>NC_085930.1:52988181-53291212 GCF_028885625.2 Pongo pygmaeus | reverse complement strand
ACTGTTGAGTTTTTTGAAAGTTCTTTATATATTTTTGAATAAAAGGCCTTTGTCATATATGTGATATGCAAATAGTTTCTCCCAATGTGTAGCTTTTCATTAATTCTCTTAGTGATGTCCATGCAATGTAAAACTAAGTTTTAATGAAGTCCCCATTTATCAATTTTTTTTCTTTTAGGGGTTATACTTTTGCTGTTCTAAGAACTCTGTCTAGCTCCAATTCACAAAGATTTTCGCCTGTTTTCTTCTAAAAGTTTTATAGTTTTACCTTTATATTTAGTTACATGACCCATTTTGAGTTAATTTTTATATAAAGCTTGGGATATAGTTTGTGGTTCACTTTTATGCGTATGGACATCCAATTGTTCCTGCACCATTTGTTACAAAGACTGTCCCTTCTCCTTTAAATTTAATTTGCACTTTGTCAAAACTCAATTGACCGTCTTTGAATGTCTATTTCTGGATTCTCTATTCTGTTTCCGTGATCTCTCTGCCTATCTTTTGCCAATACCACACGGTCTTGATTGCTATAGCTTTTTAGTAAGTCTTGAAACCAGGTAATATGAATCCTCCAACCTTGTTATTCTTTTTCAAAATTCTTTTGACTATTCTAATTCGTTTGTCTTTCCATATAAATTTTAGAACCAGCTTGTGAATATCTACAAAAAAACAGTACCGTCAGCTAATTGTTTTTTTTGTTTTGTTTTGGTTTTTTTTTTTTTTGAGACAGAGTCTCACTCTGTCACCCGGGCTGGTGTACTGTGGCACGATCTCGGCTCACCACAACCTCCGCCTCCTGGGTCCAAGCGATTCTCCTACCTCAGCCTCCTGAGTAGCTGAGATTACAGGCACCTGCCACCATGCCCAGCTAATTTCTGTATTTTTAGTAGAGACAAGGTTTCACCATGTTGACCAGGCTGGTCTTGAACTCCTGACCTCAGGTGATCCACCCACCTTGGCCTCCCAGAGTGCTGGGATTACAGGCATGAGCCACCATGCCCAGCCACCTTCAGCTGATTTTTAACTTGCACTATTTACTTTGGCTAGCTTATGGGCCTCAAACTTCAATGTGCTTAAGAATTTTAAAAACACCCATGTCTGGGCCTGATCTGAATATTCTCATGCAGTAGAGAATGAGAATGCTGCCAGGGGCTGAGGCATTTCCATTTTAACACTGTCCCTAGTTGATCTGATGTTGGCGATGGACCATGATTTGAGAAACATGGCCCTTGCCTCACTGGAACCTAGAAAATGCTCCAAAGGCTTTGATGAATCTTACATATGTGACATCCACAAACCTGGTGAAAGGACATGATTCTGGGTTCAGTTAATTCTAAAAGCTGGCAAGTAATACACATCACACAATCTATGGCCAATCTCTAGTGTCCAGCTGGTACTGGAACACAAACCGGAGCCTCACAGATGTCAAGCTGCTCTGCTTTAAGTGATAAGAAAAATGATGTGGAGTCCCAGGTCCCATGACTAGCTCTGTGATATTTATCCCATCTACCAATTCCATGAACATTTTTTTATAGTAAGGGCAGAATTCTCAAACTATTCTCAAACAAGGAAATATTAGATTGTAAAGATTCACAAGGTAAGTGAGAGAGTTACAAGGAAAAAACATTAATCAAATGAATAGGTTCTCTAGAGAAAAATCAAATTAATGGCCAAAAATATTAACTTTGTTTTACATTGAAATATTGATTAACCAACCTGCCCAGGGAATTGGACATTCTTTTTAATTTAATTTCCTGGGTAATGGGAGATAGACGGTTAACTGGAAAAAAATCTCCCGTAGAAAAATCTTTCTAAAATGGATTATGTTCTGCCTTAATTTATTACTAAGCACTCATTGCTTTGCTTGTTTCCTAAGGGTAAAAAATAACAACTTAAAAAAGACCAAAGTGAATTTAAAAGGCTTCTCACAGGTTCCTAAACTAAGAAGCTAACTGAATAGTCTTGGCAAACAGGTGGGAAGAGATCAACTAATTATTGTAGAATGCTGCTGGGGAGGTGATCTTTCCAGGTGTTAATTGCTTTGCTAATAGGCCAAGGCTGCTTAGAAAGAGAGAGAGGAGAGTGAGACGAACCTACAGACTTAAAAGAGGCTTCTCAGAAGCCCCAGAGTCAGCAGTGAAGTGAATCAGGCCCTTAGTACAGAGGCCTGGCATATGTGACAATGTTGGTTCCCAAGGGGAGAAATAACTGGGAGAGCCCACCTAAAAAAGGACTCTTCTTTGGCTTAAATTTTTTCAAATAGCCACCTATTTTCAAATCTTTCTGTAACATTTCTTGAGACACCATAAGGAGGCTTGATGAATATTTTAAAGGACAATGTAGTCTAGGGGTTCCTACGTGTACATGTGCTCATTTTACTGCCTGCTGCTTATTGTGACGTTGGAAAAGTCACTCCACCTCTCTATGCCTCAGCTTCACCATCTGCAAAATGGGGGAAATAACATCACCTACCTCATGGAGTTTATTGTTGTGAAAATCAAATGGTTAGGCTGGGAGCGGTGGCTCACACCTGTAATCCCAGCACTTTGGGAGGCCAAGGTGGGCGGATCACCTGAGGTCAGGAGTTCGAGACCAGTGTGGCCAACATGGTGAAACTTTGTCTCTACTAAAAATACAAAACAAAATAATTTGAGCATGGTAGCGCATGCCTGTAATCCCAGCTATTCAGGAGGCTGAGGCAGGAGAATTGCTTGAACCCAGGAGGTGGAGGTTGCAGTGAGCCAAGATCGTGCCACTGCACTCCAGCCTGGGTGACTGAGCGAGACTCTGTCTCAAAAATAAAAGAAAAGAAAAGAAAGAAAATGGGTTAATAGGTAATTATAACATGCTCAGAATGTTCCCTGAATAGCCGTCACTACTTAAGTGTCAGACATTACTATTACTATAAAGTTATTTCTTTATGAGAGAGGAATTGGGACCTAGAAAGCATACTCTCTGGGGAAGATGTTATAGGACTTGAGCGTGGGTGCTGTTTCTCTTTTTGCTTGAGTTTCCAATCAAATATTTATTGTGTATATGCAAGGTGGTCACCCTCTTAGAAGACAGAACACTAAGATTTGATGAGCACCCCTGTAAAAAATGTACCATCCTCAAGGTTGACCAAAGAGAACGTGCTGGTGAGAGTCACTTGTCTTTATGGTTTGCCCCTTTAATAGTGAGCACCTCCTTCCTAAAGGCTCTGATTAAAACTTAGATGAATGGTCCTTCCATTGAAAACTATAGCACAGCCTCTATGAGGCTAGATTGTTCCGAAAAGGCAGAGCTTCAAACTGGGGTCATAACCAATGGGAAAATAAACACAGAGAATACCACTGATTGAGACAATCTAAATTACAAGCATGGCTTATTCTCCAGACATTTAAACCTGTCCCATTCCCTTGGACCTTGGAGTAAATGAGGTCTTGCCCAGGCCCCTCTACTCAGAGAATGAAATATTTAACCACATCCAACCTACTGTCTACTCAGAGACAATGAGGCCCCTGCATGTGTAACTGAGGATGAGCTGGGCTCCCTCTGGCCTACCTATGGCCCACCCTCTCATTGAAGCCTTCCATGCTGAATGTCCTGCCACATTAGAAATGGATAACTGTTTTCAGCTGTCTCAGAAACCAACACAGTATCACTCAACGTTCACGTTAGCCTCAGAACTAACATTTCCTTGCTATCTCTCTGGTGCTACAATTTACCATGAGAAAGGGAGAGGATTTTCAGAGAGTCTTAAAGAAATTATACTGGAAAAAAATAAATAAAAAAGATCCCGAAGAGGCAGAGATAATTCAAAATAATTATCAAGAGGCCAAAAAGTAGAAAGAGTGCCTAGAGGAACAAGAGTATCCATGGGGCTTTTGGGATGAAGGTAGATCCAGGAATACAGAAGCAGTAGCAGCACATCCTGCTCCACCAGGTGCTGAGAAGCATGTGTTCTCCTAGCATCCTAGAGAGATAGATAGCGTCCCCATAGGATGAAATGCTTTATTTTACAGACATAGGCTTCCTTCCTCCACCTCAAACTAGACTTCTAGGCCCCTTGATGATAGGTCACCTTGTAAGCCATGGTCAGGCCAGGATATGAGATTGTGTCATGAAAGGGAATGAAACCTGTTTCCCTAATGCCATCGAATCAGAGTTGGCATGCTCAAGCAAGATGTGGCAGCATAGTGGTCTCCCTTCAAGGCAGAGCTTGCTGCTCAGCTGCAAAGATCCAGTTAGCTAACAGCTTGCAGCTGCAATGCCAAGGCCATGCTCTTCCCAGGCAGCCTCCAGTCAGGAGCTAAGCATGGTGGGGGCCTGGGCCTGGTCATTTCTACCCAATGTAGGACTCTTCTAACAGACCATCTTTAATCCAGAATTCTCCACTGGGTCGACCAAGACTGTCAGATCTGCACTGCAGTTTGATGGTCTTCCTTCACAATTCTACTTTCTTCCCCCATTTCTTTTCACAGATGTCATATCTGCATCATGGTCTAAAGCCTTCCCCACTCTGTCCTGCTTCCTTCCCTTGTCTTTCACAGGTGTCATCCCTACCCATACATCCCCACCCCCTATAAATCTCTCACACTCCCTACTGTGTCTCAGCATCTGCTTCCTGGAGGACCCAACTGACACAGTTGCTATAGACCATGATTCAAGAAAGCAGGTGACAAGATGAGCTGCTGGGCCTTATCCTCCTGCCCTACTAGCAATGAGAAATCTCATTCTGGATGGTTTTTTGAGTGATAGGGGATATAGTTCATCCCACTAACCTTCCTCTTCTAAGATTTTCCTCAGGGCGATGGGCCCAGTAGAATCCTAGAAGAGCTGCTCCCTGAAAGTGCACAGGGAAGGAGAACCACATGGCACACAGGAGGACTGTGGCAGCCATGGAGGTGCCCCACTTGACCCTTCAAGAAAGGACTAAACATTCAGCTGCCAGGGTCTACCTCAACTTTCAAGCCCAAGCCATGCTTTTCCCAGGCAGCCCCTAGTCAATGGCCAAATAGGGATGGTAGGCCTGGCCATTTCTGATCATTGCTAGACACCTCTAATAGGCAGTCTTTGCTCTAGATCATCTCATTGGCTTGGCCGAGACTCTGTTAGATCTGCAGCGTGGTCCAAAGTTCTCCCTGCCCAGTTCTGCTTCCTTCTCACTTTCCTTTCATCACTGTCAGATTCACATCGCAGTCTGAAATCTTTCCCTGCCCTAGCCTGCTTTCTCCCCCTTTATTTTAACTCTTAAACTCTTGATTCTCTCCCATCACACTCTCAGAGGAGCCAAACTAATACACAGGGCTCATTGGCCCTTGAGAACTCCTCCAAGAATATGAGCCCACTGTGCCCTCCCTTGGGAGGCAATGCCTCCCACTGAATCCCCACCACAAAAGGCTCTTGGGGTCACAGGCAGAAGCTTAATGTACCAGCACTATCTGGGCTCTTCTAGTCAAAAATTGTGCCTTTGGAGGATTAAGACCGCTGGAAGTGAAAAGGGTCTCAGAAGATGATGTCAATATTGTTTCTTCTCAACTCTGATTTACAATACCAAAATAACAGATTCCCAATAAACAAGGCAAGAGATGCCTGTTGGGAAGATTGGAAAGAATGTTTCGGAAACAAAGCTCACTAGTCAAAGGGCTTTGCTTGCATGAAGTTTGGAGGAAAAGAAGAGAAAGGGTGAGAAGAAACTTCTAAATCATATAAATTGAAGTTAACATGTATGGCATGGAAAGAAGATTCATAGAGGGAGGAAGAAAAGCTCAGAAATTCTCAGTAATTCCAAGAAAATAGCAGAGGACCAGGTTGGGAATAATACTGAAGGCTCAATTATTGATATTGCAATGCATAAGATAATATAATATACCTGAAACTTTAAAACAAGCAAATTGTCCCTAATTGGGTTTCCCAGGAAGCAGATCCTGAGATGGAGATGGCATTTAGGAAGTTTATTAGGGAGTGGTCTTGGAACTAATGCCTGTGGAAAAGAAGCAGCAAGATTGAGCAGAGGGAGAAGTAGAGCTCCAATGCAATCTCAGTGAACTGTGTCAGCCAGTGCTGCTGAGGAATTCTGAAGACGTGACCACCCCCAGAGCTGTCCTGAATTGAGCATGAGAGACCACTCAATGGGTGCAGGCTACCCTGGAAGGGGCATATTTGTGAGGGATGAGGCCACTTTCTTCTGCTGAGGCAGTCCCCAAAGGGACTGAGAGTTGAAGACCAGCTCCAGCTCTGAAGACCAGAGCAGCTCCAGCTCCCAGTCGCTGGAGTAATAATTCCTTTATTCCTGAAGGGGAATGAGGGGTGCATCATAGCATCTAACACTCACATAAATATGATGTCCTAAATGTTACTGGCACTTGAGGAGATGGAACTGGTTTCAGTAATGGAATGGTGCATGTTTTTCAATATAAACAAGTCTGATAAACATGGATACACAATACCCCCATGTGTCAAAATTGCAAATATATGGAATCCACACGTACAGCATACAGTACATGGAGAGGATTAAATCAGGGGAAGAGAGTAGTGTTATTTGTGAGAGTGAGAACATGCTAAGAATGTCAGGCTAAACGGAAGAGTTGGAGGATGGATGCTTTCCTAAATCAAATGATAAAACTGTCACAGAGACAAGGTGTAATATTGATGGGGCACCTGAACTATTTAGACATCTGTTCTAAATCTCTACAACAAGCTTAGAATTTAATGCATTCTTGACTTGCTTTCCTGATAATTTCATCTTTCAAAAGGGACAAGAAGGAATGGCAGGAACTGCTACTCTACACTCAATTCTGACCAGCAAGGAAGGACTTGTTGGTGATGTTTACATGATAGAAATCTTCACTTCAACAAATATACAAAATAAAATGCAGTCTTTGCCTTCCTGAAGATGAAAGAAAGGAATCATGTCTTCCCAGATTCTGTAATATAGAAAAAAAGAAAGAACCTCCAGTTATAGTAGACATATAATTGAGGCTTTAGGAAAGCAAACTTCAAAAAGTTCACAGAAATATAATTATAACCCCAAGGTCAGAGGCAATAGAAAGAAATATATTTTTAAAATTTTGAACTCTGAAAAATAAAACTTTATACTGCAAAACTAATATGATCCAACGTGGCGTCCTTTGATGAGTCTGTTTTGAAATGGCATGTACCAAAAAATGAGACAAAGGGCACAAACCAAGAAGGGTAAGACAATGGGTGATATGAACCCGGGAAGAAAGCGATAGAAGGAAAACTCCAGAAGAGGCTGAGCAGTGCTAAGTGAGGAGGACCACAGAAAGGGCTTTAAAAACATACACAGTTTGAAGCTAGCAGATAAGGGAAAGGATAAGCTGACTGCCAAGAGAAGAACCTGTTAAGTGACAACAGAGAAAAGGCAGAGGCACTTAATTGCTCCTTTCTTCTCCAGCAAGGAACGTAGTCTTCATACTGAGAAGGGTAGAACCAGTATCACAGAGAGGGAATCGAAGCACAACCCAAATGAGGAGAGAGTCAGAGACGACCTGGAATATAGGCTTTGCAGACCGAATGAAAGTATAATGGTCTCATTATACTGTAATGGAATGGTCTCAGAACCACTGCCTCTTATCCTTGGAAAATAGAAAATGGGCCAGGTGCCAGAAATCTAAGCAAGGCAAAACTAGTTTCTTTAAAAGGAGGAAAAAATGGATTATGGAATTTATAGTGTGAGCTTATCATTACTTTCAGCAATACTCTAGAATGCATATTAAGAAACATTTGTAAGCTAATAATTAAGACAAGCTAAACAGCCTTCATATTATTTTCTGGAAGAGCTAAAAGATGGACTATGGGAATACCAGGCATGATTAATCTTTTTTTCAGCACGATGCTTTGCAAAGATGCTCATAATATTCATTTGAACATGATGGAGGGATGTTACTCGGTTTGTAAACTAGTTGGGGGAATCCACTGCTGTTCAAACAACTGCATTCAAATGTTTACTAGTAGATTTGTATCTCTCATAGAGGAAGGTCCCTAAGGCAGTCTGTAGCTTTCTACATGTTTCTGTCTTACTCAACACTGCTTTTGGGGATCCATATGAAGACAATATAAGTCATAGTAGAGAGGCTATTATAAGAATAAGCAATTAATAGAAAAGGAAATATGAGCTGCTCAAACTCATTAGTAATTGGAGAAATTCAGATTAATAAAAACTGTAACAATTAGCACTAATCATTATTACTGAAAGTGTGAGAAAATACCATCCTCATATGTCTCGATGGGAATACGCATTGATATAACCTTTCTGGAAGACAATGTTGGCATTTGTTACCAAGATTTCAAATATACATACTTTTCAAGTGGCAATTCCACTTCCAGGTATCCAGCCTAGAGAATTCTTCACACATGTGCCCAGTGAGTCAGGTACACTTTTTTAGTAATAAAACTGAAAACATTCTTAATGTCTATCAACAGGGAAAAGTTAAATTATATACATTCCTGTAATGGAACACTATGCATCAGATAAAAAGATAAATAATATACGTAAATGAGGACATGGAAAGAGCTCTGAGATATATTATGAAGTGAAAAAGGCAAGTTTAGACAAACAAATACAACATTCCACAGAATGAACTATTTCCAGAAATGAAGAAGTATATGGAGAAAGGTCTTGAAGAATACACTCCAAATTGAGTTGAGTGAGTACCTTTGGAGAGGGATGTGGGGTTGGAAGAGGGGCCAAAGGGGATGTTCACTATCTGTAGTATCTGAGTTTATGCAATGTTAACATATTCAACATGTGATCTTTAAAATTAAAAATAAACAAAAATATTCCTTTGAAAAAATATAATATTTTGGCCAGGCATAGTGGTTCATGCCTGTAATCCCAGCACTTTGGGAAGACAAGGCAGGAGGATAACTTTGGTCCAGGAGTTTGAGACCAGCCTGGGCAACATAGGGAGACCCTATCTCTACAAAAAGATTTAAAAATTAGCAGGCATGGCAGTGCACCTCCACGGCCTCAGCTACTCAGGAGGCTAAGATGGGAGGATCTCTTGAGCCCAGAAGATCAAGGCTGCAGTGAGCTGTGATTGTGCCACTGCACTCTAGCCTGGACACAGAGCAAGACTCTGTAAAGAAAGAGAAGGAGAGGGAGAGGGGGAGGGGGAGGGGGAGGATATAGATAGTATTTTAAATATATATATAGTATTTTAAATAAAGAAAGGGTACCAAGGCACTAGTCTGAAGACATGAATCCTTGTCCTAGCTCTGCACTTGCTAGTAAGTCACCTCACTGCCCTGAGCTTCAGTGGCCACCTGTAAGAAAGGGAATAATCACTGCCCAGAGACTTAGATCATAAAATGAGATAATATATAGGACAATTTTTCAAAAACTTCACAGTGCACTAAAATTCCTTATAATTAAGATATATCCAAGTTGAATCAGGTGACTAAAGTTGGGAGGGAAAGCTAATAAATTGAATGATACAACCAGGGTCCAAATTATTTTAATGAATTAGATCAATGAGCATCAACCAATCACAATAATTGAATAAGGATAAATATAAATTTTATTTATAGCTTCAAAAAATGAACTGCACAAGGGTAGGATATTTAAAAACAGTGTTAGAAGCATTATTGTGAAACAGTTTTAGAAGTAGTTTATAACATAGATGCTGAAAATAAAATACAATTTCAAGCCATATTAAGAGAAAGCTTGGAGAGGTGCTCACAGTCACCCACTGGGTCATCCACCAAGATTCACTCATCCAAACTGGTTGACCAGTTAGAAACACTGAAATATGCATCATACAGTCTTACCTGAACTTCTCTCCATTGAATGCCATACAACTTTGCATTTAATATGATTTAAATAATTTTCCCTGTTTTTTCCATTATACTGTAAGCTGCTTGAGGACAGGTGCCATGTATCGTATTTCTTCATTCCCTATAAAATTTAGAGGAGATCTGGGCTCATAAAAGACATTTAGGAAATTGTAAACTTAATAAAACAATTTTTTAAGACTGATGATAATGCAGTTCCCATGCATCATTCTGAAGATCAGTAATTATACACGTGGTTCCAAGAGTAGATGTGGAGGAGTTGAACCTGTACTGCCAGTTGATTTTGATTTTGATTTTTTCAGAGACAGGGTTTCACTCTGTTGCCCAGACTGGAGTGCAATGGCATGATGATAGCTCACTGCAGCCTTGAACTCCCAGGCTCAAGCAATCCTCCCACCTCAGCTTCCTGAGTATCTGTGGGCCACCATGCCCAGGTAATTTTTTTTTCTAGAGATGGGGTCTCCCTATGTTTCCCAGACTGGTCTCAAACTCTTGGCTTCAAGTGATCGTCCTACCTCAGCCTCCCAAGTGCTGAGATTACAGGCATGAGCCACCATGCTTGGCCCCAAGTTTGTTTGTTTTGTTTTTGTTTTTTTTTTTCACTCAGTTACCTCATTTTGACCTTGTCTTGTTGCTGTTGTTGCCTTTTGATTTTTTTATAACCAAAAAACTTCATTTTTTAAATTTAGCTTTCTTACTTTCTTGTGCCTTCAACACCTTTAAAACAATTTTCTCCTTCTTGATAAGGAAAGCACCTTTCAACTTGGCACAGGCACATTTGGCACACATGGGACCACCTTAGGCGCTGCTGACATGTTTTTTCATTTTAGCCAATCTTATAAGAACTTTAGGTCTCATAGCAGAAACCCCTCAAAGTCAGCCTGGGCACACACCACATGCAGATTTTGGTGCTTTTCCATCCTTCTTGGTGTAAAGGTAAACAATTCTGTTACTAGGGGTTCAGTACAGCAGAGTTCTGTTAGAGGCTATTGTAGGAAGCCTAAGACAGTATGTCAAACACTGACATTCTGAGCGCTTCCAGACAGCATCCCTGGAAGAGCTGACCTTGTTTTCTTGAGATATCTTTTCTTTAAAGCAGAGTGCAGTAAAATTTCTATTGATTCATTACTGTATTATATTAGTAAAAGTGTTATGTGCAAAAGATTTTCTGCTACAGGTGGCAGAAATGGCTGAGACATCTGTTAGAATGTGAGAAAATTATCCATCAATCAAAAGCTACTAGAGGAAATAGCTATTTCAGCATGGAAGCCCTTTATAGAGTTTTATAAGAATTCAGGCACATACAATCTTCTTCTGCATTAAAAAAAAATCCACTCAGGTAATTAATTTTCACCCTCTCAGAGGTGTGGTATTGAGGAGGCAATATGTCAACTGGAATATGTGCAAAGGTGGGACCAGTATCTATCATTTCCTGTTTCATTTCTATGAATCATTTCTATGATACCATTTCTTTTTTTTTTTTTTTTTTTGTGAGGGCATGTTTTCAATTCTCTTTTTTTTTTTTTCTTTTTATTATTATTATTATTATTATACTTTAGGCTCTATGGTACATGTGCGCAACGTGCAGGTAAGTTACATATGTATACATGTGCCATGCTGGTGCACTGCACCCACCAACTCGTCATCTAGCATTAGGTATATCTCCCAGTGCTATCCCTCCCCCCTCCCCCCACCCCACAACAGTCCCCGAAGTGTGATGTTCCCCTTCCTGTGTCTATGTGTTCTCATTGTTCAGTTCCCACCTATGAGTGAGAATATGCGGTGTTTGGTTTTTTGTTCTTGCGATAGTTTACTGAGAATGATGATTTCCAATTTCATCCATGTCCCTACAAAGGACATGAACTCATCATTTTTTATGGCTGCATAGTATTCCATGGTGTATATGTGCCACATTTTCTTAATCCAGTCTATCATTGTTGGACATTTGGGTTGGTTCCAAGTCTTTGCTATTGTGAATAATGCTGCAATAAACATACGTGTGCATGTGTCTTTATAGCAGCATGATTTATAGTCCTTTGGGTATATACCCAGTAATGGGATGGCTGGGTCAAATGGAATTTCTAGTTCTAGATCCCTGAGGAATCGCCACACTGACTTCCACAAGGATTGAACTAGTTTACAGTCCCACCAACAGTGTAAAAGTGTTCCTATTTCTCCACATCCTCTCCAGCACCTGTTGTTTCCTGACTTTTTAATGATTGCCATTCTAACTGGTGTGAGATGGTATCTCATTGTGGTTTTGATTTGCATTTCTCTGATGGCCAGTGATGGTGAGCATTTTTTCATGTGTTTTTTGGCTGCATAAATGTCTTCTTTTGAGAAGTGTCTGTTCATGTCCTTCGCCCACTTTTTGATGGGGTTGTTTGTTTTTTTCTTGTAAATTTG
Source organism: Pongo pygmaeus (assembly GCF_028885625.2). Taxonomy (NCBI): domain Eukaryota; kingdom Metazoa; phylum Chordata; class Mammalia; order Primates; family Hominidae; genus Pongo; species Pongo pygmaeus. The sequence goes on along the minus strand of NC_085930.1, from coordinate 53,279,008 downwards.
TTGGAGTTCATTGTAGATTCTGGATATTAGCCCTTTGTCAGATGAGTAGGTTGCGAAAATTTTCTCCCATTTTGTAGGTTGCCTGTTCACTCTGATGGTAGTTTCCTTTGCTGTGCAGAAGCTCTTACTTTAATTAGATCCCATTTGTCAATTTTGGCTTTTGTTGCCATTGCTTTTGGTGTTTTAGACATGAAGTCCTTGCCCATGCCTATGTCCTGAATGGTATTGCCTAGGTTTTCTTCTAGGGTTTTTATGGTTTTAGGTCTAATATTTAAGTCTTTAATCCATCTTGAATTGATTTTTGTATAAGGTGTAAGGAAGGGATCCAGTTTCAGCTTTCTACTTATGGCTAGCCAGTTTTCCCAGCACCATTTATTAAATAGGGAATCCTTTCCCCATTTCTTGTTTTTGTCAGGTTTGTCAAAGATCAGATAGTTGTAGATATGTGGCATTATTTCTGACGGCTCTGTTCTGTTCCATTGATCTATATCTCTGTTTTGGTACCAGTACCATGCTGTTTTGGTTACTGTAGCCTTGTAGTATAGTTTGAAGTCAGGTAGTGTGATGCCTCCAGCTTTGTTCTTTTGGCTTAGGATTGACTTGGCGATGCCGGCTCTTTTTTGGTTCCATATGAACTTTAAAGTAGTTTTTTCCAATTCTGTGAAGAAAGTCATTGGTAACTTGATGGGGATGGCATTGAATCTATAAATTACCTTGGGCAGTATGGCCATTTTCATGATATTGATTCTTCCTACCCATGAGCATGGAATGTTCTTCCATTTGTTTGTATCCTCTTTTATTTCCTTAAGCAGTGGTTTGTAGTTCTCCTTGAAGAGGTCCTTCACATCCCTTGTAAGTTGGATTCCTAGGTATTTTATTCTCTTTGAAGCAATTGTGAATGGGAGTTCACTCATGATTTGGCTCTCTGTTTGTCTGTTATTGATGTATAAGAATGCTTGTGATTTTTGTACATTGATTTTGTATCCTGAGACTTTGCTGAAGTTGCTTATCAGCTTAAGGAGATTTTGGGCTGAGACAATGGGGTTTTCTAGATATACTATCATGTCATCTGCAAACAGGGACAATTTGACTTCCTCTTTTCCTAATTGAATACCCTTGATTTCCTTCTCTAATTGCCCTGGCCAGAACTTCCAACACTATGTTGAATAGAAGTGGTGAGAGAGGGCATCCCTGTCTTGTGCCAGTTTTCAAAGGGAATGCTTCCAGTTTTTGCCCATTCAGTATGATATTGGCTGTGGGTTTGTCATAAATAGCTCTTATTATTTTGAGACACGTCCCATGAATACCTAATTTATTGAGAGTTTTTAGCATGAAGCGTTGTTGAATTTTGTCAAAGGCCTTTTCTGCATCTGTTGAGATAATCATGTGGTTTTTGACTTTGGTTCTGTTTATATGCTGGATTACATTTATTGATTTGCCTATATTGAACCAGCCTTGCATCCCAGGGATGAAGCCCACTTGATCATGGTGGATAAGCTTTTTGATGTGCTGCTGGATTTGGTTTGCCAGTATTTTATTGAGGATTTTTGCATCAATGTTCATCAAGGATATTGGTCTAAAATTCTCTTTTTTTGTTGTGTCTCTACCAGGCTTTGGTATCAGGATGATGCTGGCCTCATAAAATGAGTTAGGGAGGATTCCCTCTTTTTCTATTGATTGGAATAGTTTCAGAAGGAATGGTACCAGCTCCTCCTTGTACCTCTGGTAGAATTCGGCTGTGAACCCATCTGGTCCTGGACTCTTTTTGGTTGGTAAGCTATTGATTATTGCCACAATTTCAGCTCCTGTTATTGGTCTATTCAGAGATTCAACTTCTTCCTGGTTTAGTCTTGGGAGGGTGTATGTGTTGAGGAATTTATCCATTTCTTCTAGATTTTCTAGTTTATTTCCGTAGAGGTGTTTGTAATATTCTCTGATGGTAGTTTGTATTTCTGTGGGATCAGTGGTGATATCCCCTTTATCATTTTTTGTTGCATCTATTTGATTCTTCTCTCTTTTTTTCTTTATTAATCTTGCTAGCAGTCTATCAATTTTGTTGATGCTTTCAAAAAACCAGCTCCTGGATTCATTTATGTTTTGAAGGGTTTTTTGTGTCTCTATTTCCTTCAGTTCTGCTCTGATTTTAGTTATTTCTTGCCTTCTGCTAGCTTTTGAATGTGTTTGCTCTTGCTTTTCTACTTCTTTTAATTGTGATGTTAGGGTGTCAATTTTGGATCTTTTCTGCTTTCTCTTGTGGGCATTTAGTGCTATAAATTTCCCTCTACACACTGCTTTGAATGCATCCCAGAGATTCTGGTATGTTGTGTCTTGGTTCTTGTTGGTTTCAAAGAACATCTTTATTTCTGCCTTCATTTCGTTATGTACCCAGTAGTCATTCAGGAGCAGGTTGTTCAGTTTCCACGTAGTTGAGCGGTTTTGAGTGAGATTCTTAATCCTGAGTTCTAGCTTGATTGCACTGTGATCTGAGAGATAGTTTGTTATAATTTCTGTTCTTTTACATTTATTGAGGAGAGCTTTACTTCCAAGTATATGGTCAATTTTGGAATAGATGTGGTGTGATGCTGAAAAAAATGTATATTCTGTTGATTTGGGGTGGAGAGTTCTGTAGATGTCTATTAGGTCTGCTTGGTGCAGAGCTGAGTTCAATTCCTGGGTATCCTTGTTGATTTTCTGTTTCGTTGATCTGTCTAATGTTGACAGTGGGGTGTTAAAGTCTCCCATTATTAATGTGTGGGAGTCTAAGTCTCTTTGTAGGTCACTAAGGACTTGCTTTATGAATCTGGGTGCTCCTGTATTGGGTGCATATTTATTTAGGATAGTTAGCTCTTCTTGTTGAATTAATCCCTTTACCATTATGTAATGGCCTTCTTTGTCTCTTTTGATCTTTGTTGGTTTAAAGTCTGTTTTATCAGAGACTAGGATTGCAACCCCTGCCTTTTTTTGTTTTCCATTTGCTTGGTAGATCTTCCTCCATCCTTTTGTTTTGAGCCTATGTGTGTCTCTGCACGTGAGATGGGTTTCCTGAATACAGCACACTGATGGGTCTTGAGTCTTTATCCAATTTGCCAGTCTGTGTCTTTTAATTGGAGCATTTAGTCCATTTACATTTAAAGTTAATATTGTTATGTGTGAATCTGATCCTGTCATTATGATGTTAGCTGGTTATTTGGCTCGTTAGTTGATGCAGTCTCTTCCTAGTCTCGATGGTCTTTACATTTCGGTATGATTTTGCAGTGGCTGGTACCAGTTGTGCCTTTCCATGTTTAGCGCTTCCTTCAGGAGCTCTTTTAGGGCAGGCCTGGTGGTGACAACATCTCTCAGCATTTGCTTGTCTGTAAAGTATTTTATTTCTCCTTCACTTATGAAACTTAGTTTGGCAGGATATGAAATTCTGGGTTGAAAATTCTTTTCTTTAAGAATGTTGAATATTGGCCCCCACTCTCTTCTGGCTTGTAGGGTTTCTGCCGAGAGATCCGCTGTTAGTCTGATGGGCTTCCCTTTGATGGTAACCCGACCTTTCTCTCTGGCTGCCCTTAACATTTTTTCCTTCATTTCAACTTTGGTGAATCTGACAATTATGTGTCTTGGAGTTGCTCTTCTCGAGGAGTATGTTTGTGGCGTTCTCTGTATTTCCTGAATCTGAATGTTGGCCTGTCTTGCTAGATTGGGGAAGTTCTCCTGGATAATATCCTGCAGAGTGTTTTCCAACTTGTTTCCATTCTCCCCGTCACTTTCAGGTACACCAATCAGACGTTGATTTGGTCTTTTCACATAGTCCCACATTTCTTGGAGGCTTTGCTCGTTTCTTTTTATTCTTTTTTCTCTAAACTTCCCTTCTCGCTTCATTTCATTCATTTCATCTTCCAGGGCTGATACCCTTTCTTCCACTTGATCGCATCGGCTCCTGAGGCTTCTGCATTCTTCACGTAGTTCTCGAGCCTTGGTTTTCAGCTCCATCAGCTCCTTTAAGCACTTCTTGGTATTGGTTATTCTAGTTATACATTCTTCTAAATTTTTTTCAAAGTTTTCAACTTCTTTGCCTTTGGTTTGAATATCCTCCCGTAGCTCGGAGTAATTTGATCGTCTGAAGCCTTCTTCTCTCAGCTCATCAAAGTCATTCTCCGTCCAGCTTTGTTCCGTTGCTGGTGAGGAACTGCGTTCCTTTGGAGGAGGAGAGGTACTCTGCTTTTTAGAGTTTCCAGTTTTTCTGCTCTGTTTTTTCCCCATCTTTGTGGTTTTATCTACTTTTGGTCTTTGATGATGGTGATGTACAGATGGGTTTTTGGTGTGGATGTCCTTTCTGCTAGTTTTCCTTCTAACAGACAGGACCCTCAGCTGCAGGTCTGTTGGAGTACCTGGCCGGCCGTGTGAGGTGTCAGTCTGCCCCTGCTGGGGGGTGCCTCCCAGTTAGGCTGCTCGGGGGTCAGGGGTCAGGGACCCACTTGAGGAGGCAGTCAGCCCGTTCTCAGATCTCCAGCTGCGTGCTGGGAGAACCACTGCTCTCCTCAAAGCTGTCAGACAGGGACATTTAGGTCTGCAGAGGTTACTGCTGTCTTTTTGTTTGTCTGTGCCCTGCCCCCAGAGGTGGAGCCTACAGAGGCAGGCAGGCCTCCTTGAGCTGTGGTGGGCTCCACCCAGTTTGAGCTTCCCGGCTGCTTTGTTTACCTAAGCAAGCCTGTGCAATGGCGGGCGCCCCTCCCCCGGCCTCGCTGCCGACTTGCTGTTTGATCTCAGACTGCTGTGCTAGCAATCAGCGAGACTCCATGGGCGTAGGACCCTCTGAGCCAGGTGCGGGCTATACTCTCTTGGGGCACCGTTTCCTAAGCCCGTCGGAAAAACACAGTATTCGGGTGGGAGTGGCCCAACTTTCCAGGTGCCGTCTGTCACCCCTGGAAAGGGAACTCCCTGACCCCTTGTGCTTCCCGAGTGAGGCAATGCCTCGCCCCTGCTTCGGCTGGCGCACGGTGCACTCACCCACTGACCTGCGCCCACTGTCTGGCACTCCCTAGTGAGATGAACAGGGTACCTCAGATGGAAATGCAGAAATCACCCGTCTTCTGCATCGCTCGCGCTGGGAGCTGTAGACCGGAGCTGTTCCTATTCGGCCATCTTGGCTCCTCCCACTCTATGATACCATTTCTATGAATTTCTACGAATCCTTTTGTTACCAGTGGCAGGTATCCGAGTTACTGGCAGTGAATCTGTATGGGTCTGAAGCAACCTCAGTACTTGCCTCCTGAGAAGAAAGAATTCAACTGAGGGGCATAAGGCAAAAGGAGAGACTGAGGCAAGTCTTAGAGCAGGAGTAAAAGTTTATTTAAAAGCTTTACGGCCAGGTGAGGTGGCTTACACCTGTAATCCCAGCACTTTGGGAGGCCAAGGCAGGTGGATCACCTGAGATCAGGAGTTCGAGACCAGCTTGGCCAACATCGTGAAAACCCTTCTCTACTAAAAATACAAAAATTAGCTGGGCTTGGTGGCATGTGCCTGTAATTCCAGCTACTCGGGAGGTAGAGACAGGAGAATTGCTTGAATCCGGCAGGCAGAGGTTGTGGTGAACTGAGCTTGGGTGACAGAGTGAGACTCTGTCTCAAAAATAAAATAAAATAAAATAAAAAAGCTTTACAAAAGAAATGAAAGGAAAAAAGCACACTTGGAAGAGGGTCAAGTGGGCAATCTGCAACACAAGTGCACACTTGTCTTGCATGGTGCATGGTTTGACCTTTGAATTGGGGTTTTACATGTTGGCATACTTTGGGGGTTTTGTGTTCCTTCTCCCTTAATTCTTCTCTTGGGGTGAGCTGTCCACATGCGCAGTTGCCTGCTAGCACTTGGGAGAGGAACATGTGCAATGTGTTTACTGGAGTTGTACGCATGCTCACTTGGGGCATTCTTCCCTTACCAACCTAGCATTCCTAGAGGAAGGTTATATACCAGTTAAACTCCATCATGGCATGCTCGAGCTCACTCACCCAACTCCTGAGATCTTATTGGGAAGCTACTGATCACCAGTTTCAGGTTTTTTCTATCTGTAGGGAGACTGCCTTTCCCTGGCACTGGCTGCAACCAATTATTATTTTAGAGAGACAGTTAACAACCACCTGACCCTCATCTGATGGTTGCCTGAGGTTTCTAGTTGGGTTTGGCAGGGAGCCCTCTCCTGCTCTGCTCATGTCTTACTAGCTACCTACTGTAGCATTTCCCCCCTCGAGTCCAAGACCCCAGTTCTTTGGAGAAAGTGGATGAAGGTGAGTCTTCTGTAACTGCTTCCTGCTGACAGAGGTTGGGGGGTTGTGGTGGTTCTGTGAGTCTTGGCCTCTTGCTAGTTGTCAGAGCAGGAGGCTGTTTCCATGGATTGGGGAAACTGATATCCAGCCAGGTCCAAGGGAGACAGGGGCAGGATTTTGCCTCTGTTGTGTCTCACTGATGGGCAGTCTAGGGGGTCCCCTGTAGAAGGGTAACTATTGAATATTGAGAGGAAACTATCCCTCACTGAGGTTCATCTGGAGCTCAATGGCCTAAAGGCTAGAGGAGACAAATCAGGTTATTAGAATTAGAGGAATGTTAAAATAAAATAATGGGGTGAGGACAGCCCCAAAAAAGAATCCTGAGGCTGCCTACACACCCAGGTAACTGGTGGCTATAGTCATGCCTACTAAGACTTGGGTACATGGGGTTGATAGCAGATTCCAATATGTGCTTAGAATTAGAATATTGATCCAGATTTTTACATTACCCATCCCTTTTGTTTCTTCTGAGCTGCAGCCAGAGATCACTGGTTGGTTCACAGGAATAAGCAGGATTACTCTAAAATGCAGGCAAAAACTTAAAAATAACTGATGAGACTAGCATCTATTAATAGAAAAATAACAGGTGTATCATAATTTTTGAAACACACTTTCTCTTTCCAATCCTCATTTTTATAAAAAATCATGATAAAACTGATTTGTTTGCAAAATAAACTTTAGTCTTATTATACTTGCCCTGATTATTTGCATAAAGCACAGCAAGAATAATTATTTGCCTAATAGGCTCCTGTTTAAATTGGCTTTGATGGAACTTCATTCCATAAGGAATCTCAGATAAGACTTTTTTTAAGGCTTAAACCCAGCCACAGTTTTGTACCATCAAATACCTGAATGAGGTGGTAAATTCCTCTCCCTTGAGGTCCCAAGATAACCTGGGGCTCCTGGGCCTGTTAGAAAGTGACATTCTTTACGGACCACAGGTTGGGAACCTGGTACGGGGACTGTGTAGACAAGGTATGAAGCCAGTTTTCCCAAGGGGCTTTTATTGGCTATATAAGTCAAATTTGATTCCTTAAAGGAACGCATATCATTCCAGTCAAAGCCTTCATAAAATAACCAGCTTCTCCAGTTGTGTTCTGTTGTGAAAGACAGCAGATTCTTATTGTACTTATGCAAATAACTATACTGCCATAAGTTAAGAATACTTACAAGTAGTTTCCAAATTTTGAAGAAAGCAGGTAGAGAGAAACAAATATGCTTCAAATTTTGTTTACAGGAGTACTCAATTATTAAAAGCTGTAAATAGCTCAAAAGAAAAGTTTTCTTGGTTTTGGAAAACAAAGGATTAGCAACATTTTAAGCAAAAAGTCATAAAAGGATTATTTCAATCTTCTATTAGTTTAGTCCATGCAGTTAACTTTTGTTCTGCTTGATATTCATGAACATTTTAGCTCTCCAATAAGAGTCCTGAAAGTTTTTCTCTATTCTAATGTCTCAATCTTCAAAGTTATCAGAAGCCTGTATTTAGGAGCACCTGTTAGAGTTCTATAGCTGATTATAAAACCACCTTTTAAAGAGGGTTAAAACAAGACAACAATTGTCTGTTAATGAAAAAAGTCTTAGGGTAGCCACAGTCAAAGACACAATTGACAAAGAAATTTGTTACCCCTGAGGCACAAAACAATTTCACATAATTATAATTATTCCTAATAATGTATACTATGTTACATTAGAATTATAGGAGTTTCACATAATTTTGGAACATGTACTGATAACATTTTAATCAAAAGCAGATTAATACTTTAATAAAACTATGTTGTGCTTTAATTCCAGTGTTTATGAATAAACTGAATAAAAGTCCTTTAATTTTGGCTAATTTTCACACACAGAATTTCTTTTATAGGATTAATTTTTCACAAACCTTCCACAACTTGCTCAAACCTTCAGCTTTATCCTATCTAACATAAAACAATCCTTTAACCCTCCAAACTAGGCAAAACTTACATTCCCATACCGTCTTATAATCTTTTAACAAAAGCACATTCTACTTTCCTTGCATACCTTACATGTAAGACTGCTTTTCCAGTAGACTCAAGAACATGTTACATGGCTAACTCTTCGCAACTTTTATTTTTTGCAAAAAACCTGAGAAGTAAGCGATTCACTAGACAGAAGTGCAGATAAGGTCTCTTTCCAGCATACCTGGGGGAATGGCTAACTCTGTAAGTCCCCAGGCCACGCCTAGCTTTAAAATAGGCAAGTTGTACAGTTAAAAGTCAAAGTGGCAGTTTATAAAGCATTTATTTAGTAGGTCTAATAACCTTTAAAATTGCAGAACTTTTCTTTCATAAATTCCCTTTCACAAATTTTTCACAATTTTCACAGATCATCTATGACATGCTTGGACTATCTGACTTGTCCTAAATATCCCTCTTTTTAAAGAACCAGTCATTTTACTTTAGGACAATAATTTACCATGCAAGATCCTTTCTCATATAAAATCTCTTTTCTTTATCATCTTCCTTACGAAAAAGTACCTCTTTACCTTTATAATCTTTGAATTAGACAAAAGTCATATTCCTTCTGTTAGAAAGTTAAGATTTGTACTGAATGTTGCTGTGCAAGTTCTGTGACGGGGAAGCAAATGAGATTATTTACATATATAGAAGTTATCTCCCCCTCAAGAAATTGCTCAGTTATATTTTTGCTAGGACTTGCCCAAATAATGGTGGGCTATTTCTAAACTCCTGAGGTAAGACCATCCAGGTTGAAGTTGCTGGTTAAAGATTTAGGTAGCTTTCCCAGGAGACATACAGCTATTAGAGAGAAAAATGAACTCAGAGTTCAGGTAAGTATTAAGCAGGCACCCATTTGGAAAGTATATTTTTGCCCAAAGGGATGTGAAACTCTTGGAGGGGGTGCCATTGGCCCCATTACCCAATAGGATTTGTAGGGGAGTTGCTTAGAGAAGGAGATTAGCACAGAGTAGGCAGCTCTTGAAAGCAAAAGGGAAATTTATAATTTTACTTGCCACCTCCAGAGGTGACCTTGGCTTTGTCCTGTATGAGTATTCTTAGGGCAACCTAGAGGGGGTTGGAGAACTTGTAAAGCAGCCAATAGTTGAGCCTGCTTCTTGTCCTACATGTCTCCTTTTTCTTAACCCTGTCCTCCTTATTCTACTCTCACTTATAAAAGACTGAGGAGGCTAATCTGAGGACCTCCTGCACAGGGGAACTGGGTTCCAAGACTGACTTTTGTAATTTCCTCCCAGTTTATTTTTAAGCCAAACAGTATTACAAAGGAAAACTAGTTTGTTTTTTGTTGTTGTTGTTTTAACATTTGGGAAAATCAAACTTTTCCTAGTTTTGGGGGATGCATCCCAGGGGCATGTCCTGTGGTATGGGAATGTGATTACCCATCTGCAAAGAGAGAACAGGAGAGAAAAAAAGGAAAAAGAAAAAAGAAGGCATTCCCTCTACATTCCTATTATCCTGAATGGAGCATCCCCCGTTGTCCTTTGGGTTCCGGAATTAACCAGCCTTACTGTGTACTCTTGGTCCCATCTCATCACAATTACCCACTTGAGAACAGAAGAGATACTGGAGTAAACTGTGGATCGCCTGTTCATCCCTGAGGTTCCAGAATAACTGATCTTACTGCATACCCCTAACCTTTCATCTCTGTTCTAATGATAATCTGTTAGCCTGGGAGCACCCTTCATCTCTGTCCTGTGGGTACTTTTGTCTCTTGCACCTGTAGCCTTGGGCTGGCCTATACCCTTATCTCCATGACTTTATAGTGACTCTTGCTTGGAGCATTCTAGCAATAAAAATGATGACCTTTTTTCTCAGAGTCCCATTTCCCATGTTAAGCAGACAAAAGCCTGTTTTTCAGCTAACTGCCACAAGGGGGCTAGACTTCCCTCCCCACTCCTTTTGAGTATGACCCGGAAGGTCCTAATTCATGTTGAGAAGAATGTGGAAGTAATTAGAGAAATGAAGGCTACAGGAAGAAGTGGGAGGAAGTGAGAGGAATACTCATGGAAAGCCTTCATATGCTTGCAAAAATAGCAGTCCTTGGATTCAAGAGGACAACGTTTATTTGCCCTGTTGATGTAAAGTAGTAACCTCCGGAGGACTTGGGGCTTGGGCTAATAACTGGCAGAGGAGGGCAAATTCTTCCTTTGCCACGAATGGGGCAAAGGAAGAGGGGTGGCTTTTGAAGCAGTTTGTCTGCCTGCATGGGGCCTTACCCGGCCCTTTAAGGATCCCTCCTATTTGCAAAAGCCACCAGGAAACCCAGCCCTGGGGCGTAACAGGAAGGAAAAGCATATAGTAAGTCATAAGGAGCTGGCAGAGCCGGAGTACCAATTAGTGTTTGTCCCGGCAATGTGTCAGCAGACAGGGTTGAAAGGGTTGAAAGTCATCCAAGCTGGTAAGGTAAGAACAAGAACAAGTATAAATCTCACGAGACATCCACAAGGAAGCCCATGTCTTTGCTGCCTCTCAAATGCAGTAAGAGCTGCGGGAGTGTGTGTTTAAGAAGTCACGTGGCATGCAAAGTAAGAGCAAAGAGACAGACTTGCCCCCGTGGCAGATGGTCCAGAGGGTGTACAAGTCCTTTTCAGAACATACACACAGAGAAAACAAGAGAATAGGCAGTGCAGGTTCTTGGGAAAGAGCCAATCTTAGTTGAAAAAGCAGAGGAAATCCCAGACATTGCACAGTTTTAGGCTTCAGCCCTACCATTCTCGTGAACCTCCTGTCCAGGAGGGCCACTCATGCCTCAGATCTACTCGGTGCAGATGCCACAGTCCTTCCCACCCCTGCAAGCCATCCATCAGAGTGAACTGAGAAATCAGCCAAGAGGAGCAGAGTCACTTATGGCTGAAGGACTTATTCTGGGGGGTTGGTTAGCAAGCAGGAGAGAGAAAAGGAGAAGACCATGTACAAGGATTGAATGCCTCCAGCCAAAGAAGGTGTGGTAGAGAGGTCTCTCACCACTAGGGAACATATCTGAGTCATGCAGCATCAAAGTATGTTAGTGGCAGAAGTTATCCAAGTCCCACGGCACCAAAATATGTTACCAGTGGCCGGTATCCAAGTTACTGGGGCGAATCTGTATGAGTCTGCAGCAACCTCAGTTCTTGCCTCCTCAGAAGAAAGAATTCAACTGAGGGACATAAGGCAGAAGGAGAGACTGTTCCAAGTTTTAGAGCAGGAGTAAAGCTATATTAAAAGTTTTCGAGCAGAAACGAAAGGAAGAGAAGCACTCTTGAAGAGAGCCAAGTGGGTGACTTGCAAGACAAGTGGGTGACTTGACTTTGGGGTTTTATAAGTTGACATACTTCTGGGGTCTTTCATCCCTTTTCCCCTGATTCTTCCCTTGGGATGGGCTGTCCACATGTGCAATGGCCTGCTAGCATCTGGGAGTGGGGCATGCACCGTGTGTTTACTGGAAGTTGTATGCATGCTCACTTGGAGCATTCTTTCCTTACCAATCTTGCATTTCTAGAGGAAGGTCATATACCAGTTAAACTCCACCATTTTGCTTCTTAATGCTCATGCTCGAGCTCACTCACCCAGCTCCTGAGATCTTATTGGGAAGCTGCTGATCACCAGTTTCAGGTTTTTTCTATCTATAGGGGGACTGCCTTTCCCTGGCACTGGCTGTGACCAATTATTATTTTAGAGAGACAGTTAACAACTGCCTGACCCTCACCTGTCGCCTGACATTCCTGATGTGTGCGTGTGGTGGAATGGGGGTGTAATAGGTGGGGGGGAACCAGGAGAAACCCTCTCCTGCTCTACTCATGTCTGACTAGCTACCTACTGTAACACTTTTTCCTTACCATATATCTGTGGTTTGCTTCAGAACCAGCAGGAGCACTTTTTCTTTTTCTTTTAAGATATATTGAGCTGGGCATGGTAGCTCACATCTGTAATCCCAGCACTTTGGGAGGCCAAGGCGGGCAGATCACTTGAGGACAGGAATTCGAGACCAGCCTGGCCAACATGGCAAAATCCCGTCTGTACTAAAAATACAAAAATTAACCGGGCGTTGTAGCATGGAGGCAGGAGAATTGCTTGAACCCAGGAGGCAGAGGTTGCAGTGAGCCAAGATCATGCCACTGCACTCCAGCCTGAGTGTCAGAGTGAGACTCTGTCTCAAGAAAAAAAAAAAAAGGAAAGATGTATATGCCATAGTCTCTCTTGGACTGAAATAGAGTCCCAAATTCATGCTTTTTTAGAGCTTTTTATATTGCACGCACAGGACTGAAAATAACTTGGCTAGAGGTATATAAAATAAATTCCAAAACTTTAAAATGATTTCTCCTACTATCATATTTTAAAATATTATCTTCTTCTAATTCAATTAATCAGTGATCTGTGTTTGAGAAGAAAACAAAAGGAAATATATTCCAGTACTTTAATTAAGGACAGGAGAAAATAAGATCTGAGCATTTTTCACAGTGAAGGTGAATATACTCTTCAGCATTCTGGCAGGGAATTAACTGATAGTACATACAAATGGGATTATTGAGAGAATTTAAAATAAACTATTTACCAGGTGTAGTGAAGGGTAAGGGAAAACCCAAGGGATGGGGGTAAGTGTCCCAGGGTTCCCTAGTGGGAACCACCAGGCCTGAAGGGCAGGAGACAGGAGGGGCAGCTGTAGGAGGGGGCCACCAAATAAAGGCTGTCAGGAGAGAAACAACCTGCAACCCAGCCAGAAGGAAACTAAATGCCCAAACCTCATCCTTCTGCCACCTTCCCAGCTCCTGCCAGCCCCTCCCACTGGCCAAACCCAGCTAGAGGCAGAGGGCAAGAAAGCTGGTTGATGCAGACCATGTAGTCAGCCTTCAGCCTTCAAGGGCATTGTGTAGAGTGGAGAAGGGTGGAGCAAGGGTTTAGAAGGGTAAATGGAGACTGTCTAGCTCAGTAGATGATCTTACCTCCATGCATGGACACCTTAACTCCTTTATTTGCTTGGCAATTTTAAATTATTAAAGGTAGTAAACATTGGTAAACTTCCTAGTTGCCTGGTACATGAACATTGTTGCTGCATTTGGGTAAATCTCCATATTTAAAGCCCTGTTTTTCCCAGATAGAAAATTTGTTTCCCCAGCCCCTCAATTGCAGCTAGCTCATTAGCTTGTGAACCAGAGTCCTCCAATTAGTGCTATCCAAGCACAGCAGAGCCTTGCTTGAAGAAAGAAGCTTTGGGCAGAATTCATTGTGTTGCTGAGGATTGTGAGAGGGGTGACTGGCTTTCAGGGTCAGCAGAGGTAAGACTGAAACAGCACCTACATACTGTGGAGGGTGTCTTCACATCAGAAATGGCGGTGATGCTGGGGCAGTCGTAGCTTCAGTAAAGTCAAATTCCTGCAAGCATCTAGTTCATGTATCATCTAGTGGTCACTGCTTGGAGCAGTACTGATTTTTCTCAACAGGCCAGTTCTAAAGTTTTGAGCCATTTCCGAAAGTTTATCCTCAGGTCTGGTTCTGTGGCCTTCCCAACAAGTTTGTGAGCTACACAGAATCCTTGTAATAAATTACTTTTTTGACTAATCAGCCGGAGTCAGCTTTTGATGCTTGTGTCTATGGACCCTGAAATACATAATACTTCTATTATTGTATCTACCCTTATTTTTTTAAATCTCTTATATTTATCTAAATTAGACACTTAATAGGTTACTGCCATGTGACAGATGGACTAAGGAGCATACTGGCTAAATTCAGCTTTCTATCTGGAGCAAAAAAATGCTGGTATGCACATATTTTTATTTAAAACATACAGCAGATTGAAACTGAGACCTTAAGGAACCTGGGTGTAAAATGCCTTTGCTTAGTAAATAATTAAACATTAAGTAGAAATCATTTATCAAGCCTCCTAGTTATATCACTTTTGATATATGCTGTGGATGATTTTGTTGGAGAAATACAAATCTAGAAGAACCCAACCAGCTCTAGCTTTGCTACCAGTATACCATGTAGCTTGGAGCAAGACCTTTAATTTCTGTTTCTTCTTGCAGATCCAGAAATGAGGGGCCTATAGTATAAGACCTTTGATATTCCTTTGAGCTCTAAAATCCTATGATTACATATCTTTTTTAAAATCTTGAGGGAATATACTTGGCTTTTTCTGTATGTAAATCTTGAGGAACCACAGAATTTGCAACTCAATTCAGAGAGCTCTTGTTCAGTAAGAACAGTTTGACCCTTGACAGGGAAAACCATGACCTATTATTATTATTTTTATTGTTTAATATAGAGATGGGGTCTTACTATGTTGATCTGGCTCGTCTCAAAATCCTGGCCTCAAGCAATCCTCCTGCCTCAGCCTCCCAAAGTGCTGGGACTATAGGTGTGAACCATTGTGCCCGGCTCCTATTATTTTTATAATCAGCCAGTCATCCTAACATTGCTAAAGACAAAATTCCCATTCGGTTTTTAAGCATGACAGCCCATGGCCTATGTACTAATTAATGGTCACTTGTGTGTCACAGAAAAGGGAAAGCATGGCAAGGTAGATTTTTTTTTTTTTTTTTTTGAGATGGAGTCTCCCTTTGTTGCCCAGGCTGGAGTGCAGTGGCTCGATCTCGGCTCACTGCAAGCTCCGCCTCCCGGATTCACGCCATTCTCCGGCCTCAGCCTCCCAAGTAGCTGGGACTACAGGCGCCCGCCACCACGCCTGGCTAATTTTTTGTATTTTTTAGTACAGACGGGGTTTCACCATGTTAGCCAGGATGGTCTCGATCTCCTGACCTCGTGATCCGCCCTCCTCAGCCTCCAAAAGTGCTGGGATTACAGGCGTGAGCCACTGCACCCAGCCGGCAAGGTAGATTTTTTAAAAACAGCTGTGGGCTTCTAATCAGCTGGGACGGGTAGCTCACACTTTCGCATTGCCGTTCTTCCCCAAGCACATAGCAAAGATGGATAAACTAGGAAAAAAAAAACAAAAAAAGATGACATTGCAGAGTTCAAGACCAAAAAAAAAAAAAAAGATGATTATTTCCATGATGAGAATAAGCAACAGAATACAAAAGAGTGAGTTGGGCTGAAGCCACGGACCTGCTGGCTCCAGGTCCAGAATCAGGTGGTGGTGGCTGGGTGATGGGAAGTCTACTACTCCACCTGAGACAAGGGACCTGAATTTGAAGCATTGCTCTTAGACCGAGCTATGACTTAGGGAATCTGTGTGCCCAGGGAGGTGTGAGGATACAGATGCAGTCTTGAAACCAGAAAAAGACCCAAGCCACATGTTGGCTTGGTGACTGGACCTGAGATATCTGTGACATTGTCATGACCTAGAGCCTTGAGCTGCATTTATAGCACCTGGTTCTGACATGGAATTCCAGAAAGCCAGGTGAAAAGACACCCACAAAACCACTGGATTTAGAGAAACAGTCACAGGGAGAGAGGAGAGACAAAAAGACTGAAAACAACAAAAAACATTTTAAAATAAACCTGCAAATCAATATTGCAAAATTCACGAAATCTAATCCTGAAAAAAATATACTCAATAAAATATGAAATCAGAACATGAATTCAGAACACAAATTCGTTCAGAACATGAACTCACTCCAGGAGGAAATTAACTTTAATGAACAGTGTGACATATTGGTTAAAACAAGGAAGCTTAAAGAGACCCATAAGAGAATAACGGTTATAAAAAGAATTAGCCGTCATGGAACTAAAATAGGCAAAAATAAAGCGAGAAGAGATAAATATGCAAAAATAACCAAATAGAACTCTTTGAGTGGAAATATAGCCCTTGATATTTTAAAAAATACTTAATAGATGTAATGAACTCTAGACTCAGTAGGGGAAGTTCTGGTGAGTGGGAAGATCATAAGGAGGAGTTCACACCAAATTCAACACAGAAAGACAAAGAGTTCAAATATATGAATGAGTGGTTACATGCATGTGGATCCAGAAAAAGAGAATGAAAAGAATGACAGAGAAGGAACATAAGATGCTTAACATGAGAGCTTTTGTCCTAAGAATTATTCAGTTCAAAAGACATAAATCTCAGATCGAAAGTTCTCTCTTGATACCAGAAGAATAAATAAAAATAAATTCCCACCTAGGAGCATTGTAATGAGACTTAGAACATAAAGAATACAAGGAAATCTTACATGTGCTAGGAAGAAAACTCAGATTATCAAAAAGAATAACACTATGAGACTTCTCAGCAGCAACACTAAATGCTACAAAGCAATGGAGAAAGCAGTCTTTAAAGTCCTGAAGGAAAAAAAACTTCCAACTTAGACTGTTATATCCAGCTGATCTTGCTCACGTTATTAACCTTTTCTCTCCCATCCCTACTCTTCCTCACTTTACTCTTTCACTGACCTGGGGCTCCTTAACTCCATGATATGGGCACCAAGCACCTGCAATCTCTTGCATCTCATCACCCTAGAGCAGCCAGCCACACCTCTGTGGCCTAGAGTTTCTGCTGCCTCCTTCCCTATACCATGCAACCTGGGCAACCAGGACCAGAAGCAGAAAGAAATGCTGCCCTATTATCCTTCATGCAATCAAATTTGTGCAGTGGGTGGGGAGGAGGTAAGAAATATGAATGCCTGGGGAAAGGAGGAGCTCCAGGTGATGGGAAGAAAGATGTGACAGGACCTTTTTGAAGTTCAAATATATCCACATTCTGTTGAAACCTTGAAACTTTAAATATTTAGGCTCTTGTCATTATCTTAAGTTCTTCATGCCGCTCTTGACGTCCCAAAAAGCAGTCTCTAAGTCACATAGATGATCTCTTGGGCATTTTCTCTCAGCCATGGAGAGCTGTGAAAGGAAGAATCGCTGCTTTTCTCAAGCAAATCAGTTTCTTGATGTTTTTTGGTTCTCACTCCTTCCCTGCTCCTGATGCTTTGACCCCTTTTATAGATCAGAGGGCTCTAGGGTAATGGATGGTCTTGGGTGGTGAATAAAGGTGGATAAATAGGGACAGGGACAGTTAAATTGGGAGCCTTTCTTACAACCTTAATGGGTTTTTCCCCACCCCAAGTTTCCTTCTCCACTGAAATGCCACACCAACGCTTGTGGGATTTATGAGGTGGCCAGATCAATGTGTTGTTTTTTCTTTTTCTTTTTTTTTTAAGCTTCCCTTCAGAGAATAAATGGTAATGGAGAGAACTATTTAACAAGGTCCTGGTTTCTCTTGCAACACAGTAGCTAAACTTCCCCGCTTTTATGTGCATTTTTGTAGGGATCAGCTTGGTAGACAGTATTAGCAGAGAAATGACACCTTGATCTTGGTTTGCAAGCACTTCTCCCATCAGTCCTAGATTAGGCCCTGTTCAGCCATGCAGGGGTGTTGGTTTATGCGTGCTGCAGCGGTGGGCATAATGAGTATAATTTACCCGGTGGACAAAGGTGTGTACCAAGTGAATTTAAATAATTGGGGTGGATTGGCTAGTAGGTAAGAAGTGGGCCTTTAAAGAGATACTGAAGATTGAAAGGTTTTTTTTTAAAGAAAAAAAAACATCGATTGTAGGTAATGAAAAACTAGGGTTCACCCTCTTCATATCTACTCTCCTTTCAAATAGTTGTATCCAAAACTGTTTTTCCCTCTCCCCTACCTTGCCCTCCTGTTAAAACAGAAATGGGGATTGATTAATGACCCAGCTCCTGAATACCTGTAAAATTTGTACAAAAATATCTTCTATGAAAATGATTTGTAATCTGTAGACTTATTACCTGGGAGATGTCTTGAGATGTGAAATCCCATCCTTTGGGTTGTGGGTTTTTTGTTTTCTCCAAATACATCTGATCTTTAAAAAAAAAAAAAAAAAAGAAGAAAGAAAGAAAGATGTGACAGGAGAAAATACTGAGAATTCAGCTATTGCCATAATAATCTATGATCTTAAAATGTCTCTTTTTCCCGTCGTGTGTGTGCATACGTTCATGCATGTGTGTGTGTATGTGTGTGTGTGTGTGTAATAGAAAGAGGGATGAGATGAGATCACTGAGATTTTGTAGTCTTTAAAATGTGGTTTCCCTCAACATATGTGTCTGAAATCTGGGGCGGCTAGTATAATAACACTGTTTCCTGACATTCTTGCATAACAGAGTTTAATGGAATTTCCCATCTAACCAAGAGTCATTCTCATTTGTGCTGTGAAATTGCAGTGGACAGGGCTCCTCCTACACAAGAATGTATTGACCTAAGGCCTGCTCTTTCCCCAGCACACAGTCTTACTGGTGGAATCCTCTATTCTGCATCTTCAGTCAAGTAATTTGATCTGTGTTCTGCATGCAGGAGCTCCCTGGCTCAGCACTTATGTCTTCTTTTCAGTTTCTGGGGTTTTCATGTTGCTTTGAGGATGGAGTTTGTCCATGAAGATTTTTGTGTAATAAAGAGGTGTTTTATTGCAGGCCTTGTGACCTCTTGACCAATTAAACAGCTTATTGACACCATCTAACAACTTTTAAAGATACTTCACTGAAACAAAATTAAGGCCATTTTGACAACTTTGGCACAATCAAATTTAACTTCCCCAAAGTATTGCCTAAGTAGAAAGCAGAAGGCTTCCAAATATGATAGGAAGTGACAGATATTTTTTAATTGATGAGAAATGTAAGTAGATGTATTTCTGAAAAGCCAAGCAATTTAAGTTCTAGTCAAAAAATAAGGAATTAAAATATGTGCTATCTCTCAGCAGACTTGCAAATGAAGTGTCTTTTTATGACATTTATTGCTCCTTCTTTAATTACTAAGAAAAATATAGGAAGGGTAGAGGAGAAAAAAAAATCAGGTATTTTGGCTCTGACTTAGAGATAGCCACTATTAAATTTTGGAGTCATACTATTTTATAGCCTGCTTTTTTCTCTTTGTATATAATAATTAATATATTATAACATTTTCTTATGAACTTTAATATGACTGCAGCATAACATTATTTTATGATTGCATAGTATTCAATTATGTGAGTGTATCATAATTTGTTTAACCAGTCCTCTACTTTCTATTTGGCTGTTTCTGATTTCTCACTCTAATAAGTAATGCTGCACTGAACTCCTTTCTACAAAAATCTTTTTTGCATATCTTGGATCCTCTTTTAAAGTGACTTCTGAAACATTTTTTTTTTCATCCTGAAGGCAAGAGTAACTACCTTGAGGGATAACTTTTAAGTGACAATTTTCTTCTAGCACAGGCTCTCCCAGGAGTGCTGACTTTCTGGTTCACAGTGATGTCAGTTACTGGATGACTTGATGTTAGTTGCTAAGATGGCTGCATCCATTCTTAATGGACAGGCTCTCAGTTAATAAGCTCTTCATTTCCTTTTTGAAACTCTAGAATTTCAAAGATGAATGGAATGCTTTTGCCATTCCATTCAAACCCATTTAAAAAAAACTGAAATGGCTCTCATGTCACCTTCTTGAAACAGCTAAAATTAATTTTGATGTGTTTAATTTGAGACTGAGAACTGTTCTCCAAGAACTGTTATTTTTGGAATTTTAGTAGCTGTTCCTGTTCTTTCACAATGCCAATTCATTAAATTTATCAGATCCATAATGTACATTTTAATTACCCCATCGTTGGCCAAGTAGAGTTCTGCAATATTTAGTTGAAATTCTGGAGAAATTTGATGGGCATCTTAACACACGGTTCAGTCCTATTTAATATGAGTCAGAAAAAAAAGACATCTTTGGCTCACAAAACTGCAGCCCTTACATTAAGTCTCTCTTAAATCCCAGCAGCCAGAAAATGAAGTCACTTTGGACCACAGCCTAAGAACACAATGACTTCAGAACACAAAATCTTCAGTTAGGGAGGAGTTCATAATAGTCACCCTAACAAGAAGTAAAATTTAAACTCTCCTGGACAATAGTGAAACTGCTTATGCTCAAATAGCCAGAAAAGGGGGAAGGTGAGTGGCAGGGGAAGAAGAGAGTTTTCTCGGATTTGTCCATTTCATTTCATTGTTTTTTCTTAATTTGGTGTTTTTTGATAGTATAATATTTGAATGCATAATTATGGGACACAGTAGTTCTCATTTCGCCACCACTAAAAATGTTGGGAAAAAGCAGATTTGTTCCAGCTGACCTAATTACTGCTAAAGTAAATCTGATTGATTAAAAGAAAATCTTTTTCTCTCAATGTAAATAACAATGTTGTGAGTATCTTGGGTTTCCAGGGTGCAGCAACTGAAAATAAAGTTTATGGCCTATGGCAAATGCAACATATCTTAAGATATATCAAATTATCTGGCTGAAAACAAATAACTGGGGAAAACAGGCATAATGAAGGTACAGAATTTCCAGGTCAATTTTTAATATTTTTAGCAGCACTGACCCCAGAAGAATTATAATCAGTTTTTAATAAAGGCCAATTGAAAAGCAGCAGTGCAGAACTTAATATTCTTGGCACTTTTCATAATCATGGCTGTTTTCTCATAAACCACTATCATTCAATTTATAAAAATTGGATAACGCTGCCTGGCTCATTAAATAGCTTACATGAGTTCATACTAACAGGATGTCAGAGAAAGAAAGAGAAGCCTTTAGAAGGGCTGGAAGAGGAGGGCCGAGGAGAAACAGAGGCTGTCCTGAGAACTTGGGGGGACTTGAGGCACGATTCCAACCACATCTCCTCTCCCATACCTGAGCCAGAGCAATATTTGAGGAGCATAGAGTGACTGCAAGAATACATGCTCCCTCATTTTTCCTCTTTATAATAAAACAAAAATTATGTGACCTTCCATCATCCATTTGTAATTCAAGATGACTCAGAGCTGGAAAATTAGAGGAACTGCCTGGGGCAGTGTGTATGGCTGTTGATATGACTAAGGGGAGGAAGAACAGAATTAGGACCTAATGAGTCTAGAAGGCTGGGATTGGGCTTCTCTTGGGGAAATATAAGCATGTAAGTCACCAGGTGACAAAGCCCTATTCCCTGACTCAATGCATAGGAAAGAGAAGCACTAAGGGAGGATCTATGGCATTTTAGATACCAATAATGATAATAAACAACATTAGCATTTAGAGTTTACAAAGAACTTTAATTCTTCTCTCATTTCTATTCCATGGACTCCCTTACATTTCTAACCATGGGTAAACTCAACAGGAATGATGCCTGAAATAGTATAACATTCCTGTTGGAAACAAGTGCTCAGTGTAGCCAAAAGAAACCCACACTTAGAAAATTTCTCAGCAAGGCAACTTTACTTCTGCAGAAGGGTGCTGCTTGTGCCTGTTACAATCACAAGAGCACACCGAACAAAGGAGGGAAGGGGGTTTTTAACCCTAACGCAGTTCCTGTTTCTGTGTCCTTCCCCTATTGGCTGAGGTTGGACTGCACAATCTAAGCTGACCCGACTAAGACTTAAACCTTTCCAAATAGGGTTAACACGCAATTTGCAGGAAGGGAGTAGAGTTTATTCACAGGTGGCAGGAAGTTAAGTTTTTGAAGAGGAATGTAGTTGTCCTAACAATTTCCCCTCTTCTATTTTATAGTTCTTCCTCTTCAAAATTCTTCAACAGGATTCGGCCTTGTTCTTCTTGATTATCTAGGAGCAAGAGCTTATCTGAGTATGGAGGGGGAGAGGTGGGGAAGGTTTTGTGAGAGCTGCTTCTATGAGCCTTTGGGTTAACCCACGAATACAAGGTATGATACAGCAGCCCACAGGATGAGTACACCTGTAACAATTGGAAGAGAGGTAAAGATTGAGGTCATGAGTCCCTTCCATTTTCCAAACCACCTTTCCATCAGGCCCATAAGGGGTCATCTATTCCAGAGTTTTCGGCTAATTCATTTGCTAGGGTGGTAAGGCCTTGTAAGGCTTTTGTGATTGTCCTATCAGGGGCTGTATTATTAGGAATAAAGGTACAATGCTTGACCCCAATCATGACACAGACTCTGCCTTTTTCGGCCAACATCATGTCAAGGGCTATTCTATTTTCCCAGGCCATCTGGCTGGTAGGGCCTAACTGTTCAGTTATTCCTTTTATGGCATCTCTGATATAATTGACAAATTGCTGCTGATTGTAGTATATATAATTTATCCAGTCTACACTTTTGTTTATAGTGGACCACCAGAATAAGATAGACTCAAACCCAGCGGATATTTGGTTTTGAGCTTTGAATTCATTTTGTACCCCCCACGGGACCCCAATACTGTCTATGTAAACGTGGGGGTCAAAGTACCCATGAGGGGCTTCTCATTTTTTTCCGGGTTACCTGTTTTTTGTCTGGTTGATGAAATGCCAAGGTGAAAGGGATGGCCAATTGGATTAGGGTGCAAGTGCTGCTCCAACTGCTTGGCAGTGTACCCAATATTGGTCCCCCACAATACCACCACACATCCGCTTGGGGATGGACTAGGGCTGACTGATTGGTTAGCTCTTGAAAGCGTTAAGGCCCACTACATCCTGTCAGGTTTCCAAGGAATGTCAAATTTTCCCTTTGCCGTGACAGACATGAGGTAAAATTGGCATTGTGAGCTGGAAGTCAAATGGCCCTTGGGGACTGTCCCATAGGGCTCCTGACCTTTAGGAAAAGTAGTGAAAGAGCGGCACATAACTTGTTTCCCCAGGCTGTGGGGTGCTGGAAGAGAGCTACTATACAGTCCATACCTGGTTGGTTGGCCCATCTGAGTGGGAAGGAAACAGTTTCGGTCTCTGGCCTGCCCATTGCACAAGCGTAACAATTGCTTTTATTTAGGGTGTGGCTGGAATATTTAATCCATTCCAGCCAGGCGTTTACATCTTGATACCCGGTTTCTATGGCTAGGGTTTGCTTTAAGTCTTTGACTTCTACTACAGCTACTTTGGTTTTGTCACTGGGCATGAAGCAAGAAATGGTTTAATTTTGTGGGTTTGGGGAAGGGACAATGGTAGGAGACAGAGGAGAAGAAACAAAGCACATTTGAAAGAAGCCCATAGGGTCCTTTCCATTGATGTCCACTCCCAGGCCATAAAGCACTTTAAAGTGGGTGTAGGGTTGGTGGAGGTAGGGATACTAATAGAGATAAGTACTGGGTTGCAAAGATAAGACCGACAACTGGGGGAGAGGTTCCTTTGGTGAAGTGGAGGTAGGGTTTTAGTTCGGTGCAACCCACTGAGGAGGTCCAGCCCTGATGTTTAGTGGTCCAGAGAATATCACCCCACTGATAACATAATCCCCAACTTCAGGTGTGTCCCCACCAATTGCAAGAGGTGGGGGTGTCAGTTTCTCTGGAGGGGCAAAGGTATTTTTCTGAGGAAGCTAGGTGTCTTTGACTTTGGAGATCCCCACAAGGCATGACAAGACAAGCATCAAATGTAATTGTTTGGGGAAAGGGTGATCGGGTTACAGTCATGATAAGATGTCCTCAGGTAGCTAAAGGAAGAAGGAAAAGACAGATTAAACCCTTTTGAATGTTGGTTTGGAGAGCCTTGGTCCTGGAGTGATGGTCCATGACTTTGCAGGGGGTGGGGCCCTTTTTACTCAAGTGTGGTGGGTCCACCCTTTCTCGGCCGTTGGATTACTGTCTCAGTGGTTAGGAGTACTAGATAAGGTCCTTCCCAGGTTGGTTTGAGCTTTCCCTCTTTCCAACTTTTGATAAAGACATAATCTGTGGGCTGGTGTTGGTGAACTGGGAATTCAAGGGGTGGAGTTTGCACTAGGAGGCCTTGAGTCCTGATGGAGGAAAGGGTGGAAGACAGACCAAATACGTATTTTTTTTGAGAAAATGATTTTTTTGTTAGTTTTAAATGTAGGAAAGTCAGTAATGGAATTTAGATAAGGCAGCCTGTAGAGCATTTCATAAGGGAACAGGCCAAGATATTTTCTTTTTTTTTTTTTTTTTTTACTCATATTTATTTATTTATTTATTTATTTTGTTCGTTTGTTTTTTTTCTGGTTTCTTTTTTTATTTTATTATTATTATTATTATTATACTTTAGGTTTTATGGTACATGTGCACAATGTGCAGGTAAGTTACATATGTATACATGTGCCATGCTGGTGCGCTGCACCCACTAACTCGTCATCTGGCATTAGGTATATCTCCCAATGCTATCCCTCCCCGCTCCCCCAACCCCACAACAGTCCCCGAAGTGTGATGTTCCTCTTCCTGTGTCCATGTGTTCTCATTGTTCAATTCCCACCTATGAGTGAGAATATGCGGTGTTTGGTTTTTTGTTCTTGCGATAGTTTACTGAGAATGATGATTTCCAATTTCATCCATGTCCCTACAAAGGACATGAACTCATCATTTTTTATGGCTGCATAGTATTCCATGGTGTATATGTGCCACATTTTCTTAATCCAGTCTATCATTGTTGGACATTTGGGTTGGTTCCAAGTCTTTGCTATTGTGAATAATGCCACAATAAACATACGTGTGCATGTGTCTTTATAGCAGCATGATTTATAGTCCTTTGGGTATATACCCAGTAATGGGATGGCTGGGTTGAATGGAATTTCTAGTTCTAGATCCCTGAGGAATCGCCACACTGACTTCCACAAGGGTTGAACTAGTTTACAGTCCCACCAACAGTGTAAAAGTGTTCCTATTTCTCCACATCCTCTCCAGCACCTGTTGGTTCCTGACTTTTTAATGATTGCCATTCTAACTGGTGTGAGATGGTATCTCATTGTGGTTTTGATTTGCATTTCTCTAGTGGCCAATGATCGTGAGCATTTTTTCATGTGTTTTTTGGCTGCATAAATGTCTTCTTTTGAGAAGTGTCTGTTCATGTCCTTCGCCCACTTTTTGATGGGTTGTTTGTTTTTTTCTTGTAAATTTGTTGGAGTTCATTGTAGATTCTGGATATTAGCCCTTTGTCAGATGGGTAGGTTGCGAAAATTTTCTCCCATTTTGTAGGTTGCCTGTTCACTCTGATGGTAGTTTCCTTTGCTGTGCAGAAGCTCTTTACTTTAATTAGATCCCATTTGTCAATTTTGGCTTTTGTTGCCATTGCTTTTGGTGTTTTAGACATGAAGTCCTTGCCCATGCCTATGTCCTGAATGGTAATGCCTAGATTTTCTTCTAGGGTTTTTATGGTTTTAGGTCTAACATTTAAGTCTTTAATCCATCTTGAATTGATTTTTGTATAAGGTGTAAGGAAGGGATCCAGTTTCAGCTTTCTACATATGGCTAGCCAGTTTTCCCAGCACCATTTATTAAATAGGGAATCCTTTCCCCATTTCTTGTTTTTGTCAGGTTTGTCAAAGATCAGATAGTTGTAGATATGTGGCATTATTTCTGACGGCTCTGTTCTGTTCCATTGATCTATATCTCTGTTTTGGTACCAGTACCATGCTGTTTTGGTTACTGTAGCCTTGTAGTATAGTTTGAAGTCAGGTAGTGTGATGCCTCCGGCTTTGTTCTTTTGGCTTAGGATTGACTTGGCAATGCGGGCTCTTTTTTGGTTCCATATGAACTTTAAAGTAGTTTTTTCCAATTCTGTGAAGAAAGTCATTGGTAGCTTGATGGGGATGGCATTGAATCTGTAAATTACCTTGGGAAGGATGGCCATTTTCACGATATTGATTCTTCCTACCCATGAGCATGGAATGTTCTTCCATTTGCTTGTATCCTCTTTTATTTCCTTGAGCAGTGTTTTGTAGTTCTCCTTGAAGAGGTCCTTCACATCCCTTATAAGTTGGATTCCTAGGTATTTTATTCTCTTTGAAGAAATTGTGAATGGGAGTTCACTCATGATTTGGCTCTCTGTTTGTCTGTTATTGATGTATAAGAATGCTTGTGATTTTTGTACATTGATTTTGTATCCTGAGACTTTGCTGAAGTTGCTTATCAGCTTAAGGAGATTTTGGGCTGAGACGATGGGGTTTTCTAGATATACAATCATGTCATCTGCAAACAGGGACAATTTGACTTCCTCTTTTCCTAATTGAATACCCTTGATTTCCTTCTCTTGCCTAATTGCCCTGGCCAGAACTTCCAACACTATGTTGAATAGAAGTGGTGAGAGAGGGCATCCCTGTCTTGTGCCAGTTTTCAAAGGGAATGCTTCCAGTTTTTGCCCATTCAGTATGATATTGGCTGTGGGTTTGTCATAGATAGCTCTTATTATTTTGAGATACGTCCCATCAATACCTAATTTATTGAGAGTTTTTAGCATGAAGGGTTGTTGAATTTTGTCAAAGGCCTTTTCTGCACCTATTAAGATAATCATGTGGTTTTTGTCTTTGGTTCTGTTTATATGCTGGATTACATTTATTGATTTGCGTATATTGAACCAGCCTTGCATCCCAGGGATGAAGCCCACTTGATCATGGTGGATAAGCTTTTTGATGTGCTGCTGGATTTGGTTTGCCAGTATTTTATTGAGGATTTTTGCATCAATGTTCATCAAGGATATTGGTCTAAAATTCTCTTTTTTTGTTGTGTCTCTGCCAGGCTTTGGTATCAGGATGATGCTGGCCTCATAAAATGAGTTAGGGAGGATTCCCTCTTTTTCTGTTGATTGGAATAGTTTCAGAAGGAATGGTACCAGCTCCTCCTTGTACCTCTGGTAGAATTTGGCTGTGAACCCATCTGGTCCTAGGCCAAGATATTTTCAAGGGGCAGTTTGGATTCTTAGTAAGGCAATGAGAAGGCATTTAGTCCATGGTAACCGGGTATCAAAGATTAATTTGGTTAGGTGATTTTTTAGAGTTTGATTTATTCTTTCTACCTTCCCTGATGAGGGCAGATACCAGGGAGTATGATATTCCCATTTTATTCCTAGTGCTTGGGTTAGTCCCTTAATGATGTGTGCAGTGAAGTGGGTCCCATTGTCGGAATCAGTGTTCTCTATTAGTCCAAACCTGAGTATGATATGTTCCAACAGGGCTTTGACTATGTTACTGGCTGTTGCACTTGAGAAGGGGATGGCTTCTACCCAGTGGCTGAGATCGTCTACTATTACTAGTAAATACTTGAGGTGGCCTATTGGGGGCATTTCAGTGTAATCAACTTGGATGCTTTGGAATGGCCTAAACCCTGGGTTTCTTCCCCCAAGAAGTTGCTTCTTTAGGGTTTGCTTATTAGTTTTTCTGCACACTATGCAACCATCCGCCACTTGCCTAGTGAGGGTATATATCCCTACACACCCATAGACTCTGAGGGCTGCATTGCACATAGCTTGTGGACCCCAGTGAGTTCCTTGATGAAGCTGTGACAGTATTTCCCTTCCATCTGGTAGTATCCACTTTCCCTCTGTGCTCTCCTTAGCTCCTACTTTCTTTAGTTTCTCTTGATCTGCATGGGAGAATATGGGGATCACAGCTGGATAGGAGGGACAAGGGGTTAGATGGAAAATGGGTGCCTCTTGGGAAGAGGCAGCTTGCTTAGCTATTTCATCAGCGAGGTTTTTTCCGCGGCTTTCAAACGATGGGTTCTCTTGTGTCCTGGGACATGGACAATCGCAATTTCTTCCAGCAGCTGAAGATTTTCTAGTACTTGCATAATTAATCCCTCGTGGACCAAATCTTGGCCTTTACTATTGATGAGGCCTCATTTAGTCCAGATCTTTCCAAAGGTATGGACTACTCCGAAGGCATACTTGGAGTCTGTGTAAATAGTTCCTTCCTGATTCTGCAGGGATTTTAATGCTTGGTTTGATACGGTTTACATGTTTAGGCAGACCAGTTATTTGGCAGTCTCCCTGACTCTACCTTTGTAAGGGTTTCCCCGTCAACTACGGAGTACCCGTTGTGCCCTTTTCCTCCAATGACCCGGGAGGAACCGTCTATAAAGAGGTGATGCCCTGTTTGGAAGGGGGTTTTGCTTAGATCCAGTCTGACTCTAGTTTGATAACTGATCAGATCTAAGCATTTATGCTCAGGTTCTTCTGGGTTTGGATTTCCTCTTAGGAAAGCAGTGGGGTTGAGTGAATTGTCAGTGGTTACTGTCAGGTCATCTCTCTCTAGTAAGATAGCTTCATATTTTAAAATTCTTGAGTCAGTAAGCCATCTCTGATTTGGGTCCCACTGTAAAATTTATCAAGGGCTCTTGGTGAGACTCGAGATGGAAGATGTAGAGCCCCTGACCACCTATTCTTCTTCAAATGTCATGAATGGAAGGACTTTCTTCTCTCTCTCCCATTTGGGACAGTCCCTCTTAAAGTGTCCTGGCTTTCCACACCTGAAACATCTGTTTTCCCCTCTCCCCCTTCCTGTTCCCTGACTGTCGGGTTTCATCCCTTTGCTTCCTGTATAGGGTCTGGCAGCCGGGTACTTGGAAGGTTTACAAGTTCTATTTCCCTGGGCTCCCTGTTGAAGAGTTCCCTGTTGTAGGGTGGACAGCATAATTTCTGCCTTTTGCTTCCGCCTTTCCTCTTCCCTCTGTACATATACCTTTTCCCAATTTTCTATCTTTTATAATGTCTTGTAATGTCTGGCCAACTATTGGTGAAAAGTGGAGTTTTAACATCCCTTATCCCAGTGGGTCCTCTATGTCTAAACCTCCATATTTTCTGATCTGTTCCTTAAGTCGGTTTAAGAATTCCATGGGCCCTTCATCTTTCCCTTGTTGTACATTAAATGCTTGGGAAATATTTTGGGTTAGAGGAACTGATTCCTGAATCCCTTTAATTATCAAATCTCTGAGATCTCTCATGTTTTCTGAATGGGCCGCATTGTTGTTATCCCACTGAGGGTCCGTGTCTGGTCATTTATGCTCCGCTGCAAGGACATTTTGACCAGGAGAGTGTTCGCACTCCCAGACTATCATAGCAGCCCTGTGGTTTATGGTTCTTTCCACTCCTGAGAAGAGAATACCTAGAACAGACATTAATTCAGCCCAAGTGTACAGTTGTGGCCCCAGAAATTGGTTAATTTGATCTGCAACTCCAAAAGGGTCATCTAACAGTGGCTTGACTTCCTTTTTTAGATTTATAAGCTCTGAACTGCTTAAGGGGGGCATTTATGAAGCCAATATCCACTCCTCCTAGCAGTACTTCCCATAAGGGAAAAAGGGATTGGGCAGACTTCTTTGAGGAAGAGGGGAAAGGAAAGTTTTGAATACCCCTTCGGCATTGTTCTATTTCTCACTGGAGCTTTCCTGAGGAAGAGGCATGTTCGAGTGGCTGTCCAGCGGGGATGTGGGGTGGCAAGGCCCATGGGGCAGGGTTATATGGGGGAGGGACTGAGTATTCAACCTGGGGCAGAGGAGTAGTCAGGGGAAGATGGACTAGAGGATCCTATGCATCTTTAGATACAGAATTTGACTTAGCTAGGTCGTCCTTGTGGGGTATTGAGTTTGGTTTTGCTTTTCATCCTTTAGGGGATAAAGAAGGACAGGTCCTTGTCTCCAACATACAGCATAATCTATCTCCTCTTGAGAAACTGGAATTTTATCATTGACATACTGGATCAGGAGTTGGCATATCCAGTCCTTGTCTGACCCAAACTTCGGCCAAAAGACCGAAGGTCTGAGGATGGGTTCCCTAGTCCAAATAAAACAGCAATACTTTATCATTTGCTGCCTTTTCCTGTGTTGGTCCTTTCATTATCCTTCCAGCATTTTAGCATAAGGCTTAGGGGACTGTCAGGCAGAATTTTATTGCCTGCTTGGCCTTTTGTAGTCCCTGTCTTACTTGGGGTATTTCCCATCCTGGAGGTTGGTGAGGCTCAATCTCTCATATTAGAGATTTCTTGCACCTCCGTGTCCCAGAGGCTCAACCTCCCCTTTTCCCACTGGAGGTTTCTTGCACTCTTGTGAGCACTCACCTGTCCTTATTGGCCGCTTCCCTTGTGGGAATTTTAGATCCCTCTTAGCTTTGGTGGGTCGATATAATCCCCCAACTGGAAAACTGCCCTAAGCCGTATGAGGTGACCATGGAACCAAGTCCAGACTCCACACTCACTTCTCACCCAATGGCGAGTCTCACTCATACACTTTCAACCTCCAGAGATCCTGACCACCAAGGAATACTTTGTCGCCCCAATCGCGATGTTTCTTACCTTGGTCTGTGCACAGAGTTACCTAGTCGCTGTAGAGTTCTTAAGGATCCTTCTATGCCCGCATTGCTCAGAGTCCAGATTTAGTCATCACTTCGGGTAGGACTCAATCCTCCGCTGCTGGGGCCACCACAACAAGGCAGTGGGATGCATCTCCCCATGCAAGATAATCGCTAGCCCCTCCCAAAGGAGAGTGGGATCCCAGAAGGGCCCCCAGATTTGTTGGAAACAAGTGCTCGGTGTAGCCAAAAGAAACCTGCACTTAGAAAATTTCTCAGCCAGGCACCTTTGCTTCTGCAGAAGGGTGCTGTTTGCACCTGTTACAATCACAAGAGCCCACTGAACAAAGGAGGGAAGGGGTTTTTAACCCTAATACAGTTCCTGTTTCTGTGTCCTTCCTCTATTGGCTGGTGTTGGACAGCACAATCTAAGCTGACCTAATTGGCTGAGACTTAAACCTTTCCAAATAGGGTAAACATGCAATTTGCAAGAAGCGGGTAGGATTTATTCACAGGTGGCAGGAAGTTAAGTCTTTGAAGAGGAATTTAGTTGTCCTAACATTCCCAAGTTGCCAGGGAAAGATTCAGTAGGTTTTAATTAAAATCGCAAGAGAACAAGATTCCAGGTGAGTATTCAGCACACAGCAGTGTTACACTGTGGACTTTGCTGCACAAGAGGATTCACTCAATAGGCTCTCTAGGGTCATTCAGAGAGATCCAATATCCCACTACCTACTGAGAAGGAAACTTGAGAAATGCTGTGTTGCTTTCTAGAATCACTGATTTGCAGGCAAGTCTTACCCTGAGTATGGTAAAGAGGCACTAGAAGGGACTGGGAAGACCTAGCTGCCTATAAGCCTTCACTCCCCTCTTAGGTGCACGTATGCCATTTTCAGAAAAAGAGAACAGTGTTCACCTATTCTCCAATCTAGTAATGCTGGCAGTCCCAGATACTGAGTCAATGACCAAGACTGAACTCTCTCCCTCATTTCAGATTGCCAGTGCATAATTTGACCCTGGGAAAGAGAGTTCCATATTGATATTATACCCCTACTGAAGTTTACAAACAGCCTGCAATTTCCAATATGTGGTCTTGCCTTCAATATCATAACTTTTTGCATTGCTAACATAAATCTACTTCACCTAGGAAGAGCATTAACTCCCGGAGAACCATCGCAGTCAAAGCCTACAGCTCTTCTTTCAATGTTACCATCCATAGCAGGGCTCTAGCATTCCCTTGAGCCAGCTTTGGCCTTGTGGTGTTTATGAAACCCTGTGACCATGGTTTCAGCAGCACTAGCTATGGGACCAACAATCTGAGCTATCTTGACATTAACATTCATAGAAGCTCAGTAAAGTCTTTAGCTTTGGGAGATGAGGAAGGCATTCCATGGAAGTGTCTGATGTTTCTCTCTGCTCAAGCATAAGTAAGTCCACTTTCAGCCTCATAGCCCTGGGGATCATTGAGGAAGCTCCCAGGGCTGCTGGAAATGGATCAGGAATTCCCCAAGCCTTGGAGTTAGGCCTGCAAATTAGCCCGTTGAATGCTAATTTGAGGTCTGGTAGTAAGGGACCAACAGCTGTTGGGGACCCCAGAGAGGCAAGTGGGTAGCAAGCAGGGCTTCAGATGGTTTCCTCTCAGGGCCTCCTAAGCAGCTGGGCCACAGAACAGAAATTCTCTGGAGCTTTTCACTGTTCTAGCTGCCACCTTCATCATTCATAAGTTTTGGTAAAGGAAAGACACAAAGAAGATGATTCAGCAAGAGAGAAGTAGCAAGGCAGGAGAAATAATGGCAGAAAAACTTGGAGAATGAACAATTTAAGAGAATACAGGCAAGAGCAGGAAGTAGGATTGAAAAAGAGCAGTTACTGAAACTGTAGCCCATCTGTAGCTGTCAGTATCTGATACCCATGATTTGCACTTAGTTTTGACCAAACCTCTTAACAGTTTTTTGCGTTAACAGGAGATGTCCTTATTTGCGTTTTGTAGATAGAGATATGAAGGGTAGGGACTGAAGTATCTTTGCCCAAGAACACACAGTGAAGTAGTCAGATTTTCCCAGCCCCTCATTTATCCTCTGGCCTTTGAGACTAAAATGCCTTATTGTTTAAGGCTTAACCAGTGTATTTTCTTTGAAACCTCTTCCTCATTGGGTTCCAAGACACAATTTGCTGTTGCTATTCTGCACACTGCTTAAGGAGAGATGATTGTACCATCGTTTTTCCAGAATTGTAGTGAAGCACCAGAATGATGCAAATCAATTATACATGTAAGAAATGAAAGCAGCTTTGGAGATCACTGAGCTCATCTCCTCATTTTCTAGATTAGAAACCTGAATATAATCCAGAGAGGTGAAGAGGTTTATCCAAAATCACATGGCTGTGCAGGGAAAGCTGGAACTGCAACATAGATATCTTGATTCCTAGGCAGTTATCTACCCAACAGTCTTACCAGACAAATATTTGTTTCTTTTCTGAATATATCCAGTCCAAAGTAGTTAGCATTCCCAGAACATTCCAAGTGGGTGACCAATAGCAAACAACTCAGTGTGATCTAAAGCACTGATTTCTGGTGTTTTCTTCAAGGACGTTTTTGGTTTTCAATCTGTTAACCATAAGGAATATTGAATTTAGCAAAGTACATTGACATTTTCTATGCAACATGTTAAGAACAGCTGAAACCAATTAAATGCTAATCAATTTTATTCTGTCTGATGCAGAGTGGAAAAAAATGTTCCAAAGGTCTCTCCACCCTGAGATGTTCTTGGCAACAGGTCTCTGTGCTGTGGGCCCCCTCCCATCTCTCTTAGTCATGTACCCTCAAGAAGAGGAGACCTGGCCAACTCCCTTCAGATCTAAGATGAGAGCAGAACTGAGTCCAGCATTTTCCCTTGAAATAAAAGTTTATCCTTCCAAAAGCACAGGCAACCAAAGTGAAAATAGACAAATGGGATTGCACCAAACTAAAAAGCTTCTGCAGAGCAAAGCCAGCAATTAAGTGAAGAGACAACCCATGGACTGGGAGAAAATATTTGCAAACCATACATCTGATAAGGGGCTAATATCCAAAATATATAAGAAACTCAATTGCAAGAAAACAAATAACTTGATTTTAAAATGGGCAAAAGATCTGAACAGACAATTCTCAAAGA
Organism: Pongo pygmaeus; assembly: GCF_028885625.2. Lineage (NCBI taxonomy): Eukaryota > Metazoa > Chordata > Mammalia > Primates > Hominidae > Pongo > Pongo pygmaeus. The sequence continues at coordinate 53,245,675 of NC_085930.1, read as the reverse complement.
AAGATACAAGTGGCCAACAGATATATGAAAAAAATGTTCAGACATATCTAATTATCAGGGAGATGCAAATTAAAACCACAGTGGGATATAGCTTTATATCTGTTAAAATGACTATTATCAAAAAGCTGAATGATTACAAGGGTTGGTAAGGATGTGAAGAAAAGGAAACCCTTGTATACTGTTGTTAGGAATGGAAATTAGTACAGCCATTTTGGAAAATAGTGTGGAGGTGCCTCAAAAAAACTAAAAATAAGGCTGGGAGCAGTGGCTCATGCCTGTAATTCCGGCACTTTGGGAGGCTGAGGCGGGCAGATCACCTGAGGCCAGGAGTTTGAGACCAGGCTGGCCAACATGGTGAAACTCAGTCTCTACTAAAAATACAAAAATCAGCCAGGCATGGTGTCAGGCACCTGTAATCCCAGCTACTCAGGAGGCTGAGGCAGGAGAATCTCTTGAACCCAGGAGGCAGAGATTGCAGTGAGCTGGGATCGCACCATTGCATTCCAACCTGGGCGACAAAAGTGAAATTCCATCTCAAAACAAAACAAAAAACAAACAAACAACAACAAAAAAACACCTAAAAATAGAATGACCATACGATCCAGTCATCCTGTTTCCAAAGAAATTGAAATTTGAAATTAGTGTATCTAAGAGATACCTGCACTACCATATTCATTTCAGCATTATTCACATTAGCCAAGATATGAATTCAAACTAAGTGTCCATCAAAGGATGAATGGATACAGAAATGGTGGCATATATACACAATGGAATACTATACAACCTTCAAAAAGAAGGAACTTCTGTTCTTCACAGCAACATAGCTGGAACTGGAGGAATTTATGTTAAGTGAAATGAGCCAGGCATAGAAAGACAAAATACTGTGATTTCACTTATATGTAAAATCAAAAAAAGTCAATCTCATAGAAACAAAGAGTAGAAGGTGGTTATCAGAGGCTGGGGCAGGAGAAGGGATAAGGAAAGGGACAATGTTAATCACCAGAAAGTACCAAGTTTCAGTTAGACTGGAGGGATAAGTTTTAGTGACCTATTGCACTGTATGATAGGTGACCACAGTTAATAATATGTATCATATATTTCAAAATTGCTAAAAGAATAGATTTTTAACGATTCTTTTATTGTCTCTTCACTATTAATCTCCCAACAAAAAATTATAAGTTGGTGAGGTAGATATATTAATTAGCTTGATTAATCTTTCTCAAATGTGTATAAAACATAGATCAAAATATCACATGGTACCCTATAACTATTTGGTTATTAAAAGTATTTTTTGTTAATTAAATTTTTTTTAAAGTTCATCCTGGGAGGAAAGAAAGCTACAACTCTGAGGCAATGTATAGCACAACTATGAGAATAAGAGGGGTGGAGGAAGACAGTGAAATCCAGCCACATTCATCCTGTGTGGCCACCTCATGGACTTAACCAACCATCTCTATTACCTAATCTCCTAATGCCAGTTCCCCCAAGCTCCACCTTCTTCCGTGAGAGACAGACAGCAAAGCCAAAGATTTTCAAATCCAACAAATTAAAGTTTGAATTTGGGCTCTGCCAGTTATTAGATGTGACATTAGACAAACTATTTAATCTCCCTGAGCCTCAGTTTACTTATTTGTAAAAGGAGAGTAATAATACCAACTTGAAAAATTAAATGATTTGAGATCTATTTTACAACATGGTGACTAAATTTAAGACCAATGTATTGTATACTTGAAAAATGCTAATAGAGTAGATTTTAAGTGTTCTCACCACAAATAAAAGATAAGTACATGAGGTAACATGTAGGTTAATTAGCTTGACTTAGCCCTTTCACAATGTACATACTTCAAAATATGTTTTATACCATAAATATATACAATTTTTATTTGTCCATGAAAAAAGAAAATAATTAAATGAAATAATGGAATATCTGACACATAGTGGGTGATCAATAAATGCTAGCTTTGTCCCACACCATTCCTTCTAATAAATTATTTTTGTACTCTTTCCTATATTCAATTCATTTCATTTTTCTATTAGCCTTGTTCAAATATGTTGGAGTGTATGTGTGTGCGTGTGTACATCTGTGCGTCTGTCTGTCCTATTGTATCTTTCCTGGAGGACAGATGGATAAGAACGTGTATTAGGAAGCTACAAGCCAAAGTGTCCTGATATGCTGTGTGCACAACAGGGAACAGATCATTCTTGATCATATCTAGGGTTTTTAGCCTCTAACCCCAAAGCCCAAAATTCTCTGGGCTTCTGGAAGACAGCCACAGTTTTCAGCACCAGTCTGTGTGTGTATGTGTGTGTATGTGTGTGTGTGTGTGTGTGTGTGTGTGTGTGTATATATATATATATAAAAATCTGCTACTGGGAATGGAGATGAAAGAATGTCATACAAACTAAACTTGAACTTGAAAATGCCTACCACCTCCCTCAACTCAGCTGAGAGCTTGTCACCTTCTATGTCACCTTCTACCCATGTGGTATTATTCTCACAGTACCACCAGCTGCTGAGTGACTATGGGCCACCATCCCTAGGCTATACCCAGGGAACTGGAAACAGCTAAGTGACCCCAAAGCAAATGTGCTAAACTGCTGGCTATCATCCAAGAGCTGAGGGAGCTATCAGATCCACCTATACAGGGAGCAAGAGCACAATGAAGAGACCAAAACAAGTTATCATTCATGCTAAAAGACTAGTTTGGGAGAGCTTGGCTAAAACAGAATGGAATGCCAGATTCTAACCACCTTCATAGTTTTGCGAGGTATTCCATCTTTTTACAAGATAGGAAGTTACAGTTCATCTCCCCTGTCCAGATGAAACATGTTTTCAAAATGGTAATCATTTGGTTTTTCTTCCTGGTTTCTTTCCCATGGTTCAGTAGGCTCTCAAACTAGCAAAGATCTTACAGTTGATTAGGATTTCCATTTTAAGTAGTTAGAGCTACTCAGATTTTTTAAAGCATTAATTTAAAAGATGCAGGTAAAAGTTTTTTGTCTTACAGCAAACTGTTGCTTGCCTCCAAGATACCAGTGTTGCACATTAATCTTCTCTTTTGAATACATTCATGCACCTAAATTGTTTTTTGTTCCATTCCATAAAGTAATACACCTCTATGAATTTTATTTTTGATGAATACTGACAGCACTCTTTACTTAGTAGCCAGTCCCTGGTTTGCCATACAGTATACATTCTCTATAAGTTCTTTTTTGCTTAAGTATTGCATCACTATCAATGCTTTGAAATTAAAGATGCACAAGTTATAAATACAGAATAAAGAGTAATCAACTAAACTTAACTATTTTTTACTAAAATTGTATGTAGATTTTAGTTCTATGTTTGCTGTAAGTTCATCAAAACATATTTCAAAATGACTAAAACTACTTGCATATTTATATGTATTTATTATTTGATGTAATAAAGCTTATGTTCATTAACAATAAGTAGATAAAAATAAAGAATTAGACCCTAACAGATAAACAATTACATTAAATGCAAATGGTCTAAATTCATTAACTAAAAGAGATTGGTAGATTGGTTTTAAAAACATGATCCAACTAAATGTTCTGTGCAAAAAATTTGCTTTAAATGTAATGATATAGGCAGGTTGAATGTAAAAGGATGGAAAAAGATATACCATGCAAACATTAATCAAAGGAAAGCAGAAATGGTCATATCAATCACATAGACTTAATATTAACAATATTAATAAAGTAGACTTCAGAACAAAGAAAATTACCAGAGAAGGATACTATGTAATAAAAGAGTCAATCTACCAATAACATATAGCAATCCTACATGTGCTTGTACCAAACAACAGAGCTGCAAACTATGTAAAGCAAAAATTGATAAAACTGAAAGGAGACCAAGTGCAGTGGCTCACACCTATAATCCCAGCACTTTTGGAGGCCGAGGTGGGTGGATCACCTGAGGTCAGGAGTTTGAGATCAGCCTGGCCAACACAGTGAAACCCCGTCTCTAACAAAAATACAAAAATTAGCCAGGCATGGTGGTGGGCACCTGTGGTCCCAGCTACTCAGGAGGCTGAGGCATGAGAATCGCTTGAATCTGGGAGGTGGAGGCTGCAGTGAGCCGACATCATGCCACTTCACTCTGGCCTGGGCAACAGAGCAAGACTCCGTCTCCAAAAAAAAAAAAAAAAAAAAAAAACTGCAAGGAGATGTAGAGAAATCCTGAAGGAAGAGCAGATTTGAATCTGTTCAGAGGATTGGAACCCAGAGAACATGACAAGAATGGAAAACCATAGAGGCTTTACCCTCCAAAGAGGCAGTGGGCTGAGCTCAGTGAGAGACAGCATCTGCTAGGTAAAACAAGGCCTGAGGATTCTGGGAGAGTATAATATGCAGGATGATGTCAGACACATATTGCTGAACCTTTTTTTGACTCAATAATTATTTTAATGTATATTACAGAAAAAATACATTGGGCACAGTAGATAGAAACATGGTTACACAGACCATATAAATTAACAGACTCTGTCATGAATGTTTCAGACGTTCATATAGTGAACATTTCAGCATGACTTTTATTTTTGTTTATTTATTTTTTTGGAGACAGTCTCGCTGTGTAACCCAAGCTGGAGTGCAGTGGCGCGATCTTGGCTCACTGCAACCTCCGACTCCCGGGTTCAAGCAATTCTCCTGCCTCAGCCTCCCAAGTAACAGACTAGAGGCGCCCGCCACCACACCCGGCTAATATTTGTATTTTTAGTAGAGACAGGGTTTCACCATGTTGGCCAGGCTGGTCTTGAACTCCTGATCTCAAGTGATCCACCCATCTCGGCCTCCCAAAGTGCTGGGATTACAGGCGTGAGCCACCGCGCCCGGCCTCAGTATGACTTTTTGGAAATAGGGATGGTAAGAATGACTGCTCCCATCGTCTCACCCCTGGTAGTCTAGGTGGGCTATCATTCCCATGTTAAGATTGCATCCAAATGGTGGTGGACTGCCAAGGTGCCCCATCTGTATCACATCACCAAGCAGGAGCACCACTCATCCTGAACTAAGGAAGCATCTAGGTTTAATGCCAGCATTAGTCACCCAACTGGCCAATCTTAAGCCTAGATCAAGGAGTTCTTCACATGTTTAAATCATGCAGCTATTTTTTTGTATGCATCTTACAAATATTTATTACTTGATTGTCATGGTTTTAAAAATTTTACCTTTTAAAAGTATAACTTTTTTGTTTTCATGATGTTTATAGAAGCAGTACATTGAACAAGTGTGACTGTGACACAATCGAAATCCAACTTCGTTTTCTGTTTCCTGTGTCACCGCTAAACTTTATCCAGTGGGGAAAGCTTTCTTTCTACCACTGGAAAATAACCCAGCAAGCCTGGTGTATATATATATATATATTTATATATTATATATTTATATTTATATTTATTTATTTATTTATTTATTTTTTACTAATGCTTAGATAAAAGACAGTCTTACAGACTTTTATGTGCAAACTCAGTCTTAATTCGGTAGTTTGAATATCAAGTCCTAGATATTAGTCAGCTCTTCCATTTTCTTCCTGTTCCCTAGGCAAGGCTTCTACTTGACAGCTGCCTGTTTTCCAGAAAGGGAGTGTGGTTGGTTTCTGCTCTCTCCACTCACTTCCTCCTTCACTTGTTAGCTGAAGTTTGACTTCTTTCAGGGACAGAAAGGGGCAGGCTGGAGGGACGAGATGTATAGGTCAAAGGACAGTACTTGCTGGCTAGTGGCTGAGAGCTCTCTGGGTCAAGCAGAAAGTCAAACGTGGCTACCTGGCTGGGCACTTTCATGGAGATTTCCATCATTCCATGGTGCAGGGTACCTAATAATGTCTAGTTCAAGTGGTCATTGATAACTTCTTTCAAAGCCTCTAAAAAACAGCATTCCCCTCTGGCTTCTTCTTGCTAGAAGAAAGCAAGAATTCTTCCAGGTCACTCAATTAGGATGGCAGGTCAAGACTAACACAGTAACTTCTACATTTTCTTGGGTGGGAGTCAGGGGCCATTGCCCTATATATATCCCCTAAGTGCAGAGAGCACCTTCCTTAGCTCTCCTTGTAGTTCCAAGGAAGCTTCTCGCACTAGGTTTCTTTTTTTGTTTGTTTGTTTTTATTATTGCACTACGTTTAAGGAGAAGGCAGTACCCCCTCTCTTGGGTCTCTAACATAGCACCAGGTCCCTCCTAAAAGGTCTTCCACAAATCCTCCTCTCTCTTCACATTTTGACTTATTTTAAATATCTTTGATTGAGCTAAGATATCCAAAAATCATAGAACAAGCTCTGCACAAATTCCTTCGTAAATTCACATGTGAGGAGCCTGTCTCACGTGAACTTTGGTAATATACCTACTGTATTGAAGCCTCAGTCAAAAATGTGGTTGGAAACCTCATTCTAACATCCTGCTATATATATTTGTTTGATTACCTTCTATTTTTAAAAAGTGGACCAGGCATGGTGGTTCATGCCTGTAATCCCAGCAATTTGGGAGGCTAAGGCAGGTGGATCATTTGAGGTCAGGAGTTTGAGACTAGCTTGGCCAACATGGTGAAACCCTGTCTCTCCTAAAAATACAAAAATTAGCTGGGTGTGGTGGCACACACTCCAGCCTGGGCGACAGAGTGAGATCCCATCTCAAAAGAAAAAAAGAAAAATATTATCAGTTTTCCATTTATGATAGAGAACTTATTTTTTAAATTAATATACTTGATTATATAGTGAACCAATTTAAAGAAAAAATATTAAATAATGAAATACAGGAGATACATATATAGGACTGAAAACATAGAGATGGTAGGCTGGGTGTGGTGGCTCACGCCTGTAATCCCAGCACTTTGGGAGGCTGACGCGGGCGGATCATGAGGTCAGGACACGGAGACCATCCTGGCTAACATGGTGAAACCCTATCTCTACTAAAAATACAAAAACAAAATTAGCCAGGTGTGGTGGCTGGCACCTGTAGTCCCAGCTACTCAGGAGGCTGAGGCGGGAGAATGGCATGAACCCGGGAGGTGGAGCTTGCAGTGAGCCAAGATTGTGCCACTGCACTCCAGCCTGGGCGACAGAGCAAGACTCTGTCTCAAAAAAAAAAAAAAAAAAGAAAAGAAAACATAGAGATGGTATATAAGTCATAGTCACATTCATCATATATTATAAATCAAAGGTATTTTATAAAGATTAATTTAGTGCCAGGCGCAGTGGCTCACGCCTGTAATTCCCAGCACTTTGGGAGGCCAAGGCGGGCAGATCACGAGGTCAGGAGTTCAAGACCAGCCTGGCCAACATGGTGAAACCTTGTCTCTACTAAAAATACAAAAATTAGCTGGACGTGGTGGTGGTGGCACACGTCTGTAATCCCAGCTACTTGGGAGGCTGGGGCAGGAGAATTGCTTGAGCCCGGGAGGCCCCCCAAGGAGCTTGCAGTGAGCCGAGATCGTGTCATTGCACTCCAGCCTGGGCGGCAAGAGCAAGACTCACTCAGTCTCAAAAAAAAAGAAAAAAAAAAGATTAATTTAATAGAAGCAAGAAGAATATGTTGAAAGGAGGAGCAACTATAGTTTTAAGTGACCGTTTTATGAGTCCTGAAGACACACACTAATACAAGATTATGAAGAAGATTTAGTAGAGGTATGAGTGACACTTGGAAGTCGAATGCCTTCTGAAAGTTCAATTATAACACAGACTGCAGATTTGCTTGCCACATTCTCCAACTTGTAAGGAAACTGGCCCATCCCTCCCAAATAAATCTTAAATAAAAGCAGTACATTCAAAGGGGCCTCATTCCCTATCATTCCCTAGCCACAGTTGATTGTTCCAGGATGGGAAATTGGTTTGAGTTTGGCCCATTAGACATCTTCATTAGGAATTTGGAATCATGACCAAAAGAATAAAACTCAGTTTGACTTCCCCCTTCAACAGTGAATGGATTCACTATTAGCGTGCTGGAAAATTATATTTCTGAACTTGTAGGATGGACAGTCCTCATCTCAGATCCTAATATGTGTCACCCAAACTTGTAGAAATGAATGAACAGAAAACCAGAATTTTGATTTCTAAATTTGTAATAATAAAATGATTTAATAAACTAGATACTTTGATGTACAGATCAGCATATTCTGTCACTGTAAGTGAATCTATATAAGCAGCCAAATCATCAGAAATTTTCATGAAATCAGAACAAGAGATGCTAGCTGAGTGATCGTGGCTGGTGGACCATGATAACCTGATGAACCCACCTCTTCCAAGGGCATCTACTAACCTTGAGAGCCAAATCCTTGTGTTCTTTAGTTCTGGCTGCCTTTTATTTGACCCACTTACTGGTTCTAACTTTTTATTCTTCCACTAACAGCTAACCCACTTTTTAATTGAAACTTTGCTTTTTAAATATCTCAATAGCGGTAGCCTGAATAATGGCCCCCCAAAATATGTCTACGTTCTTATCCTAGAACCTGTGAATGTTACCTTGTTGGACCAAAAAAAGGTCTTTGCAGGTGTGATTACATTAAAGACCTTGAGATGAATGGGAAGATTATCCTGGATTATCCATGTGGTCCTAAATGCAACACAAGTGTGCCTCTAAGAGAGAAGGGGAGGCAGTTTTAAAAAGTGGTGGTATACCAGATGGTAGAAATCAGCTTTCTCACATTCTAGGGTGATTGGTAATGGCTTGGAGGAGAGATGTCCAGCAGGGACCTTTTGAAGGAAGACCATTTGTACCTTTCTAATAAGGGAGATGCCTGGAAGGCTGCAGGAGCTTCTCAGGACTGCTTTGCTTTTTGTTGTTGCCAGTGTTGCCTAGGAAAGTTCTTCACCTTGTTGATAAAAACTGGTTCTGGTTTCCATTTTTTCCATACTTGTGAGCCGACCTCATAGTGTTCCCTTGGAGACACCAGCACCAGCCAGCTGTCCCCCCTCCTCAGAGATCTGAGTTTCAGCTTCGTGGGTCCCTCCTCTGAGTTCAGAGGCACCAGCAGTGACAAAGAGCTCCCAGCCTGGCTTCAGCTCAGCAGGGCTTCTCTTCTAAGCTTCTAGATCCAGATCACGCTGCCTCTTCCCTTATTTCCCCTAGCCCTAGGAATTGCTTCTTGCAATTACGTTTTCACACTTTACCTGGACAGTCTTCCAATACCTGTTTAACCACTTTCTTATTTCTGAAAAAATAACTAGTATGGCTTTTGTTTTGTTTTATTTTGTTTTGAGACAGGGTCTTGCTCTTGTTGCCAAGGTTGGAGTGAATTGGCATGATCTCGGCTCACTGCAACCTTTGCCTTCTGGGCTCAAGCAGTCCTCCCACTTCTGCCTCCCATGTAGCTGGGACTACAAGTTGCACCACCATGCCCGGGTTTCACCACGTTGCCCAGGCTGATCTTGAATTCCTGGGCTCAAGCAATCCCCCTGTCTCAGCCTCCCAAAATGCTAGGATTACAAGTGTAAGCCACTATGCCTGGCGTGTTTTCTTGATTAAACCCTTTTTATTAGAGCCACAGACAGAAGATCAGAAGGTAGCATGACCACAGAGGCAGAGATTAGAGTGATACAGTCACAAGCAAAGGGATGGCAGCAGCCACCAGAGGCTGGAAGGGGCGAGGAACAAATTGCCCCCTCGAGCTGCTGCTTTTTTTTTTTTTTTTTTTTTTGAGACAGAGTTTCTCTCTTGTTGCCCAGGCTGGAGTGCAATGGCACAATCTCAGCTCACCACAACCTCTGCCTCCCAGGTTCAGGAAATTCTCCTGCCTCAGCCTCCTGAGTAGCTGGGATTACAGGCATGCACCACCATGCCCAGCTAATTTTGTGTTTTTAGTAGACACGAGGTTTCTCCATGTTGGTCAGGCTGGTCCCCCTCGAGCTTCTGAAAGGAGAATGACCTGAAGGGAGCACAACCCTGCTGACATCCTGATTCAGGCCTGGTGATACGGATTGCAGACTTCTGGCCTCCACAACTGTGAAAGAGTAAACTTCCATTGTTTTAACCACCCCATTTGTGGTCATTTTTTACAGCAGCCAACGGAAACTAATACACCAATGCTCACAATTTCAGCTTGAGAGCCACCCTTTCTCTTACAGGTGTCTTTACATGCCTGAATTCTAATTCATTGTATCTGTTAAGTAACTGGTATACAAGTAACAGCAACTGACTTTAGCTACCTCCTAAGCAAAAAAGGGAATTTGTAATTAGTGTACAGAGGAGTCTGATGGAGCCTGAGGTCAAGGATGCAGCTGGACCTCAAAAAAAAAAAATGGATCCCTTGTAATCCCAGCACTTTGGGAGGCTGAGGTGGGAGGATGACTTGAGCCCAGGAGTTGGAGACGAGCCTGGGCAACATAGTGAGACCCTGTCTCTACAAAAAATAAACAAAATTAGCTGGGTGTAATGGCATGCACACGTAGCCCCAGCTATTCAGAAGGCTGAGGCAGGAGGATGGCTGAAACCTGGGAGGTCAAGTCTGCATTGAGCTATAATTACACCACTGCACTCCAGCCTGGGTGACAGAGTGAGACCCTGTATCAAAAAACAAAAGCAAAAACAAAAACAAAAGCGAATGGATCCAGGCAACCTGGGGATCGTCTTTCACAATCGCTGTTCTCTGCTCCTTTCTGAGCATCTCTCTGCTGCATGGCCTCTCTTGCTGCTGCCTGGCTTCCTCCGTGACTCAGCCCGCATAGCAGATAATGGCTTCTACCAATGCTCTCAGCTGTAAATTGTGTTTCCTCAGCTGTTAAATGAAGAACTTGAATAATACACTCCGCAAGCTCCATCTGGCTCTTAAAATTGATGGAATTCTATTAGGAGTCCTGTGCAGTGGATGACAGGTGGGATCCTGAGGAATGGAGAGCAGGCCTGTGTGAGACCCAGCTGTGCAGGAGCAGGCACACCTCAGGAAGGTGGCCCAGTCTGACCTTAGAGTGCCGAGTGGGGTCTCTTCAGGGGTCTGGTGAGATCATGGGCTCAGCCACGCTGGAGAAGAGCTGGTGACACCTGGCATCAAGGTGGGGCATCCTGAGTCTGCACCTTTAGGCTGGCACTATCCACTTATATGCTGATGGTTGGCAGAAACCCCAGGTTTGTCACTGCCTATCTCTAATTAGCATCAATAATTTATTCATTCCTTCCCCTGTTTTGACAGGAAGAAGCCCCACCCCCCGGCCTTTTTTTTGTTTAATAAAATGAGTTTTCCTGCCAACCCCCACCTAACTATTCCCTCAGAGCACCTGCTTGAGGTAGGTTCAAATCAGCCCTCAAGCCACAGTGTGACTAAACACATCTATGCTCGCACAGAGAGTTCAGGAAATTCAACTCCACCACCTGCCAAGACACAAAACCTCACTGTAGGCCTCTTAGCTTCTTACTGATCCTGATTTGCATCTTCTTACTGATCCCGGGATTTGGAGCCAGCAGAAAGCCCAGGGGATTTCTTCCAGAGGCTAAGGTGGGCTTCAATGGTGGGGATATCTGTGTCCCCAGACTTGGCCTCAAGCTGGCTGCTGGTCTTCATGAAACGAAACAGCCACCTTCCTTACACGGATTCCACCGTGCACATCCCACTTGACCTTGTGTACTCCAGCCAGACTAAATTGCTTCCTGTTCATGGCTTCTCTCTTCCCTCTGGGCTTCTAAATTGTGCTTAGCCAGAAATTCCCATTCCTACCCATCCCATCATCCAGGTCCTTCACCTGGATAGCTTTCATCTGCTTATAAGATACTTCCTTTGGGACACGCTCCCTGACCCCATCTCACTGAGGTTACCCCTATGTGTTCCCACAGCACCCCTTACTTGTCATTAAGCTTCTCACTCTGGCTGGCAGTCAGCTATTTACTTTTTTGCCTCCTTCCACCAACCGGTAGTTCCAAACTTTGTCTTTTTTACCTACATCTCCTGTACTTAGCACAGAGTCTGGAACGTGGTGGAAGCCCCATAAATGTTCAATGATGACAGGATCAAGTGCACATTTACTCACTTTCATCACCTTCCTAGGGACCACCAGCCCCTTCCATGTTTCCTACTTTCAAATTGTGGCCCCTTTCATGTTATAATGAGTATTTCATCATGAGGCATAGTGAAAAATGAGATGCTGAGTACCGTAAACACAGAAGAGGCAATGTTTTCTTAGATTAGCTGCCTTTCTTGTTCACAATGAACTAAAGAAGGTTTTTCTAGGCATGGCAGATATTCTGGGAGATTCAGGAAGGGATACAGGGAGAGAAACCAACCTTTCCTGCATCCCAACTTGAACCCTGAAGGGAGGATTTCCAAACATTCTCCCAGCATTGTTATGGAATGACATACATTCACCCGCTCTGAATTCCTCTCATGGCTTTATTTATCATGCTCTCATAGATTGGAAAGCAGAGGGAATTCATTTTGAGACTTCCAATTATGTGCAGCATTCGATTAAATCTATCTTGAGAAACATCACTCATTGGCCTGTCTGGAGCTATTGTTGTGTGGTTAGCTCAGCACATATTTTCCAAGCACAAAATAAAAGGGTTAATGTGTGGAGATTCAGAAGAAGTCTCTTATTTGGCACTTGTACCAGCTATGAGATGGTTCCTCAGAACCATCCCACCACTAAGCAAACCAACCCTCTCTGAAGGGTCCCAGCTACTCCCCAGGTCCTCAAGATTTTACTGGAGCTGTGGAGCACCTCAGGGAGGGGCTCCCACTCAGGAAGGAGGCATTTTTCCTGCATGGAATAAGCCATGGAAAGAGTCCCAGTTCTACAGGACTGAGAGTATAACTTAAAAAAAAAAGAAAAAAGCAGCATAGACATAATCACTGCTTCTGTAGAAGCCACATTGTTACTTCCAACCCCCAAGCGAGTGTCTGAGTTGGAGAAAGAGAATGAAAGAAAAATAAGGTCCTGATGCAACAAGAAGGAACCCGCACTTGACTCTACAGAACTGACCGTGTCTGATGTGCACACGTTATATTACTCTAGACCAGTGGTTCTCAACTGGGAGTGATCTTGTCCCCAGGAAACACCTGACAAAGTCTGGAGATATCTTTGTCGCAAAGTGGGGAGTGCTACTGGCATCTAGTGAATAGAGTTCAGGCTATTTGAAAAGGCTTCAAAAGGGAGGATCTAACTCAGGCTTGCAGGTTAGAAAAGGCTTCCTGAAAGAGGCATATCTAAGATACACCCTGAACTACCAGTGAAAGTTAATCAGATAAAGGATATGGTGGTTCATGGCTTTCTGGAGACTTTCCCCCTTCTTGCTTGATGTTGACCTCAGTCCAGCACATGTATGAATTCCTCACATTTTTCTGGGTGACAAGATTTAGATAAGTAGCCTCATTCTCAGCCCTGGCCTCCAATATTCCCAGCTTCTCTTCCCCATTCCCCTGCCCTACTGCTGAGGGGTCCCCTGCCTTGTGGTTGGACCCCACTACATACAACCTGGTGCTCATCCTCACTCCAACACCTGCAGCTACATCAGGTGGTACCAGGTTTCCCACCTTCATCACTCCCTGCAAGAAAGTAGCCACCTCAAAAGTGCCAAAGAACCGTTATTCCAGAAACAAGTTAATTCGAGTTCAATGCATTTATGGGTCTGTCCCTCACTGTTTACGTTCTTAAGCACTGGTTCTCAAATGTGGCTTCACATTAGAATCACACAAAGTTTTAAAAATGACCATGTCCTCAGAGATTCTGACTTTGTTGGTACGGGTGCAGCCTGAGCAGCAGGAGTTTTACATTCCTCTCAGATTATTCTAAGAGGTAGCAAACACCAAGGACCACAAAGCCCTGTCCAAGCATGTTGGACCCCAACACGGAAGCAGTACACTGATGCTCTCTGGCCCCACACATGCAGCCAATGCTCTCCCGCCTAATCTTCCCACCTTGCGCATCTGCTCCCACTAGTCCTGCCTTGGTCCCCATAGAATTTTCCATTCATTACTCTTAACTTTGAACAGCATTATCAGTTCTCTCTTTCAACTCAGGGTCTGTTCAGTTGCCTTAATCACCTTCCCATTCCCTCTATTCTATTCTACCCAAGTACAACCTTACTTCTGCTTCCTCACAACATAAGATCGTTTATCTTCTTATCACATTCGCCTATGTGTAAGTTTATTGCTGCAGTGGCAATTTACCACATACTTATTGACTTAACACATAAATTTATTCTCTTACAGAAATGGGTTTCACTGGGCTATAACCAATGTGTTATCAGGGCTATATTTCTTCTGGAGGCTCTAGGGGAGGATCCATTCCCTGACCTTTTCAGCTTCTAGAAGCTGCCTGCATTCTTTGGCTTGTGGCCCCTCCCACCATCTTCAAAGCTAACAGCATAGCATCTTCTAATCACTAGTTCTCTGACCTCTGCTTTGTCACTTCTCCTCCTCTTATTCAGACACCCTGTCTCCCTCTTATGAGGACCCTTGGGCCAATCTGGATAATCCAGAATAATTTTCCCATCTCAAGGTCCTTTACTTAGTCATATCTGCAAAGCATCTTTTGCCATGTAAAGTAACACATTCACAGGTTTGGGAAATTAGAACATGGATATAGATATCTCTCTGGGGGTGGGGGGTGCGTTCTTCTATCTACCACACCCTGTTAAGGCAGCTGTCAGCTTTGTAATCTGTCAGCTTTCAAATACCTAGAGGTTCTGAGATCTTTAAAGATGGAGACATCGTAACACTGGACTTTTTGGACCTATTTCCAGTAAAATGAGAAGGATGAATCAAGCCAGCACAGCAGGTGATGTTGGTGGTGATAGTAGTGATTTTGCACCCCTCACCCTGGGGATATCTGACAATGTCTGGAGACATATTTGGTTATCTCATGTGGTGGTGGTAGTAGGAGGGTACTACTGGCATCTAGTGGGTTGAGGCCAGAGCATGCACAGAACAGCCCCCCTACAACAAAGAATTATCTGGCCCCAAATGTCAATAGTGTCAAGGTTGAGAAATGCTGAATTAGACCATTACTACTCAAAAATGTGGTCCATTAACCGGCAGCCTGAGTATGACCTAGAAGCATTTTAAAAATGCAGAATCTTGGGCTCTGGCCCAGAGCTATTGAATCAGGGTATGCATTTTAACAAGATCCCCAGGCCATTCTATACATATTAAAGTTAAAGAGCAATGGACTAGAGCAATGATTCTCCACCTGGGCTGCACATTAGAATCACTTTAAAAAAAGACACTAACCTGAGTGTAAGACTCAGATCACAGATTAATTAAATCAGAACCTCTGAATGTTGGAAACCAGGCATTGATATTTGTTAAAAGAACTCCCGATGATTCTAATGTGTAGTCAGGATTGAGAAGCTCTGTCCTATGATCTCTGAAGCTCTGCTATTCAAAGTGTGGTTAGTGGGCAGATATATCAGCATCACCTGGGAAAATTTTACACGCACAGACCAATCTTTTGCTCTACCCCAGAACTTTTGAATCAGAATCTGCATTTAACAAGTTGCACAGGTAATTCCTATTCACATTAAAATTTGAGAAAAAATCCAATTTCTTTTCAAAATATAAAATACAGATTTTGCTGAGGCCATTTATTGTATTCCTAAGGAGGGAACTATTCAAAATCTTGTTTAAACAATGCTCTTCTGCTTCCAAATACTGTATATTGCATGACTATATTTAGTTGTGCCGTTCACAGGTAAATCACTACATTTTAAGCAACTCACAGCTTGTCAGCTTCCAGGAACAAGGCTTTCTAAACAACATGGTGTGTGGAAAAGCACTCTCCATGGAGAGGCAGGAGTGCAGTTAGCAATGAGAAACTTGGCCAGGATTTGCTTGGCAAAGAGGTGTTTCTAACAGAGCCCACACCTGGGTTGTGCCAAAGGGAAGAGAGGAATGAGTTACAGAGCAAAGGCAGGCAGGGAGGAAGCCCTGATGATAGCACTTAAATTAGAATGAGAGGTTGCAGAGCTGGGAGTGGCGGTATGGATTCCCAGAGATCAGTACAGCACTTGTCAGGCAAGGCTCAAAGTAAGTTATGAGCAAACAAACTTTTTTTCTTTTTAATCTAAATAGAGTAAGAATAAGAGAGTGAGCAGGGGAAAAGGAGGAGCAACCTGTTCTACCTTCTCCTGGAAAACAAAAAAGGAGAAAGAGAAGAATTTAGAATTTAAAAAAATACTATCTAATCTTTGAAATAGGAATTACCATATCCGTTTTATACAGGATTAAAATGGAGGCTTTGAGAGATTAAGCTACTTGCCCAAGTATACCAACCTAGAAGTGGTTAATTTAAACACAGTTTTCTCTAATTTCTGTTCATTATGTGCTGAAGGTGGCTGTTATGGATTGAATTATGCCCGTTCACTCCCCAATATTTGCATGTTAAAGTCCTAAACCCCAGTACCTCAAACTGTAATCTTATTTGAACATAGGGTCTTTCCAGAGGTGATCTAGTTGAAGTGAGGTTTTTTGAGTGAGCACTAATCTAATATGACTGGTGTCCTTATGAAAAGGGGAAATTTGGAGACAGGTAGAAATGGAAGATGGAGACACAGGAAGAAGATCGCCATTTATAAGCCAAGGATGGAGGCCTGAAACAGATTCCTCCCTCACAGCCCTCAGAAGGAACCAACCCTGCCTATACTTTGATTTTTGTCACAGAGTGGACCTCACAATTGGAGTTCGGCCTGGGAGGCCGCATGGGTTCTTGGCTTTGTGCAGGAAGGAATTCAAGGATGAGCCAACAGAGTAAAGTGAAAGCAAGTTTATTAAAAAGTAAAGGAATAAAAGGATGGGCACTCCATAGGCAAAGCAGTGGCATGGGCTGCTTGACTGAGTACACTTATGGTTATCTCTTGATTATATGCTAAACAAGAGATGGATTATTCATGAGTTTTCCAGGAAGGGGTGGGGAGTTCCTGGAGCTGAGGGTTCCTCCCCTTTTTAGGCCATATAAGGTAATTTCCAGACATTACCATGGCATTTGTAAACTGTCATGGTGCTGGTGAGTGTCTTTTAGCATGATAATGCATTATAATTATAATATAATGAGCAGTGAGGACAACCAGAGGTCATTTTTGTCACCATCTTGGTTTTGGTGGGCTTTGGCTGGCTTCTTTACCACATTCTGTTTTATTACCGGGGTCTGTGTGACTTACCTTGTGAAACCAGTCCTGCTGACCTTCTATCTCATCCTGTAAGAATGTGTAACCTCTTGGGAATGCAGCCCAGCAGGTCTCATCCTCTTTTTACTCAACCCTTATTCAAGATGGAATCACTCTGGTTCCAATGTCTCTTGACAATTTCAAGCTTCTAGCTGCTACATAATAAATTTCTACGGTTTAAGCAACCCAGTACTTTGTCCAGCAGCCCTAGAAAACTAAGTGACACTAATAATAAGGATTTAATCAAGGAAACAGGCCAGGCACAGTGGTTTATGCTTGTAATCCCAGCACTTTAGGAGGCTGAGACGGGGGGATTGCTTGAGCCCAGGAGTTCGAGACCAGCCTGGGCAGCATGGCAAAACCGTGTTTCTACAAAACATACAAACATTAATTGGGCATGATGGTGCAACCTGTAGTCTCAGTTACATGGGAAGCAGAAGTGGAAGGACTGCTTGAGTCCA
Organism: Pongo pygmaeus; assembly: GCF_028885625.2. Lineage (NCBI taxonomy): Eukaryota > Metazoa > Chordata > Mammalia > Primates > Hominidae > Pongo > Pongo pygmaeus. Next base: position 53,228,129 of record NC_085930.1, on the reverse strand, counting down.
GAAGGCAGAGGTTGCAGAGAGCCGAGATCATGCCACTTCACTCCAACCTGGGCAACAAGAGCAAGACCCTGTCTCAAAATAAAAGCCACACCAGTTATTTATTTTTTTTTTTTCAGAAAGAATTTAACTTAAGAAACTGGTTAAACAGGTATTGGAAGACTATCCAGGTAAAGTGTGAATACATGTAATTGCAAGAAGCAGCCACCATTCCTAGGGCTAGGGGAACTAAGGGAAGAGGCAGCTTGATCTGGATGTAGAAGCTTAGAAGTGAGGCCCTGCTGAGCTGAAGCCAGGCTGGGGGTTCTTTGTCACTGCTGGTGCCTCTGAACTCAGAGGAGGGACCCATGAAGCTGAAACTCAGATATCTGAGGAGAGGGGGACAGCTGGCTGGTGCTGGTGTCTCCAAGGGAACACTATGAGGTCAGCCTACAAATATGGGAAAAATGGAAACCAGAACCAGTTGTTATCACCAAGGTGAACAACTTTCCTAGGCAACACCGGCAACAACAAAATGCAAAGGAGTCCCAAGAAGCTCCTGCTGCCTTCCAGGCATCTTCCTTATTATAAAGGTACGGATGGTCTTCCTTCAAAAGTTCCCTGCTGGACATCTCTCCTCCAAGCCATTACCAATCACCCTAGAATGTGAGAAAGCTGATTTCTACCATCTGGTATACCACCACTTTTTAAAATTGCCTAAAATCCCTTTGTCATGACACTACTCCCCACTTCAAAAACCTTTATTAACTCCCGGCTCTCTCTCTATCCCCATTTTCTCTCCACCTTGACCCTCATCCCTTACTGGCAATGATTTCACTCGTCCCTATTTAATACTCTTTTTTATTCTTCATGTTGACAGCTCCACACTCTCTCCATAAGCCCTTTCTTCAGTTGTCTGCCTCAATCTCAGCAGTTGAGATCATTTTTCCCAAAGAAAATATGCTGTCAGACAGCAACTCCTTAACTTCTCTCCCCTCTTCCTCTAAACTTAACTATCATGTCTCTAACTTCCCTCCTTCTTGCCTGTCCCAGAGGCAGAGCTTTCAGCCCTCCTGTACCGGGGTAACCTTGCCCTATGTGGGCCTCAAACCTGATCCCTCATACCTCTTCCCAGGCCTTGCTCTCTTGTCTTTATTTTGAATCTCACCCTCTCCAGGAGCTACTTCCTCCCCACCTATAAATACACCCACATCTTCTCCCATCCTAAAAAAGGCTTCAAAAGACCCAGCTCCCTTCTCAAATTCTCATCCACACATAACTTTTCTCCCCCACTTTCCAGTCACTCCTCCACTCATGCAGCCTACCATCTATCACTGTCACTCAAACACCTTCCATCAAGATCAGCAATGATTGAATAGCCAATTTCACCGACCTCTCAGTAGATTCTAGGATGGCTTTTCTTGGTGTAAGAGTAATACGCATTCATTATTAATCATGAACATTTGGGAAAATACAGAAAAAAATATATAGTAAAAAAGAAAGTCATTGAGAGGAGCTCCACTGCCATGGGGCATCTATGAGAGAACTGGAGTTCTTGGAATGAAAAACTAAAAAAGGAGAATAGAAATTGAAAACAGTTCAGAGGACACAAAATGTTGACACTGTAATCTCAACTACTGACAATCTTTGACGAATAGTTCTGGATAATCAAGCATTCTGAATACCTAATACTCATCCCTGTAATCACCAAGATATTTGACTGTTATCATATAAAGCTAAAAATCTATTTAAAAGATAACATACTCTGCTGACTTCTGTGACAGAGGATACCAAACACAATTTAAACTTTTACTGATGGCTTAAGGTTATGACACAGTGTAGCAGAAACAATAACAGAACTGTATTTGTTACCTCTCCAGTATGGGCCAGGCCTGAGCTAGGTATTTTACATAGGTAAACTGAATATCATCACATGTCATTTCCATAGCTCATCTGCATTTTGTAAATGAGCAAACTGAGGCTTACAGAAGTTAAGTTATTTACAGACTGCAGCCCATCTGCGCAGCAAGGCTTAGATTTCAAGCTAAAACGTTATGTTCTTTCTGCTGCACCAAGCTGCCTGCCCAGGGTGAGGAGCACTGGGTTCAATTCTGTGTCTTCCTAGAGACCTTGGAAAAGCCACAGGTCTGCTCTGGTACTAAATTACAAAGCCTCAAGTAGGTTTCTACTGCAGAATGCACATAACAAAGAAGCCGTTTCTTAGCATTTGGACTTCAATGTAGTCTTTGTATTTGCGTGCTAGGACACCTTAACAAAGTATCACAGACTGTGTGGCTTAAACAACAGAAATTTACTTTCTCAGAGTTCTGGAGGCTGGAAGTCCCAAGACGATGGTGTTGGCAGATTTGGTTTCTTCTGAGGCCTCTGTCCTCGGCTTGCAGGTGGCCGCCTTCTCACTGTGTCCTCACATAGCCTGTTCTCTTTGGACACACATTCCTGGTGTCTTTCTATGTGTCCAAATTTCTTCTTACAAATAAGACACAAGTTAAATTGGATTAGGACACTCTAATGGCCTTGTTTTAACTTAATCATCTCTTTAAAGGGCCCATCTCCAAATACAGTCATACTCTGAGGTAGTGTGTGGGGTGAGGAAAGTATGATGTGGGAGGTACACAAATCAGGCCATTACAGTCTATGCAAAAAAAATGGGAGAGTTGAGATCCAAAGTGTGGCTTTTAGTTATCAAAAGCTAATGTCCCAAAACACTCAGGACATAAAATCATGTCATACAATTATTATTATGTCATATTGTCAAATTATGAATCCCATATTTTATAATTGGATTAGATTCCTTTAAATTCCCACTGAGACTTAAAACACTATGATTAATTATAGTACTAGGTACAAGAACAAGTGAGAAATTTAAATCATATTTACACTAATGTCCTTTGACAGCATTAATTTTTAAAATGTTTTTACCTGATTTTTATTGTACTTCTGACTCCCCCACTGCTATCATGCTATCAGGAGCTTTTCCTGCTCTTTGCAATATACAACCAGATCCTTCTGTCATTTACCAACCCCATTGTAGCCCAGAAACTTGATAACCGAGGTGCTCACATGTGTAAATCAATAGGCTTTGTTTGAAGGTTTAAGGGGCTTACCCATGAGTCAACTCTGTTGCACAGCTTCCATGAAACCTCTTTTAGTGACTTGGAGACTTTGCTTGCCATCTTCTACCCCCAGCTGCATTTGAATTGTTTAGGGTGACCCAGCAGACTCAAGTTTCAGGTACACGAGATGTCATCTTGTAGAACTTTGGCAAGGGAAAATCTGTTACCTCTCCATAGAAGAAAACTTTGACATTGGCAAGCAAAACTCTAGGACATATTTAAATCCCCAGGTTCATGAACACCACATTGTTATACAGAGTGGGATAATATAACCCAACATGTTCTCCCCCTGGACACTACTATCTCCCACAATTCATTGTATCCCTTGACCAGTCTCCATTTGACCTAGACCTAAGTTGTCATTACCTCAGAATAGGTTTGTTACAACAAAATATGGGTATCAAAGAAGTCAGCCCTTTGAGTTTGGGTTCTAAAATAGACTTTGCAAGAGAAAAGCATTTTGAAATCCCAAAACTGTACTTTTAGATATCAAAAGCTAATTCCCCAAAAGACTCATGGCATAAAATTATACCATACATCAGTAAATTATGAATCCCATGTTTCTAAAGGGGCAATATAGAAAGTCTCTCTGGTTAGTTCTAGTCATTAATATTTTGAAAGTAAACAATAAAATATGCTATTTCTGTGCAGGTATTCTAATAAAAATAAAAAACTAAGTTTTGGCCAGGTGCAATGGCTCACACCTGTAATCTCAGCACTTTGGGAGGCCGAGGGAAGCTGAACACTTGAGGCCAGGAGTTGGAGACCAGCCTGGCCAACATCGCAAAACCCTGACTCTACTAAAAATACAAGCATTAGCCTGGTGTGATGGCACAGCCTATAGTCTCAGCTACTCAGGAGGCTGAGGAGAAGAGTCGCTTGAACCTGGGAGGTGAAGATTGCAGTGAGCCAAGATCATGCCACTGTACTCCAGAATGGGCAACAGAGCGAGGCTGTCAAAAAACAAACAAACAAACAAGTTTTAAATGAAATTATACCAGAAACAATAACTGAGAAGAATTCCAGGGGGTCTACAATCCAGTCCCCCCTTCTGGGGCTGCATGAGAAGGGAGAGAAAGTCACATTGGTGACTTGCAGAAGGGCCTGTAACCTTCCCCCTATAAACTCAGCCCTGGGAGGAGGGTGGACAGAAGAACTCTCAAAATCATATTTGGGAAATCTGAGCGCAGGAAGAGGTAAGACTCCACCCCTATGGACACTGGAATGATCTAGGTATGGGCAGAGAGGCCAGAGGCTGCCTCCGAAAGTCCCTGTGGATCCAGACAGCAGGTCAGGAGCCAGGGAGCAGGTGGGCCAGAAGAAGCTGCACAGTGAGGATGAGGAGGACCAGAGAGTGAAGGGGACATCTTTGTAGATGCAGGCGTGCACCCATGATGATGCCCATCCGCCCCACATTCTCCCAGAGGAAAAGAAGGAAAACACTGAACTCAGTGAGCAAACCCAGATTCTGCTACCAGGGAGAAGGGAGGCTGCAGATGGGACTTAAGTTTAGTCCTAGAAAAGAAAAAAAGGTTATTTTTTTTCCTGCACATCTGAGTGTATGGCCTGAGGAATCTGTGTTCCTACTATACAGAATATTTATTCCTTTAAAGCCTATAAAGTCCAGTTGAGAGTGATTCTTTCAGTTAACATCTATACTCTATGGCACACATGCGCCATTGAGATGTAGACGCTGGCAGTCTTTGAGACACACTCTCAGCTAAGCCAGTCATCCACAGCTTACGCACGTTGAGTCCCACATGTGCCTCAGGGCACCCATTACCACAGGCCGGCCAGAGGTCTAATCAGAGCCTACTTGTTCATAAGGACCAGAACCACTCAAGCTGTTGTCAGCAAATTTTTTAAAAAAGAACTTATTGGAAGGATATCAGGGTATCTCATGGAACTTGGAGGCAGAAAGAAGAACTAGGCCTCACACCAGCACCAGGCCTCTGAAGAGAGAACCAGGAACTCAAGAATTAAGTCTCCACTCGCCTTTTCCCAAGACCCTCAGGCTCTCCCCCTGCTTGTTTCTGCCCCTCTGCTCTGTGTCTCTCTGAAATCCAGTTTCCTCTTCTGTGTGTGCCTGGCCCCTGCCACTCAAGACTAACATGTGGTTTCTCGGCTCAAAGCTCAGGAGAGATGGTTATAGGCTCTGGAGTACATTTCTAATTCAAGGATTTTTTTAAGAAAATCTTTTTAAAGGGACACTTCATTTTCCGTTAAAAGCTGTTTGCAACTTTTAACATTTTAAACCAAAGAAAAATGGAAAGAATAGTACAATAAACACTTGTGTAACCTTTAGTTAGATTTACCAATTGTTAGCCCTCTATGATGTCTACTTTCTCTCTCTCTCTCTCTCTGTCTCTTTCTCTGTATAATATATACAGACAGATACACTTTTTCCCCTGAACCATTTGAAAATAAATTGCAGAATCATGAGATGTTATTGCCAATTTCTTCTTCCGGTATCTCCTAAAAACAAGAACAATCCAGGAGAGAAAGTTGGATTGACTCAATCACAACCTTAGCTCTCTCTCAGTTGTGTGTCCAGGCCTGGTCCAATCAGCTGTGGTGCAGGGGTTATAAGGAACAATCCCACCTCTGGGTTCACCTCTCTGAGTGGGGCCAGTTCTCAGAGAAAGACATGGCTGGGTAGATATTCAAAATGATTCTACTGCATCCTGATTACTTTTTATCTCTTTTAGATTAAAGTTTCAGATAAAATATGCTGTCATGAATCCTTGAGGTTGTCTATAAATAGCTGAAACTGCAAAATCTAAATCTACAAATGCCGAACGTCTACAACATTTTCAAACAGCTCAAATCTATTCCTGCTAAATGACTATACAACTTTCTGCTGCTGATCACTTCCAGTAACGAAACTGTGATCTTGGAAAGTTTAGGAATAAAATAATCATAGAGAAGATTCTCAGTACCTATGAATAAGTAAAATAGTTAAATAGCTAATAGTAATTGAGCATTTACTCCGGGCTAGGCACTGCACTAAGTATTTTACATACATTATTCCATTCTATCCTCACAAAAACTGTGTGCAATATTATTCTTGACATTTTATAGAAGAAGTAACTAAGGAGCAAAGAGCTTAGGCGACCAACCAACTAGTAAGTGGCAGGTCTCTAATACTCCTTAAGCTATATTATTAACCACCACCCTGTATCCAAAAGCATAACCATGCCCTGAGTGCTTAAGCGAGCTATTCATCTTCCCCTGCCCCTCTAGAGGAAGAAACGAGCCCATTTTTAGGAACAAAGAATGGACATGGCTCCAATGTTATAACCGGATAGCCTGGAACAACCCTTATCACTTTTACTGCAGGAAGCTCCCTAGGGAACAATCAACACAGAATGAGTATTCCTGTGCCAGTTAGCACTGTCTCTGAACAATCCCCAAATATCCAAGTTCAACTAAAAGGCCACATGCCAGATAAAGAAGGGCTACCCTTTCCTGAAGAAGGTGATGGTGCTGGAATGAAACCATCCTTTCTAATTACATTCTTGCCTCAGCCAACATGTCAGTGGGAGTTTCCGTAAGTGCTTGGTCAGAAGGCAGGCAGCGTGCTCCCACACACCAACAGTACGCTGTGAGGTCCTCTCACCACAATATCCTGGGCTAAGCAGTGTCCATCAAATGCACTTTTAATTACCCTCATCCTCACAGGGTCACAAAGTGTTGACTCTTAAGATACATTTAATCCACAAATTGATAAATACACCATACTCCTGCATCAGCACCTAAGTTAGAGGTCAGGGTCGAATATTGGCACTTTACGAGCCCATCAGGAGGCGTTAGCCCAGTTTGAGTTCAGTTTGGAGTTGGGGGCTCAAGTCTTCCGGGGATATTCTCAACTTTATAGCCTCTGCTGGCAGCCTCATCAAAAGGTTGCATATGACAAGGATAGCAGAGCTATATGTGGGGAGGGGAACATCACTCGCTTTCCTAACCTACACCTCATAGAAGAGGAAGCAGTCCGAACATATTCAGCTTTTATCAATAACTCCTTAGGATTCAACAACATAGATAATTTTAAAGCTTTTTTTAAGCCTACTTATGTTTTCTACTTTTGAGAGTGGTCCAAAACTTCCTTTTTGCAGTGTAAGTTACCACTTCCTGTAACTGACCTAAACTACACTCTCACACTTCCTTGGATGCCATCTAGTATAACTATTCTCAGTTTAGTCATGGCATCCTTTTGAAAAGGGAATATTTACCTCTATGTTACTAGGCTCTTTCAGGCTGCTTGGAAAAGACACACCCATATTAAGGAAGAAAATGTGTTCAGTGCAAGGACACATGAGGATGTCAGCCACTTGAATCTGCATGAGAATCACTTGAACCCAGGAGGCGGAGGTTGCAGTGAGCCAAGATCACAGGGAGGCGATCACCTCTGTCCTAAACATAGACTTCCAAGATTGGGGAGCACAACACATTTCACAGAGACCTAGAACAATAGCTTCACATTGTCCTCACTCAATCTGAGTTCTAGTCACCCACTTTCATTTTCTCCATCTGGTATTTATTCTTTCAAAGACAGTGGATTGAATCAGCTTGCCACCATTCCACTATGGAGCGCCCCTTATTGGTCAGTCTCTGTGACTCTTGGTCTCAATCACGTCCAACTTATACCTATTAGATTTTGACTCAAGGGAAAAATCCCTGTTCCATCATTTATGGCCAGGATAGCAAGATAACCACATAGTATATGAGGACCATTCAGAAGAGAGCTGGGGGCATGAGAGAAATTTCAGCCTGCAGAGCCTGTCTTTTAATTTATATTTAGTAAGTTTTGTTTTATAACTTCAGAGTTGCCTTAAATGCAGGAAATGCAATGGCCGCTGGTAAATTGCAGAGATTAAAGAATTGAAAAGTTTCACTGTCACCATGTGCAGAAAACAGTTAACATGGCAGGGCTGAGACTACTGGGCTTAGAAAGTGCTGATTGCAAGGCTTGTCCACGGCTGGCATCAGAAAACTTGGATTTAAGGAGAGTCCCCACCACTCTCAGAACAGTATGGTTTATGCTGAACAGTTGCTTTCCTTCAAGGAGTCTGAAATTCTGGCACATGATAAAAAGAAGGTGCCTACGTGACCAGCCTCACAAAAAGCCTTGGGCACTGACTCGCTTATGAGCTTCCCTGGAGGACAACACTTGACGCGTGGTGTCCCAATTTGTTGCTGGAGAAATTCAGTGCGTCTTGTGCGACTTCACTAGGAGAGGACTCTTGGAAGTGTGTGCCTGATTTCTGCTGGTCTTTGCCCTTGATGCCTTTTCCCCTTGATGATTTTACTAGCTATCTTTTCACTACAATAAATCATAGCCATGAGCACAACTATATGCTGAGTCCTGTGAGTCTCCCTAGCGAACCGTTGAACCTGGGAGTGGTCTTGGGGACCCCAACACACAGCCAATCAGATCCACAGATTCTCATTTGTATTAGGGTAGCCTATCTCCTCACATTTAAAAAAGGAACTACAGGTCTCTTCCCTGCAGAGACATTACATTACCCCTCTCTGCCTTCAATTACAGCTATACATTCATTACCACTATATAAGTTGGGAACTTGAAAGAGTCAGCTTTCTTTGGAAGTAGCCATAAGAGACTAAAACTTTAATGAGGGCAAAGAGAAGACATCAAGGGGCACAGCCGGCTGGAGGAGGCTGCCATCTGATAGGCTCACTCTGAGTGGTTTATTCAGCCGGTTAGTAGCAGCACTGCTATTTACCATAAAAAGCTGGTTAAAATGAGCATTTTCTGTCACACTCACACATTCTTAATGAGCCAGATTCTTCCACGGCATGACCTTTTTGTGCAGGTCAGCTCCTTTGAACAGCTGCATTTATTCTCTTCCATTTTTAGGTTTTGCTGACACATTAAAAATAATACCTAAGGGTCTGGAAGAAGCCCTGTCATTGCTCAAAAGTGCCTGATTTACTCCTGGGGAGTAGCCCAGACCCTGAGAGAATCTCAATCCATGAGGTTTTATGATAAATGTCAGTGATTATGCTGATAATAGAATGGTCCACCAAAACTAGTCGAGGGAAGGCATTTTCTTTTCAGGGGGAGGAGGAAGCATGAACTGCTTCCTGTAAAGCCTACGGCTGGTGCTTTAGCATCCTGCTTCTTCTCCCAAGGGTGGGAGTGGGAGAGAAGAGAGAAAGAAGGTATAGGAAGGAAACAGACGACAATGAGGGAAACAGAAGGAAAAGAAGTGGTCAGAGAATGAGGCAAAAGCTAGCTTCAGCTTTGAGCCTCTGGCCGTGAAAAATTCCCATCCCCAGGGGTCCTCTGAAAAGTGCTCAACCCCACCCATAACCTAATGCCACGGGTTATACTTTATGCTGCCCCTGAGGCCATCCCCTCATCCAGCCCACAGGCTTACTCTAACTGGAGCTTACAGGAGGGTGGGCCCATCATTTTGATCAAACAAGCAGCCTTTCCAGTCTCCTCATAAATTCTAAAGGCAGTTGTTTAGCCCTGTCTGGAATATCCAATGCCCTGTGCTCAGGAACAAGTCTGTGGTTCTTCTGCCCACAATCCTACATGTCTTCATGATGTTCCAGGCCCCTGGACAGTGGTTGTTTTAGTCTGCTCAGGGTCCCTTCTTTGGAGAAACCTCTTCCTCCATGCCATGTGGTTTGTGAAGCTATCAGTAAGAGTGTGCAGCCTGCTATAGGGATGGTATCATGACCCAAACACAGCCAACCACAGGAATGCCCCCTTGACAATGTGCTTTGTCCAAGGGGTGGGCACATGACACAAGCAGGGCCAACCAGAACCCTCCCCTGAGTTGGATCTATGGACCAGAAAAACAGACTCTGCTGGCTAGGCTGCCAAGGCTGAAAGGATGGCATTTTAGGGTTTGCACAAGCTATCTTCTCAGCCACATGGAAAAACTAAAACAGCTGAATAAGCTGAAAGTCTGGGTGTGTGTGTGTGTGTGTGTGTGTGTGTGTGTGAAAGAGACAGAGAGAGAGAGAGCAACTTACATCATTGAGTTCTGCATTAGTTTGTTAGTGCTACCACAACTCTGGTAACTTAAACAACAGAAATTTATTTTCTCACAGCTCTGGGGGCCAGAAGCCTGAAATCAAGGGTCAGCAGGGCAGCACTCCCTCAGTAGAGTCTGGGGAGAATCTGTTCCTGAATCTTCCAGCTTCTAGTGGCTGCCAGCAGTTCCTGGCATCCCTTAGCTTGTGGCCGCATCACTCCATCCTCGCATCCCCTTCTTTTCTGTGTGTCTTTTCTCTCCTATCTGTGTCTAATCTTGCTCTGCCTCTCTTTTATAAGAATGCATATCATTGCATTTACAGCCCACCCAGATAATCCAGAATAAATCCCTCCTCACAAGATCCTTAAGTTAATCACATATTTGCCATATAAGATAATGTTTGCTCTTTTGCCACATTAGGTAACATTTACAAGTTCCAGGAAGTGACTCTATTTTGGTAGGGGTATGCTTTTTAGCCTATCACAAGTCCCATTTGAGTCCCCAAGACCTTAGATTCTGCATTTCTTCCTTCAGCTCCATGAGCCACCTCAGTAGACTCCTCATCGGCCAGTAAGTTCCTTCCTGGCCCAGGCTAGCATGAATTGGTTCAGTCACTTGTTTTAAGGGTGTCTTAAATAACACACATCCCCATGTCTGCAGCAGGGTGGGCAGTGGAGGAAGTAGCAAGGTGCAGTAGACAGAACATTTGCTCTTTCATGAGTGTTTGGGAAAATCACTTCCCTTTCCCAGCTCTGCTGTTTCATAATCTTTGCAAATATTAAGCTTAAAGGACTATTGCATTTGTTTATGCTATCTTATTGTTTTAAACACCCTGTAATTATATTTATGGCTTGATGATCATTTAAGGATTTTTTCAAATGTGATTTAAAAGACCCAACCTAAGAGGCTTGAGCAAAAAGAAGCAGGTAACAAACATAAAAAGTCTACGGCTATATCAGGTACAGCTTGATTTGAGGCCCTGATGATGTCACTGGACTCCATCTCCTGGTGCTGCCTCTTCAGGATTGGCAGTATCTCAGGCCCAGGTGGTGGCCCCTTGCAGCTTCAGAGTCACACTATCCAGTACCCAGGGCAGCAGAAAAGAGAGTCAGCCTCCCTAATGAGTAAACAAGTCTTGGAATTGGATTTCATTCACTCTACTGCTCTGACTTCTGTTGAATTCCTATTCAAAGTAATCACTATGGTCAAGAGGATGAAATGTAGTGATTGGCTTATCCTAGGCCATTTGCATGGTTGAAAAGTGGAAGAAGAATGATACTCTAGAGGGAAGGTGGCTGTTGTTACCTGAAGTGTGGGGAAAGCATGCTGGGTGTGAAAGGAATCAATGTGTCCTGAATATCATGACATTAAAAATTTTTATAAAATCCATTTATTCTTTGGGAGGCCAAGGTGGATGGATCACAAGGTCAGGAGATTGAGACCATCCTGGCTAACACGGTGAAACCCTGTCTCTACTAAAAATACAAAAAAATTAGCCAGGCGTGGTGGCACGCGCCTGTAGTCCCAGTTACTTGGTAGGCTGAGGCAGGAGAATGGCATGAACCCAGGAGGCGGAGCTTGCAGTGAGCAGAGATGGCACCACTGCACTCTAGCCTGGGTGACAGAGTGAGACTCTGCCTCAAAAAAAAAAATCCATTTATTTATCCAAATGAATAGGTCTGCCAAGCTTGTAATGAATACATGGATTATCATAAATCATACTTTTATAAATATAATTCAAAAACGTATACTACCAACTTGCAGAATTTTCCAAATTAATTTGAAGGAGATTGTGTGAGTTTAGTACCTTTAGACAGGGCAAAATAGGCATACATTCAAATTATGCATTACTTTGGATATGTCAATAAACACAAATATTTAATAAGTACTTTATTTCCCCAAGTTGCTGATGAAACCATCTTGTCACAGATGCTCTCAATGATTACATAAATGTGACCCTGAACATGATTAATTAACCATAATAGACACTGTACTCAACTCTTGAAGTGTTCTTTTGGCCTTAGTGTGAGATTTGATTTTCTGTAGCCGTAGTTTTCAAACTTTGTAGTTACACACTACCACCAATAACAATGAGGCTAATATATACATTATAAAACATGTAAAATATGAAATTTAAAGATAAAATAATCAACATGCTTTTTTTTTTTTTTTTTTAGATGGAGTCTCTGTTGCCCCTGCTGGAGTGCAGTGGCACAATCTCAGCTCACTGCAACCTCTGCCCCTTGCCTCGTGCCTCAGCCTCCCAAGTAGCTGGAATTACAGGGGCATGCCACCACACCCAGCTAATTTTTTGTATTTTCAGTAGAGGTGAGGTTTCACTATGTTGGCCAGGCTGGTCTCGAACTCCTGGCCTCAAGTGATCTGCCTGCCTCAGCCTCTGAAAATGCTGGGATTACAAGCGTGAGCCACCGCACCCGACCTAAAATAATCAACATTCTTTATTTTACTTATCAATGGTGAAAACACCTTTATGATCTCATTGAAAAAAAAAATAGTAGTACATTTAGTGAGGGTGTTGTCATTACTTCATTTAGAATATATTTGCTAGACTGGGCATGGTGGCTCACATCTGTAATCCCAGCACTTTGGGAGGCCAAGGCAGGCAGATTGCCTGAGCTCAGTAGTTCGAGACCAGCCTGGGCAACATGGGGACACCCTATCACTACAAAAAATACACAAAATTAGCCAGCATGGTGGCATGCACTTGTAGTTCCAGCTACCCAGGAGGCTAAGGCAGGAACATTGCTTGAGCCTAGGATGTCGAGGTTGCAGTGAGCCATGATGACACCATTACACTCCATCCTGGGCAACAGAGTGAGACCCTGTCTCAATAAAGAAAAGAAAAAGAAAATATTTGCTTAACATTTTGTGACAGAGAGCTGAAGGTCCAATTCTAAGTCCAGTTTATTTTGATATTTGGTATTCAGCTGTCAGAGCTGAAAAAGCTAACTCAGTGTTATGAGCTGAACTGAGCTCCTTCTAAATTCATGTTGAAGCCTGAACCCCCAATATGACTGTTCGGAGATATGGCCTTTAAAGAAGTCATTAAGGTTAAATGAGGTCATAAAGGCAGAGTGCACATGAGATAGGACTCATGTCTTTGCAAGAAGAGGGAGAGACACCAGGTAAGAGCCATATGAGGACACAGGGAGGAGGCAGTCATCTGCCTGCCAAGGAGAGAGATCTCAAAAGAAGTCATTGCTCCTGGCACCTCGGTGTTGTTATTCTGGCCTCCAGAACTGTGAGAAAATAAGTTCCTGTTGTTTAAGCCACCCAGTCTGTGATATACTTTTATGGCAGCCCTGGAAGATGAAAGCACCCACAAATATGGCTCTGTTGGCCTGACTTTGGTCAAATTCCTACTCTTGAAGTAATCACTATGGTCAAGGGGTTGAAATGTAGTGACTGGCTTATCCTCGGCCATTTGCATGTTTGAGGAGTGGAAGAAGAATGGTGCTCTAGAGCGAAGGTGGGTATTGTTACCTGAAGCATGGCGAAAGCATGCTGGATGCGAAAGGAATCAATGTGTGCTGAATATCGTGACATTAAGACATTCTACAGATCTGGATGGAAGATGTGTACCATTGGCTCACCCACCAAATTACTCATTTTCCAGTCCTATAAACCATTCATGCAAAGGTTTTTTTGTTGAAACCTGGCTCATAAATTCCCATCTGCTCTGGAAATCAAAATTAATTAAAAGGTTTTTTGTTTGTTTGGCTGGTTGGTTAGTTTTTGTTTGTTTGTTTGTCTGTTTATTTTGAGGCAGGGTCTCTCTCTGTCGCGGAGGTTGGAGTAAAGTGGTGCAATCATGGGTCACTGCAGGCTCCACCTCCCAGAATCAAGTGATCTTCCCACCTTGGCCCTCTACTGCCCCAGTAACTGGGACTACAGGGGTATGCCACAATACCCAGCTAATTTTTGTATTTTTTGTAGAGACGGGGTTTTGCCACATTTGCCCAGGCTAGTCTCGAACCCCTGGGCTCAAGTGATCATCCCACCTCAGCCTCCAAAAGTGCTGCGATTACAGGTGTGAGCCACCACGCTGGGCCCAAGTTATTATATTTTTATATTTTCAACAAATGAGTAAATAAACCACTGGAATTCTGTCTGAAGATTTTTAAACAGGTTAGAAAATTTTGTGTAAGTTCTTAAAATGTGCATACACGAGAGTTTTTATGTTGCCACACTTTTATTGTTTTGGATAACAAAATAGCCTAATGATAAGACATTTCCAAATACCTCATTTCAAAATATTTTCTCCACTGCATAGTTTATTTTCGTCTTTTGCTTTATTTATTGTAGAGTTAACCATACACCACAGCACAGTTTTATCATCAGTACCTGTAAGATCTCTCTAGTGAATTATTTCCATAGTAATGCATCTTAATTATATGCTTACTGTGTACCAGGCACTATTCTAAGTACTTTACATATTGATACATTTAATCTGCACAATAACTGTATGAAATCAGTACAATTAGTCTCATGATTTTACAGATGAGGCAACTGAGATGCAGAGGGGTTAAGTAACTTGCCCAAAGTTACATAATAAGTAGTAACGCTAAGATTTACTACCAAGGCAATTTTGTACCAAGGCAGTCTGTCTCATAAACTCATGCTTTTAATTGCTACAGTACACCACAAAGGTTGCACTAGTCACATGCTAACACTGATATTGTCCAACTGTCTGATTTTTGCCACTGTGATGAGTGTAAAGTGACATAACTTTGGACAAACTACTTAAACTCTGTGTCTGTTTCTTCATCTGTAAATTGGAGATAGTAAAATAATACTGATTTCAAATGGTTGTTGTACAATTTAAATAATAGTAGTGATGTTGAGTATCTTTTCTATATTTATTGTCCATTTGGGGTTCCCTTTTTGGGAATTGCCTATTCATACCTATTGCCCTTTTTTATTGGGTTTCCCGTATTTTTCTGATTGATTTTCAGGGTGTGTGTATGTGTGTGTGTTATGAGTTACATGTCAGTTTTAGATATTTATATCTCCTTCTATCATTTTGTCTATGGTGCCCTCAGTTGAACAGGAATCTTTCATTTCATTTTGATGTACTCAAATCCATTAATTGTGTTCCAAATGTAGAGAGGATAAAGATATGAAAAACATTGTTTTTGCTCTAAGCAACTTAAAACTAGCTGGAGAATCAAGAACAACTATGAGAACAAGTGTTAAACACTGTATAGCAGTCTGCAATATACTGCCCCAAGTTGTAAGGCTGTGTAGCCAACAGTATAAACTTGGGAAAGCATCTAAATCTTCCTGAGCTTCAGTTTTATTTGGAAAACGGAAGCAATAAAAAAGACCTTTCCATTTACTGTATTTTTTTTCATTTTTATTTATTATTATTATTTTTTTTTTTGAGATGGAGTCTCTCTCTGTTGCCCAGGCTGGAGTGCAGTGGCACAATCTCAGATCACTGCAACTTCTGCCTCCCAAGTTCAAGCAATTCTGGTGCCTTAGCCTCCCAAGTAGCTGGCACTACAGGTGTCCACCACCATACCCATCTAATTTTTGTATTTTTAGTGGAGACAGGGTTTAATCATGTTGGCTAGGCTGGTCTCGAACTCCCGGCCTCAAGTGATCCGCCTGCCTTGGCCTCCCAAAGTGCTGGGATTACAAGGCGTGGGCCATCGTGCTCAGCCTCCTTTCTATCTATTGTGATAATTAAATAAGAGATGTTGAATGGCTTTCCTAGTACCTGGTGTATAGTACCAACTACAACTTAGATGCAAAGCAGATCATGAAATAATAATGGCTATCACGTACAGAGGTCTACTACCTGCCAGGCACTTTTTATATGTATCTGCTTAAATTTCACAACTCCCTGCAAGGCATTATCACTGCCATTTGTCAGAGGCAGAAACCTAGGTTCAGAGGGCTTATTATTTGATGAAAGTCAGGCCACGCAGCTAGTAAATGGCAGTGATAGGATGGAAAGCCAGATTGGTTTGACCTCAAACCTCCTGTGCCTTCTACCATGCCAAGCTGTTGTCAGAAAAGATATTAAGGAAGCAAACTTGACGTGGTTCCTGAAAACAAAACAAACAAACAAACCCAAGCATTTTAGTAGATAAGAGGAAGGGAGGAAAGATCATGCCAGATTCTGAGAGGGTGCAGTGGATCTGCAAGGGATGCAATGTATTGTGAGTTATTCGAGGGCAGAAGCAAAACATTATCCACCACAGTTCCCTTCAATCCTCGCACAGTGACCAAGACAGAGTATCTGGTGCGGAACATCTATTCCCTAATCTTATTACCATAACAAGGGAGCAGGAGTAAGTTGTCTGACTGGCAAGTTTGAAAGAACTGGGGATGTGTCACTCTACCCCCTCAAGTTTGGGGAGCAGGCATGTCCCAGGAGGCACGTTTTCTGCTTTTCCATGCAGTTTAGTTTTTACACAGGCAAGTTTTCCAGCTCTGCTTGTGACTGAGCGGACATGTTCAATTCTGGGCCTTCTGTCCCTGCAGATCTAAAGCCATGGCTGCCATTCCAGCCTTTAGCAGAGACAAAGCTGACATTTTGCTTTCCATAAGTCTGACTCCTGCTGCTATCTCAGTGGATTCTGAACTTACATGGGGACCATGGGTAGGTATTATCTTGAAGCCCCCTAAAGCCACAACAGTGGGCACTCAACAAACCTTGGCAGCAGAGTGAATATGACAAGTTCAGAAGACAATGAGGAGACGGGCCTGCTCTGAGCGGAGGAAGTATGCTGATGTAGTTGAAGAGAAGTTGGATGGACAGGCTGGGCCCAGTAATGGAGGGCTTATAAGAAAGGCAGAGTTTGGATTTGATGTGGGAAGAAGAACGCTGAAAGTTTCTGAGTAGAGGAAGAACATGAATACGAGGAAGGCAATGTTTAAAATAAGGGAACGAATATGACAATGGATTGCAGTGGAGACTACAGGGGAGAGCCTGGAGCCAGGGGACAACAAAAGGAGGTTTCCAGAATTTCTGAGTGAGGGAGGATGAAGGTCTGGCCTAGGGAAGTGGACATGTGAACGGAGTCGAGGGGATGCATATGAGATCTCAGCGGCTAAACTGCCAGGCTATGGGTACAAGCCGGCTCTGAGAAAAGGAGATAGGTTTGAAGGCAACCACCCTGAAAGAGGTAGATAAACAGGCCCTGAAGCTGGGGGAAGTGAGGCTTAGCCTTGGGCATGTGAAATCTGAGTTGCTAAGTGGATCTGTTCTCCTCACTAGTTATGGCAGGAAAGGCGCCTTAATTAGGAGCATTTTAGGGAGTTAATCCTGTCAAAGAGGTAGCACACTTTCGAAGGCCAAGGGCTGCGAAGGTGGTGGTGAAGATGGCAATCCTGAACACAGAGGCTACTTGGGATGACAGGGGTGGAAGGAGGGATACAGGTGATGAGTGAGTGGGTGGAAGAGAGGAGGGGGACACCGCTCCCGGCCCGAGGGAAGGAGGGGATGAAGCTGCCGGCAAACGCTGGACTCAGGATCTTCCCAGCAGAGCAGGGCGGCCGCCACCTCACCCAGGACAATGCACTGTAGAACCCATAGCAGCCTTCCCCACGCCGGCCGGTCTTCCCGGCCCTGCGCCCACTTCCCGGTGTCCCGCTGCCCTGCTGCTGTGACACCCTCGACCCCGGGATGCGGGGTCTCCTCTGCCTCCCTGGGCCTCCCCCTTCAGCCAAGGGGGCGGCTCCGCTTTCTAGGCCGCGGGACGTCTTTTCCTCCAGGTTCCAGTCCCGGCCCTTCCCGGGCCCCCCGCGGCACCGCCCACCTGGCCACCGCCGCAGCCCGCCCGGGCCGCCGCCAGCCAGCAGTCCCTCCCGGGGTGGGGTTTCCCTTCCCCCTACCCCTCCGCCTTTGTGGCAGGGACCCACGGGACGCCCCCTCTGCCTCCGCTCCACGTCCAGGGGGCCGAAGGGGCGCCGGACGAGGGGCCGTGCGGAGAGAGGGGTTCGGCGGCGCCAGGACTCCCGCGGGCTCCCCGGAGCAGGGGGCGGGAGGAGGGAGAGCGGGAGCCGCGGGGGCCGCTGCAGCAGAAGGGGGAGGAGAATGGGGAGGAGCTGGGGGGCAGGCAGGCGGGGAAGGTCTTAAGGGGCGGCGAGGGGAGGTCGGATTTCCTCCGAGGCTGGCGATCCGCGGAGCTCCCACCTCCGTTTAGAGCTCGCTGCGGCCGTCCTGCCCCGCGCCCCCCGGAGACCTGGACCGGACCATGGTGAGCGCAGGGCGCACGGCGCCGAGGCCGGACTCTTCGTTCGGCCGGGGGTGCTTGGGCGGCGGGAGCGAGCCTGAGGGACCCGAGCAAGTTTCCCAGGTCGGCGCGGGGCCCAGCGCCTTCAGACTCGCTCTGTTCTCTCTTCCGCAGATGTGGAAACGCTGGCTCGCGCTCGCGCTGGTGGCGGTCGCCTGGGTCCGCGCCGAGGTAGGCGAGGGGCCGAGGAGTCCGAACTCGGTCCCCAGGGCCGCTTGGGTCTGCGCGCTGGGCGGGTGGGCGCGCGTCCTGGGGATGCTCTCCCGGGGCGGCGCTGGGAGTTTCGGTCCTTGGGGTGGGCTGGGGTGGAGCTGGGGCAGTGCTGCGGGCAGGAATGCTGCTCACGAAACTTAAATCTCTAAAGCAGGAAAAGTAGTTCGGGCCGTAAGCGGGAGCCCTGCCGCGGCTAACATGGAGGGAGAGCGGGGAGGAGGAGAGGGGACGGGCTGGGCCGACGGGGACGAGGCGGCGACTGGAGCAGCAGCGAGTTCAAAAAGGCGCCTCAGTTCCGTCCTTCACTTCAGAGGAGACTGAGAGTAGTTGGGGACTTTTCCCTCCCAAGTCTGTCTCCTGGGGGCGGGGGCAGAGGAATCGGGATTCTTCTTTTGGGGCAAAATTAATTTTCCTTTCTCTCTTTTAAAGTGAGATCATGATTCCCTGAAATGTATTTTCTTCTTTGTGAAGTGTCCTCGGGTTTTGTGTTATCATCTGGGCAATGTAACGGCCTTTTCGAAGTGTTCCCTGTAACGTTGCGCAAGTGTAAGAGAAGATCCATTGCTCTGCTCTTTGGGGGCTCGAGTTTCCAGTTAAAGCATTTCAGCGCTTGTTTTTTTGTACCAATTTTTTCAACTCTAACGACCTTCCTGAGACACTGCAAACAAACCAACAAACTCTGCTCAGAAGCCCCTCCATTAACTCAAGGGTTTATGGACAGAAAATAAACAATTCTAAATTCCCCGGGCTCCAGTCTCCAGGAAAGTGAGGTCAGAAACTAAACATTTGATAATTATGGCAGGAAATATGGAAGGAATTAAAAAGCATGAGGGAGAAGAAATGGAATGCACATTACAAAAGAAATAGCTCCCTGGTGGGTGGTTTATGCTCCCTGTTTGAATTTTTTCCTTCATATTACAGTTTAACCACACCCTTAGCATCGCAGCTTGACTCTACCCAAAAAAGTCATAAATGCATACAAGGTGTTCACAATTTTTTAAAAATACGCATTGTACTGAATTCTCATTTAATTCACTACTACGTTGTTGATTAAGGTGGAAACTCAGTCAACTGTTTTTACTCCCAATGAAATAAAAGTAGCTAATATTTATTAAATATCTGCTATGTTGTAATAAAATTCCATTTTAATGACAGATAAATTGAGTCAGAGAAGGTTACCCAATGCTCTCAGCTATTAAATGCTAAGGGTGGGATTTGAACACAAACAGTCTGGCTCCGGACCCAAGGCTCTTGACCATTAGCCTACACCACTTCCAAGCACAATGGTTTAACATTTACCAAGTACATTTTTGTATACCACACACTGGGCTGTGTACGTTACCTGCAGTTATTTCTTTTAAAGCTCCCAAACCCTGTAATGTAGGCTTTATTATCCGGATTTTACAGAGGAGGAAACAGGTTTAAGGAGATTAGGTAATTTGCCCAGGGTCATACAACTAGTTAGCTCTGAAGCAGGATCTGAACCCACCTCTCTACCTTTGGAGCCCATCTTGAACTCCAGGTCTGCTTCTTATCCATTTAGTTTTCCAAGATTTGCATTTGAGAGCGTATCCCCCTTCACTGGCTGATGTAGCCCTGATTAAGAAACATTCCTCCATCCCCTGCTGTGGCCCTCAAAAGGCAGTTGCAGACCAGTGATGGATGAGGTGAATCCCTGGTTGGTTTTCCAGGAGGCTTAAGAATTGCCAGCCAGTGTGTGAAATCACTCAGTGAACTGGAATGCAAATATGAGGTGTGAGGAGGCTGTTGGTTCACTCACCAGGCTGTGTGGCCCAAGGTCTGGGATCTATTCTAGGCGGCCTGCAAGACACACACCCCTCCCAACCCCCTTCCTCACAGGGAAAACTTATCCCTGGTAGGAAGTTCCCCCAGCAGCAATTTCCTGCTGGAGGTAGAAGAGCATCCAGTGCTCTCACAGAATTCCCAGGCAAACTCTACAGGGAAGAAGGCAAAATAGAGAAGTACTGAGATGTGGAAACAGAGTGCGTTGGTGGAGAAAGAAGGCTGTGAATTCACAGTGTGTGGAAATGGTTACAATGAAAAGAGTGAGGGGTAGGTATGAGCTAGATTACATTTCATGGCTCCAGGTTATTAAGGATTATTATCTTTTAATTATTCCAACCTCCTGGTGCCTGGCCAAGTAACATTTGGCAAGTTTTTAATCCATTTAATAATAATATACCTTTAACTATTGATGAAGAGGTACGTTAACCCTCTCCCTATGGGAATTGTAATATGGATTTTTTAAAAGCATTTTATCTTGTAGTTAATGGTGCTTGCTGTTTAAATTTCTTCCTTGTTAACTCTAAGGACAGTCTGCAGAAATGGTCACATCATGATATTTACAGTCTTTAGTGACATGAATCTATTTTAGTAAACTTCAGATCGCTAAAATTGTACAAATATTGTTGAACTTTTTAGAAATGAAATTTAGAAAATAAATTGAGGCTTCTTTGTGCTTTCTGCTTTTCTGCAACCATAAATATTTAATTCAGCATATTTTTAAACAATTTAATCGCTTTACAAATCATGTTGATATTTGAAGAAGCCAGAGCCTCTGTAGTAAACCAGAATCAGAGGTGCTCTCCACTTGGGAAAAGGTGATTGTCATCAGTATTAATGCCAGTCTATGTCAATCCCATTTGGTTGGATTCACAAAACTATTAACAAAAGTCATTAAGGAGCCTGGGCTCAGTGGCTCATGCCTGTAATCCCAGCACTTTGGGAGACCAAGACGGGAGGACTGCTTGAGCCCAGGAATTTGAGACCAGCCTGGGCAACGTGGTGAGACCATATCTCTACAAAAAATAAGAAAATTAGCTGGGCATGGTAGCACACGCCTCTGGTCCCAGCTACTCAGGAGGCTGAAGCAGGAAAATCACTTGAACCCAGGAGGCTGAGGCTGCAGTGAGCCCTGATGGTGCCACTGCACTCCAGCCTGAACAACAGAGCGAAACCTTGTATTTAAAAAAATAGAAACAAACTCATTAAGCAAAGTGTCATATTGTTTTGAATGTGTTCCATGGTCTCCTACTTCCTTGGCACCTCAGGGTTGCTTTCTGATTGCTTCTTCTCTTTCTTACCTGCTCACTCTCTTACTACTCTGTCTGCAGCATATACCTTCAGCCAGCCTCCCTCCAGATTCTGCCACATCACCTGAGCACACACACCCATGCACTCTGTAGTCTGCTTAAAAGAAGGTACTGGGTGTAGCATATGTCTCTAGATGTGTGTAGATTAACATGTGAATGGACTAGGCAGAGAGGGCAGCAGCAGAGGGAGTGCCTCCACTAACAATTACACAGATACCCCTTTTCTAGATTCTCTGGGGAGAGGGCTGTGTGAGCCTGCTCATCTACCCTTTCCCATCTCCCTCCCATTGGGAGTTACTACAGTTCATTGAGAAGTGTTGATGGTGGATGCATAGTATGGAGCCTGGGAAAATGTTAAGAACACAGGCGGTAGTGTGTGTGCCCTTGAAGCTCAGTCAGTGGGTATCTGTCACTCTAACATGGCAGGCTGGAGAGAACCCTGTGGCCCAACTGCCTGCTTTAGGAAGACAGCCTTGGCAAGTACCAAAGCATACCCCAACTCTCCCCTGGCGGATGTCTCTGCCGTCACTATGATTCTCAGCATTCCAGGTCTAGAAATTCATTATGATAAGTCGCATGTACAGTTAACTGATTTGTAGTTCAGAATCCTCATTCCAGTAAGGGATCCATGCTTGACCCATGAACTTTGAGTGCATTACCTAAGAGAGAACAATAGCAATTCTACAAACAGATGTACTTCACTTAGCTCTAGACGTGCAATACTAGAAGATTATGAGGGCTTTGTCCTGAGGCCACGTTTCTTAACCTCATTGTACCCTATTATCGGCATATAATTAACCACTAGGGGTTATATTTGGGAGCTCCTCTATGTTCTTTAGAATTGTTCTGATGGTAGACTCAAGTAAGCCTTGCATCTAACCCGTATCTCTGACTGCATCTTCTTGGTGCCACAACTTGTATTATTAACAAAGCTAAAAAGATCTCTAAAATGATCTCTTGCTTGTTTATCCTTTGGCAAATAAGCTACTTGTTGCAATTCTAAAGACCATTGCTGGAAATTGGGGTGTAAAACATAGCAGGGACTCTGCAGACTAGCCAGAACAGAAGGGCAAGCACCCAGCATACGAGGCCCTGGCCATTGCAAGTGGCTTTAGAAGGTGGACACGTTACAGTTCCCTTAGAAGTCTCTGGATTGGGTGACAGAAACTAGGACTCCATCCCCAGGCTCATAGAAGCAAGTTGGAGAGGAACCATGAGGTGAAGATCTGGTCATGGGCTGAAGTGGAGGTAATGATCCCAGAGGAAATGCCCCAAAGACGAAAAGAAAGTCTTCGAAGTCAGTGAGGCAGAGCAACACATGCTGCCACATGAACAGGAAGTAAAGGATGAGCTGTAAATACCAGTGATCACATATGAGAACTGAAAATGTCATGGATTCTTTGTCTTAGTCCTCTTCAAATAACTGGACATCTGGCAGAATGTTTCTAACAGACATAAATTTTATTAGCTTAATGATACCAGTTAATAGAGAAAAAAAGTAGAGTTAGATAGGTTCACTTTGTAAGCCAGATGATTAATGTCCTCAGAGGGCAAATGCATACTTTTTGTCTAGGATGCTCTATTCTGATTCCTGCGATTTTGGCAAGGGGCGCTTTCTCTGAGAGTACGCCATGAGTGGCATGGCCTTCCCTTCACTGTCCTCATCGAGTCTATCCCCTGCTGCAGCTGAGCACACCTGGTACTCAGGTCAGAGTCACAGTAAGCACAAGGCGTGGTCTCTGCCCTCACATTATTTACAATCCAGCGGTGGGTCCAGGTGCTTTAAATTGTGGCAGCTACAGTTTATATTATTATAACTACATAGTAACTGGTAGCTTTATGCTTGTTATTGCTGTTTTTTTTAAAATTTACATTAATATAGGGCCTTCCTTTGTAAGATCCTTTTATGGTAGCAAAATGCACAAATCTTCCATATATAGCTTCATGAACTTTTACATCTGGCCCATGTAGGCACCATGCAACAAGACTGAGGGAGTTGGTACAGAAAGGTATGAACCTGTATGTTACCATGAAGTTACATACAGGAAAAGTTACCATGAAGAAAATGAGGGATAGGGATGATCTAGGGTACATTTCGTGACTCTGCGCCAAAGATGGCTATCTTTTAATCTGTCTCTTCTCTTGGTGTCTAGCCCAGGTAACATTTGGCAAGTTTTTAATCCATGTTTTAACAACAGCAAACCTTCAATAATTAATGAAAGATAAATTAACCCTCTATATATGAGACTTCCTATTTGGATGTTATTTTTAACATTTTAACTTGTTAACAATGAATGGCTTTCCTTGTTAGCTACAAGGATGTGCAGCAAACACAGTGAAATACAGCCTTAATTGACATGAATCCATTTTAGTAAACTTTAGATCAGCTTTGGGGAGCTTTCTTGACTGTTTTGTGGATGGATAGATATTCCAGGGCTCACTGTAATCTATATTAAATTCAGCAAAGAACTCAAATCATTCTGTTAGACCATTTTGCCCTGGTTATTATTACTTTTGAAAGGACTCTACATAAGATGTCAGTCATGTTATTTATGACAGCAAAAAACTTAACACTGACTACATAGTCAACCATAGAAGGGTTAAATAAATCATGGAACAGCTATATGTGCCACCAAAAGCATTTACAAAAACATTTTGAAGCTCTGGCAAATGATTATAATTTAATTTAAAAAGCACACACCCCCCAGCTTTATTCTCACGACTGTAAAAATTTATAGAAAAGTACAACAAACAAATCTGTTAGAAATTATCTGTAGGTAGTAGATTTATGGGTCATTTTATTCTTTGCTCTAGTCTTTTCTATATTCTCTAAGCTTTTAATTAGCATATTTTATTTTCATATTTTATCAGAAAATAACACATTAACTTTTTTATTTAAATAAAATACATATTAGGAGAAGGGAAAATTCCTCTCAAAAAAAGGAGGGGATCACAAGAATCGTCATGGTGTCAAGGCACTGGGTGAAATATCCAAGGGGCAGGACTTCAGGGATTGCTTAAGGAGAAAAAGGTGGGGTGGTAAATGGCCTTTCAGAGATGGCACAGACATGGCATACGTATTACCACTACTCTCTCTGTTACCCATGGCAGACATTTCTAATCAATCGTAGAATTCTTTCCTACTGAACTTGGAGAAGGTTTGAAAATCCTACTCAGCAATGTTCTAGGTGGTCACTAGCAATCAGAGTCTATATGAGATGAAAGCTATTTACCATCCCTGCTGGATGGTAGATCAGTCCAATTTGACAAACATTGACACATCTTTAGCCAAAATCAAGATAATTAGAAGGCAGAGTTTGGGACTGTATGAAACTGACAAAAACAACATGGGGTAATAGGTGATAGAACGGGGTTAGCAAATGGATGAAATGTCAGGAAAACAGCACTTACACCAGATTTTGGCCCAAGCTTCTAAGCTCTTTGGATGAATCTGAACACCTTAAAATAAGCCAGACCTTCTAACATTGGCCCCATCAACAAAAATATAACGAGAATTTTCTTGGCTATTCTGATGAAGTGAATAGTTGCTCTTGCTAAAGTTCTAAGAGCTGCTGCTGTCGTAGATAACAGCTTTTGCATTAACAGCAGCCTGGCAATAATTTGCTAATAGAATGCTCTTTGGGTAGCTGGAGTACAAAATAATTCCCATAAATCTTCATTTCCTGCTTTGGTTGGAGGATTTCCATTTCATCTTTTCACAGACTTCAGATGCTCATTTGGAAGCCATCACCAATAAACTATTTCCCAGGATTAAGTCTGAACGTATGACCCCCATATGTCCCTTGAATAATCCCAGACACTGTTTGTGACCAACCAAGCTGTTGACAAATAAGTCATGTGATACATGACAAAAGCTATCACATGTTGCAGGCCCAGATTTATATGTGCATGCATGTGTGCATGTGTGTGTGTATGTCATGGGATATTGGCTTGAATTGGTGAGAGGAAAACATCTCTCTGTCTTTCTATACTTTTTGTTTCAAGATTTAAAATCCTATGTCTGAGGCAAAATTTGTCTTTTCCCCGTCTTTCCTCTTATCCTTCAATGACAGTTAATAAGTGTAATTTATTGATCTACAGAAGTGTCAGGCATTATGCTAGTCAGTTTACACATAAGCTACTACTAGGAACAGTGTGGGACTAAAAAGCCTTACCATACAGATCCCTGTTCTGAAGGAGCTGCTACCACCATCGCTGCTTGGCCATTAGGGGTCAGATGTAAGGCTTTAGCAGAAATTCCCCTTCCTCACCTCTTGCCACTACTTCAGAAAATCCTGAAACATGGCAGTGGGATAGATAGCCCCTGCCTTCTCAGAATTTGAAAGACTCCACTTGGGCAGCTGGGGCCCTTTTCAGCCTGTCCACCTAATCAGTGTGTCCAGTAGATGGCAGCTTTTTGTGTGGAACTTTATCTTACCTTGTGACCGTTCCGGGGGTCTACTGTTTTTCTCTTCCCATTTTCCTTGTCTTTTCTTGTTCTCATTTCTGGGTGTCTCCAAGTCTGCTTTTTTTTTTTTTTTTTTTTTTGAGATGGAGTCCCGCTGGGATTACAAGCGCCTGCTACCACACCCGGCTGATTTTTGTGTTTTTAGTAGAGATGGGGTTTCACCTTGTTGGCCAGGCTGGTCTCAAACTCCCAACCTCAAGTGATCCACCCACCTCAGCCTCCCAAAGTGCTGGGATTAGAGGCATGAGCCACGATGCCAGGCCTAAATCTCTCTTTTTCATAGACTCTGTAACAAACCCATTTTGTTATTAAGAGCAACACTGTAGAACAATGAAAGAGTCTGACTTAGAAGTCCTGCTGTGCCCTTTTCTGGGCACCTTTTTAAAGTCACATAATGTCTCTAACTTGTAGCTTCAGTTAAGAGCAAGGGCTTTGGGGCAGTGGACTGAGTTTGAATTCTGGCCTTGTCCAGCTGTGAGGCCTTGTGCAAGTTACTTAACCTCCCCGAAGTCACTTTCCTTACCAGTAGAATGGGAATCATTCCTGTGTCTCTACCTGTCTACTCGATTAGATCATGGAAAAGGTCTCCTCTACTCATGGTGTATAGTCAACACCAAAAACAAATACCTGCAAGAGATGAAGGGTTGCTTATGTTTTTGACTCTGTAATGATTTCACCAGGAGAATCCTCAATATACAAGTAAACATCCACTAGGCATGGTCTTTATTTGCACAGCCTTTGTGCTGGCTCAGGTTATTATTCTGATTACTGATTTTTCCTTGAGAGGAAGTATAACATAATGGCTTAGCGCTCAGACCTGGAAGCTAGATTAAATCCTAGCACTGCCCTTACTAGCCATGTGATCTTGGGAAGACTACTTAAAACCTCTCTGAGCCTGTTTCCCCATCTCTAAAATGGGCTTCATCCAGAGTATCTACCCCATAGGTTAGTTGTGAGAATTAAATAAGCTCTTACATGTAAAGCAAAGTGTTTTGGCACACAGTGTGCAGTGTTAGTTGGTATTATCATCCTCGGGGCATCTCTATGGGATGAACTCCAAAAGTCATGGTGTATGTGTGTGTGTGTGTACACGTGTGTACACACATGTGTTTGTGCACACATTCATGCACGTGTATATGTGTGCTCATGGCATGCAGAAGTCTCCTTGCTTATTTTTCTCTCTCCAGAGATTTAAGTATCACCTTCTTTTTTAAAGAGAAAACAAGGATATTTACTTCAGTGGATGCTTTAAGGTCCAGAATTTATACCACAACCCTTGCTTCTACTGAGCTAATCTTGCCCTTAAACTTCTATGTAGTGTTTCTTCTGTGAAGCCACAGTTCTATCATTCCTCCAGGAAGAGATTGAAGTACTCATGGAGCATCTCCTGTGCAGAGACAGTAGGATTGGAAGCCAGCATAGGTTCTCCCTAAAGGTAGAGTGAGTGAATGGAAATAACTGGGAAGAAAACAGAAAGAAAAGGCAAAAAAAGAGGTATGTATGGAGGTGGCAAACAGATATCTTGGGTAGTCATTTCCACTTTGCTGTGGTCTTCATAGCATGGCATGTTACCAGGCAATAAATTCCAAATTGTTGGTGTGGAAAATGTGATAATGCAAAGGAGTAGGATCCTTTGCTTTCATTATTTCAAAAATAAGCGCCAATTACTCTCAAAGACAGGGTAAGAAGTATTCCTGGAGCAAGCTGGAATTTGTCCCTTTGGGAGCCAAGTCCACAGCTTCTGGTACTTTGCACACAGACCTGGAGTCCCACTAGGGAGGGGCTGCTGTGTCTGCAGCCAGTCCGATGCCAGCCTCACATGCCCACCCCTCCTGGCCTTTGAGCCAGCTCTCTGTACAACTCCTTATGTTGCTCTTTGCTCTTCGCTTCATCTTTCTCCTCTATTTTCCTTCTCTCACCGTTACAGAGAGGTCATCCTGAAGTGTCTGGGCCGCAGTAGGAGCTGCCAAACATTCACGAACCACCATGTTCACATTAGATGCAGAGATAAAACTTCACAAAGTCTCAATACACTATTTTGCATCACTCATCTGGGACAAAGTAAAATTTTTCAAAGTCAGCTCAAAAGAGGAAAGCAAAAGGTATTGCAAATCTGTTCTCTGTCAGGCACCGAGTTAGTGCTGGTGGATAAGAGACCTTGTGCCCAAAGAGCTTGTTCCCAAAGAGTCCGGAGGGGAGGCAGACAGGAACACAGGCTCAAAGTGATGCAATGTGAGAAGTATTAGGACAGGGCTGAAAACCTAACCCAGCATGAAGGGCTCAGGAGCACTTCCAGGAGGAAGTGAGCCACCAGCTGAGCTCTGAAAAATGACTGATAGTCACTGTGTCTTATGGAAGTTTGAAAACCAAAGACACTTCTGCTAAGTAACATCCATTCAGCATTGTAGAGGCCCCAGTCATTTAACTTTCCAGGTAACATCAGTTGTTATATGGCTATGTGCCTGGAATGACACTTCAGGCTTGGCCATTCTGGCCACATAGACATGGCAGACATGACCTCCATTTGGAATTAGGTCCAGTTACTTCTGAGTCACATTGGAATGCAGTTTTTACAATGGAGCATTTGCAGCCTAATGGTCAGTGACTTAGGAGTTTTGGGGGGTTTTTTTTGTAGCGGTTGTTTTGTTTTGTTTTTTGACACAGGATCTTGCTCTGTTGCCCAGGCTGGAGAGCAGTGACACAATCTTAGCTCACTGCAGCCTCTACATCCTGGCTTAAGCAATCCTTCCACCTCGGCCTCCAGAGTAGCTGGGACTACAGGCATGTGCCATCAGGCCCAGCTAATTTTTGTGTTTTTAGTGGAGACAGGGTTTCACCTTGTTGCCCATGCTGGTCTCTAACTCCTGGGCTTAGGCGATCCTCCTTCCTCAGCCTCCCAAAGTGCTGGCATTACAGTCGTGAGCCACAGTGCCCAGCCTTCGGGGATGTTTTAAGGCAATTTCTTTGTTCTTCAGATGTATTCACAACTGTTCCACATTAAATAAGGCCAAATGGCAAGACAGCTCTAAAACGCCAGCAGAGTTGCTAGGTGGGGTTGTACAGACTGTTCACTGCACAAGTGTGTCATGTACCTGTGTGTGGCACAGGGCTTGTCTGCCCACCCACAGGAAGGAGCACCTTTTTTTCTAACTTATGTGCAAAGGTCCCCAAACCCAACATTATCTCTGAGTCATGTGTTGTTTATTAGACTATGGCAGTCATTTCTACATTTGTGCATCTTATAAATTGATTTCATTTAGACTCTTGCAAAGTTTTTGTACTAGGCCTCCATCAAAAGCCAGTTCTGTGTTTTTGTAGATTTTCTTCATAGATAAGCAGAGATGATAGACATGGAAATCTTAAATATCTGGTTTCTTGTACCCACAGTGTGCTACTTCGGGCTGTTGCACAAGTCAGTCTAGTTTGGGAACTGTGATTCCCCAGGAATTAAAACAAGTATTCCCAGCTTCCTTCTGATTGCTGGATTAGCAGAATTTCCTCAGCCTCCAGCTGAATTCCAGCCCCTGGGAAGAAATGACTTCGAGTGAACCCCCAGCCTGGAGCCTGTCAGAGGTTCTGTCATGTGTTTGCATTAGCTGAACAAAACCCGAGCAGGCTTTCCGGCCTTGCTCTCCCCTCCTCCCTGCACGCCTCTTCTCTGGGAGAGGCCAGTTAAAGTCTAGACACTGTCTGCTTGGCTCTGTGCCTTTTTAGCACAATCTGCATGGTTCTGCAGCTCTTACTTTGGTTGCCTGTCCTCACTCGTTTCCCCAGTTTTCTTAGTTAGTCTTAAACTGTCCCGGGGGACTGGCAATGAGCCGCACACATAGGAAACAGGTGAGTGAATCTATGAGACTGTCAGGATTCAGCTGCCTTGAAAGGTTCAGAGTGAAGATAGCAGCGTGCTGGCTGAAACTGTGGCTGAGTTTACAGACATCCCTGGTGTGAGCTGGCTTCAAACAAACCTCCATTTACTGGCCAGAGATGGGCTGGGACGAATAACTCAGGACAGACAGTGGCACCCCAGGTAATGAGCAGCCACCTGACTCCTCATCTGCCAAATATGGGGGTTAGAGTAGGTGGGCTCTAAAATGCAGCTTTGAAATCCTATTCATGTAAAAGGAGGCGGATATTCTAGGCTAGATTATAAAAATATTCTACTTAATGGAATTGGGATATTTGATTCACTCTTAGGGTGATTTACAGCCTAGCGAAGAACAGTTTGAAAGATAGGCTGGCTCAAGTATGAGAAAACAGAGTGAATAAAAACAGGAGGCATCTTGTGTCCTTTACCTTCTCTCGCCATGTAGTGAGTGGAATATAAACAGTACAGCATGTGGCACCTGAACAGTCTTCATGCCCAGGAATCCCAAATGCTGTTTACTCTACAGAAATGAATCACTTGATTTTCCACTTCAGAAGCCAACTGCTCAACAACACTGGGGAAGAAATGAAGAGTCCTGGGTCTCCTTGTAGTCGATCGAGAAATTTTGGGGGGAAAAAGGGAAGACAACCCCTAATTCAGAGTGTGCAATTTGGGATTTATTGAACTTACTTGAAAAACAAAAGCAAACAAAACTTTTTCTCACTTCTGTAAATGTTCACATTTTCTTTGAAAAATAATGATGCAGTATTGCAAATGGCTTACAAAAATAGTTGTCTGAAACTATTGCATGGACCCTAATTTTGTTTTCTGGAATGTTTCTTATTACCTTCTCATCATGTTGCCTGGCCCGTGATCAGGATCCAGGGGCTCCTGAACAAGTATTAATGAATTGCCTGCCCTGCTCCCCTGGCCCTGATCTCTGGTCAGATCAGGCTCTTATTACAGCCCATGGGCACTGGTCTTTGGCTTTGACCCAATGGTTAATCAAGTGACTTGTTAAGGTGAACACAGTAAGCAAAGGCCAATGGAGATGTTTTAGTCCTGCTGAAATGCTTGGTACCCTGCCTGTACTCCAGTTCCCGAATCTCAGTAGAAAATCCTCATGTGCTAAATTGTGCTATTGATCTGACTGGGGAACCAGCCAGCTCAATATTGGAGGTGGGTTTTCTAGTAAGGGTACAGTACAGGTTAGAATTGAATTAAAATTGGCTGTGCCCCAGGGTAGACTGTGTGTGTGTGTGTGTGTGTGTGTGTGTGTGTGCGCGCGCGCATGGATATGTGTCTGTGTACATACAGAATACACAAGGAGACATGCACACACACAAATAGACACTGACTTAAATTTCACCACTAGGAGAACATGGCCATCTCCCTATAGCTCTAATGGTGAGACTTTTCTCACAAAAATTCCTGTGGCATTTGTTTTGTTTTAATTTAGTTTAGTGTTTGACTTCTGTTATACTGCCTAATTTCTTTCTAAGCCTAGGCACATAGACCAGTGCTTATTTTTATGGTGTGAAGTTTGCCTGTTAATGAATTTAATAAGTGCGTGTCATTCATTCACTCATTCCCTACCATATTCCAAAAATAAGAGATAGGTTTTCCCTCCCTAATCCCACAGCCAACATATCCTATTAGCTTCTGTAAGGGTTGGGCTAATTACATGTATTTTTAGCTATTGAGAGGGCCCAAGTTTGTAGTTTGTGGCATAACATTTGTGACAGAGAAAATGAAAATGGATGGGACCTCAAAGATGGTCCAAGAAATTTCTGATCCCCTTCACACATATATACCTGGCTCATCTAAACTGTAGTGTGAAATTGATACAGTGGAATTTCTATCAGAGAGGCTAAACACTATTGAAACAGAAATACAGATGCTCACCCTGAGCAAAGACTCAGACATACTGAGTTCCCTTTACTGTCGTGGTCCCTACCAGGAGGGCCCAGCATGGCTTCTTGGTGGCTCAGCTGAGCTCACAAAACTTGCTTTGGGATGGAGGCAGATGTATGCTTGCCAGTCATTCACAAATACTCAAGGAGCACGCAGCTTCGCTTCTCCCAGGGCACCACCATCCCTGGTTTTGCACTATGTGCTATAATTATGGTGCTACAGGGACAAGCTGAGGCCTACATCAGAAGCAGGAAATTCACCTGGCTTCTCCCTAGAGTCCCAACAGTTTTTCAGGAATGTGTCTGTTTATGCTTTGTTCCCCTTCCTCTAGTTTTCCCTCCTTGACATTTTCTATTTTCTTTCCTTTCTTATCCTGTGTGGCCTTGGTCTTGCTGACAGCCACATGCAGAGATGCAGATTTTCTGGTTTAGCTATTTATTTTAAGGAGAAAGACGTTCACTTTATGCATTAATTGGTGTCTGCATCCTGTTCCACAGAAGGGTAATTTTCTGTGTGGCACCAAGGGCTTGATAATGATCAAAGAAAACCCCAGTTCCCAGTAGGAACACACTTCAGGTGTGAGTCCATTTTGGGTTTCTCAATCTCCTTTCTTGGGAGATGGAACTAGAAGGGAGAATGGGACTGGGAAATGTTTTGAGTAGAGGCCAGACATTCAAGTCTTGGCTAAATGCTGGGTATAATAATTTCAGCACTCACTGCAGCCTTATTTCTTAATAAAACCCCCCAAGCTACTTGTGGACCATGTTGTTTTAAAGGATAGTTACAAAGTTAACCGCTTCCTCTTACAGATACAATTGGAGAAGAGTCTTTGTGTTTCTTCATTTTCTACAAAAGAACATATAAAAGCTAGATAATAAGAAACCATGTTGGGGTTTTTGTTTATTACATGTCCTATTTTAGGTACTTTTTTTTTTTTGACAAAAATAAACTGTGATAGGGATATGAAATCCTGTAAAAACAACCAGCGCTTGAGGATGACTACCCCACTATATTGGTCATTTTACAGTTTAGGTAATTGCGTTTTTCCTCCAAATTCCCCATACACGTTTGATCAAATAGAAGTCTCTTCATTTCCTGTTTAAGTTGCTCCATGGAATTGCTGTGTGGATTAGAGAGCAAGCTGGGTTCCTCCCCAGTGGCTGTGTTTCCGTTGGTTGATTGGGTTATTTTCCAGGTAATGCTATCATTATTTTGCCCAGTGTAAATGGCATTGTCGTGTAGTGACCGTAATTACTCATGTTACAGTGGCCTGGAATGTAAAGACTTCCTCATTCTCCAGTGATTCGTTGTTTGACTCTGACTCCAGTAAAAAGTCTTTTCTCTGCCTAGGCTGAAGTGTGTGCATGTATTTGGGGCTCAGATAGCTGAGGTTCTAGACTGCCAGTCTGTGGGCTCAGATGTGACAGTAGCCATATTCGGAAAGTCATGACAGTCTCTGAGACAGAGACAAAAGTTAGGAATTCTAAGCCTAAGAGCGTTCAAAGCATGTGATGAACTGTCCCCAAATGGTTCTTGTCCTAGAAGTGGGTGGAACAAATAGGAAGGAGGAAACTAGTGATGAGGAAGACTGGAAGAAAGGAGGTGGTGATGCATGTGGGAAACTCTGTTAATTGTAGTGGGTTAAGCAAATGCAGATGAGGCGATTGAGTGAAGAATTTCTGTTAAGTGCTTCATGAGAAAATACTGTGAGTGAGCACTGCAGATCTATATGATCAGAAAAGATATATCACTGTTTTTTGTTTGTTTGTTTTTGTTTTGAGACAGAGTCTCGCTCTGTCGCCCAGACTGGAGTGCAGTGGCAGGATCTCGGCTCACTGCAACCTCTGCCTCCAGGATTAAAGCAATTCTCGTGCCTCAGCCTCCCAAGTAGCTGGGATTACAGGTGCCTGTGACCACGCCTGGCTAATTTTTGTATTTTTGGTAGAGATGGGGTTTCACCATGTTAACCAGGCTGGTCTTGAACTCCTGACCTCATGTGAGCCCCCTGCCTCGACCTCCCAATGTGCTGGGATTTTAGGCATGAGCCACCGTGCCTAGCTGTTTTTTTCTAAGTAAATGTATGCTCTGTGAGCACAACTCACAAATGACAATTAAAGCTGTAAATTAAAATAGCACCTGTACATAGTGTGTAGCAAGGGAGATGATGTCTACAAACGTGCCTCCCACAAGGTAAGTAGTCAATAAATAGTAGTTGCTATTGTTCTTCTTGTTGTTATGGCTTGAATTCCAAGGAACGGTAACACCATAGGGAGAGACATGAAGAGTCTAGACCCAAAGTGTGTAGTGAGTGAAGACCATATATGTGCTGGGTTAAATGGTTTTTTAGTTAGAGGACGTTCCAGAGTTTTACAAAGTTCATGTGCGTTTATGACTCTAGGAAGGAAGTATAATAAGTAATGTTTCCCAAACATTCTACCACAGAACACCATTTCAAAAAAGGCCATAAATATTTCAAGGCTAGTGTTCCATGGACAGACTTCCCATGAACAGGATCTATTTATATGTGACCCCAGGTCTTAGTGGCCTTGCTGAACTCACCTCATAAACTAAGTTTCCTCAGGAAGGCAAGGGACTTGTCTGGACCCAGAGCCTGTCTCAGAGAAGATCCTATTGGCGGTGACTCTAGAATGGGCCATCAGCATGGCCATGTGCACACCTACCTAGAACTGGCTGGGCTTTTGGATATCAACTTATGTACCCAGGAATTTTCTCTTTTATTTTTCACTTTCTCTGTTCATACCCAGTCTATCAGCAAGTACTGTCTTCTGTACTGTCAGAGTGTATCACCTCTCCATTGACTATTCTCTGTGCCCACTGCCACCACCTTAGCCAAGCTGCCATCATTGTGCCTGGACTATTGTAATAGCACCTAGCTGCTCTCCCCTTTCTCTCTGCTGCGACCTTGCTCTTTCTGTACAGGACAGCCTGAGTAATCTTGGTAAAACACATATCTGATCATGTCACTCCCTGAGCAAAACCCCCCCAGTGGCATCCATTGCATTAAGAATAAAATACAGACTTATTATCAGTAACTTTACTGCTCTACCCCTTGCCAGCTTTTCCCAGCTTACCTCTTGCTGCTCTGGCTTTTGGACCCAGTGCTGTGGCTACACTGGCCTTTTCTCTGTTCTAGGAATGTAACAAATTCCACCCTGCTTCAGAACATTTGCACTTTTCTTCTCTGGTCTGAATTGCTCTCATCCTTCAGGTCCCAGCTCAAGAAAGCATTCCCTGACCACTCAATCTAAGTGGTGCCCTCTCTCCCAGAGTTCTGTCATACATACTCTATTTTCCTCTAAACTTACTGATCACAGGCTGAAATGAACTGGTATTTTTGTTTGTTTATTAGCCTTCCTCCCTCTAGAGCATGTACTCGTTTAGAACAGAGGCTTTGTCTCTCTCATTCTGCAGTGGATCTCTAATACCTAGAACCAGTTGTGCTTAGTGTAAGTAGATGCTTAGTAAATATTTGTTGAATTAATCCACTAGCTAAATGGATTAATAAGGCCAAATGTCTCATATGCAATATGAAGAGGTGCCTACAATCTTTGTATCTTAATGATAGTCATCTCTGTGCCCTATTCTGCAAGAATATTGTGCATCTGGGAAGATGGTTGACAGCACTTGCCCGTCAACAGTTTGCTTAATCTTGGACATAATGGTAGTGCTGGGCTTGCTTAATCAGACACCTGGATTCTAATTCTCTCAGGCCCAGGTGACGTTGGAAGTTAAGCAGAGGCTAGCTGAATAGTAAATATTTTTATTCTTTCCTTCCATGATCAGCAATTTTAATATAACTTGGCACCATTCCCAGAGGAAGCTAATGTCCCAAGGAATATGAAATAAAGCATTAAATTCTGTTGTTGGTAATTCTTTGCCCATAGTCACTAGTCACCTTTGTCTTTTGACCTCACCTTTTGCTGAAACCTTTACTTTTTTGGATCCTTCCTGCTGTTACTCTCTCTCTGGTTTCATTTGAATGGCAACTGTGATGTTTCCAGTATGGATAAAACAAAGAAAAAGGCATTCAGTGTCACTGGATTTGCACATTAAGATCTCAGAGGCGAAGTCTCATTCTGGGAAACGTTCCACCACTAACACAGTGGTCAGCATTGGGTGAAGTCCCCGGGAGCCAACCACCTCCACTTACCTGTCGCCTTAACTCCTTAAGTCAGAGTTCCCGGACTTACCAGAGCATACTACTTCATTTTTCAGTGGAGTTGGGAGTTTCTCAGGGTGACCCCAAACAGTTAAATATGTGGCATTTCTCCAGTGTTTACACAGTTAAAATGAAGGATACCAGAGCTGTGAGAACAATATTGTTACATGATACTTGGAAGTGTTTTTACCACAAATGATAATCTATCTATAGCAACTAAGCTAGTACATTTTTGTGTAGAGTTTCTAATGCAGTCCTTGGGGGAAAACAGAATGAACAAAAAAGGAGGTCTTTGTGCATTGTGTACAGCTTGAGGGTCTCGGAGGGTTTTAATTTCTGAAAAAATGGGGAATTTGTTGCAGTGGAACGTAATACCTGGCAGTCCCTCATTGGTGGGCCTCCTGTCAGCCAAGGCCTGATTGGCCAGGATAAGTAGGTTTTACAGCTCCTTCCCCCCAGCTGTGACATCCCAACTGCTTCAAGGAAGGAATGCAAGGCAGGAATGTCTCAAGAAGAATAGAATGTGCATGTTTTCATTGACTTTAATCTCAAGGCACTGAAACTGTGTTTGTGTGTGTGTAATATTGAAAGCTGGCAGCAAGAGAGTGTAGCAGTCAAGCCAAGAAAATTTTTTAAAAAGGTTTTGAAAAGATATATCTATCTCATTGCCAAATTTGTCCATGGATTTGTATGCCCCCAAAAAAGCATATTTAGCTAAGAGAAGGCTCCAAATATGTACAGCTTAAGTAGCTATTTTGTCGTTGTTTCTGAGCTAAGCCATAAAAAGTCTTATAGAGAGGAAGTACCAAACATTTTACCTTTCTTATAGAGGAGACCAGAAGGGTGAAATGACTTGTCCACAGGCATTGAAAACAGCCAGAATTCAGCCTAAGTGCCCATGACGCCTGCCCATTTTCGAAGGACTAGGTCCTCATTACTCAGTATGCTGGTCCCAGATGCAGCCTGACATGCTGCCTTGCCTGTATGTTCAGATAATCTCTATTGACTTTAGTTATACACCACTTCAAAAGTATTCCAAGTTAAGGAAGGTCTTACTCTTTCTCCTCAAACCCTCCTCCTCTGATGCAGTGAGGTCAGAACTATTTTTATTTCCTTTTTTCTCTTTTTTTTTTTTTTAAGAGACAGAGTCTTGCTATATTGCCCAGGCTGGTCTCAAACTCCTGGCCTCAAGGAATCGTCTCGCCTTGGCCTCCCAAAGTGCTGGAATAACAGGCGTGAGCCACCGCATCCACCCATAACTGTTTAGAACTGTGCTGTTCAATGCCGATAGCTGCTAGCTGCAGTGGCTATGGAGCACTTGCAACGTGGCTAGTCCAATTTAGATGTACTGTAAGTGTAAAAGACATACCAGATTCCAAAGACTTAGTATGAAAAAAAAGTATAAAATATCTCCATATTATTGATTACATGTTGAGATGGTAATATTTTGGATATCTTTTCTTAAAATAAGTGATTACACTTAATTTCACCTTATTTCTTTTGAGTTTTTAAAAGGTACCTTCCAGAGGTCGGGTGCGGTGGCTCACAACTATAATCCCAGCACTTTGGGAGACCGAGGTGGTGGATCACTTGAGGTCCGGAGTTCAAGAACAGCCTGGCCGACATGGTGAAACCCTGTCTCTACTAAAAACACAAAAATTATCCGGGCATGGTGGCAGGCACCTGTAATCCCAGGTACTCAGCAGATTGAGGAAGGAGAATTGCTTGAACCCAGGAGGCAGAATTTGCAGTGAGCTGAGATCATGCCACTGCACTCCAGCGTGGGCAATAGATTGAGACTTCGTCTCAAAAAAAAATGTACCTACTAGAAAATTTTAAATTCTGTATGAGATGGATATTCTGTTTCTGTTGGACAGCACTACTCTAGACAGTTGTCACTTAACCATAGCCAAACATTGTCTTGAGTTATCTCTTATTAGATTGTGTTGTTCTGTTATTTAAAATTGCATATATTCATTCCCCTAGCTTCTCACCTAAGCTACAAGCTCCTTAGAGACACAAACTGCTTTACTCTTCCTTGAGCCCCTGGCACTTGGCATGAAGTTTGGTATTTTTTTGTTTGATTGTCCTGTATATTACTTATAGATTTCATCTATTTCCATGTTAGATAATGATAAGGAAATGCAGATTAATTTGTGTTTGGATTGTTGCTTTTCTTTTCAAAGGAACTGATTTTATGTAGTTCTTAGTTTGTTCCACAAAGATTAACATTCCTCTAAACTAGACTATTAAAATCCAGGGGACCTGTAGAGGGTGCCAGAACTTCCTGACACCCATGACTAGCAGAGAACAATGGTGTTAAAATTGATGCTTACAGGTTTTAAGGAGCCCCTCCTGACCACCCCAGAAATCTTGAGAAGTTCCAAACTCAGCTCAGAAACTTGTGCTCTACTTTTCAGGACCTGTCTGAGTAATAGGTGCAATAAATTAGGCATGTTGGCCCAGGGACTCCCAGCCTTAAACCAGGGTTGAGAAGAGGGCCACCACCAGCCTGAGTCAATGAGTAACTGTCAGAAACTCCTACCAGATGGCTGTGATTCCCAAAGTCTTTGAGAAAATTCTAGGAGACACACTCTGGGTGGGCCTTACCCTTTAAACATCCTACAGTTTTGTAACTGAGCCTGTGGCTGAACCACATGCTCATAATATCTAGGCTGGCTATCTTATGCCTAAAACATAGTCATTTCTGCTGGTGCCCTGGGAGAGCCTGATCTTTCCCCGATTTCATGACTACAGGATCCCTGTGCCACTGTTTTCAGTTCAGATGTTAAAGAATGTGTAAGAATGCACTCCTGGAAACCACTCCCCTTCAGGGGCAGATTTATTAGGTCTCACTGCTGTGGAATGATCCCACTCCACTGACCACTTTATTGCTGTAAACAATGAATAGGGAACTATCTCCCTTAGGTGACAACGTGTGAAATGAATGATTGTCTCTTTAGAGGAGTAGTTGGAAGGATTTGTAATGATCAAGACTTAGAAGCAAAGATGGTCCCATCTGCTGAGGCTCCCCAGCTTCCCAGCAGCAGAACCCCCGAAAATCCTCCTGTGGCTGTTGAATCAAGGGAGATGAAGGCTACAAAAGGCAGTTCATGCCAGAGCAGTAAATTAGGGTTTGTCTTTCCTAGGTTATTGGGTTTGAGTGTGGGTCTTTTGAGTATTGAAAAATTCATGCCCCCTTGAAAATCCAGTCCCAAAATTTATGGGTGGGTTTCTGGGGGCCCATAGATACCAGGTTAGCATCCTCACTCTCTAAAATAAAAACCACAAATTTTCCCATCCCATAGGCAGCCTAGTAATTAAGGTGACCATGTGTCACAGTTTAGGCCTGTTGTCCAAGTATGCCTGTTTAAAAGGTTTCCTTTAACTCTCAAATGTCCCCATTTGGATGATAAAATATATGGCCAAAGGCCACACTCACAGGTGCCCCAGAGTGATGCATAAATTAAACTTGCAGCCTCCCTCACTGATCCTCACTCAGCTCCAGAAAGTCCCAGGGACCAGAGATTACTCTTCTGCACAAACTCTCCTCTGAGAGTTCCTCATTCCTTCCTTTGGATGCCCTCTGAAGGGAGCCCTTGATTTGCATTTGAAGTTGCTCCAGGGGTGGGAATGGGGATTAGGAGGAATTTGAGGGAGAGGGCCTTCTAGAGCCTGGGCATGGGCAAGCTGGAGGAGCCAGCCATGAAGCCCAAGCATGATGAACACCACTGGCATTTCCTTGGAAGACTGTATTCCTCGGACTCCAGGTTTTCCCCACTTTCTTCCTGGCCAGCAGTTGCTGTGGCAACACAATGTCTGAGAACTTCTAATTACATCTGTCTGCTTCTCCTAGAACCCTACTGAGCCACACATATGGCGACTTCATTTAGCTTGGAGTTTCTTGCTGGGTTTTAACCCTGTCTGCATCCTTAGGCTAGAGAATAATTGCCAGGATGCTGGAACCTTAACTGCTTTGCAGCCACACTACCCCCAGAGATTCCCAGGACTTTGTCCCTGTTTTTTGTTGTTGTTGTTGTTTGTTTTTTGTCTGAGACAGAGTCTCACTCCGTTACCCAGGCTGGAGTACAGTGGTGCGATCTAGGCTCATTGCAACCTCCGCCTTCCAGGTTCAAGCGATTCTCGTGCCTCATCCTCCAGGGAAGCTGGAATTACAGGTGCAAGTCACCACACCCAGCTAATTTTTGTATTTTTAATGGAGAGGGGGGTTTCACCATGTTGGCCAGGCTGGTCTCAAACTTCTGTCCTCAAGTGATCCACCTGCCTAGGCCTCCCAAAGGGCGGGGATTACAGGTGTGAGCCACTGTGCCCGGCCTGTCCTTGTTTTTAAAGTGGAGACTGGTGCTACTTTGCTATGCTGGGTCTCCCAGATCCATTTTGTTTCAGTCAACCCTGACATCCCTACTAGCCCCCCAGCCTCCACCATTGTATCAGATGGTCTCACCTTTTGGTTGGGCATCACAGTTCCTATTAATGTGCCCAATCCAAGGGGAGATAAACCACGTGGGCACACCTAAGGCCTTGCTGTCCCCTGGCAACTCGTGTTTCAGTGTATTCCAGCCCACTGCGAGGTCAGCCTAGTGGATGAGCCAGAGGGGAGGAGTTAGAGATCCCCAGAATATTTTGGGAGTGGAGGAGGGGTAGAGCAAGGCAAGAAGCTTTTTTCCTGGTCTAGGAATGTTGGCCAGCCTTCCTCCCTCTACCTCAGAAGACAGTGTAAGGGCGGGGTTCCTCAGAAGAGTTCACGCAAAGCACTGGCCTCAGATAATAAGCCCATTTCCGCAGTTTCTCCTGCCTTCTTCTCACTTGCTTCTCTTCATCTCTACTTCCCCTAGTATAGGCCCCCAAGGTATCAGGCAGCTCTTTGGCTGCCCCTACCCTATACTCAGAAATCTCACCCAATTTTGCTTTGCTCTAAGGTACCCCACATTCCCACATTACCTTATCTTCCTCTTCACCAAATTCTCATTCTCTCAGCATGTCTCAGTTAGGTTATATATTTAAACTGTGGACAAAGGAAATGACTGAAAGCCATTTTAGTCCTCCGTTGCTGTTCTACCTCATTAACACACATATGCATGCACACACACGTGCACAAACACACTCTTTAATGTCTTTCTGTGGGCCTAAGACAATCTCTAATTAGTGAAATTCCAAGCTTAATATATATGGCCTGGTGGTGGAGGGCAGGGTCTTCAGGGTATTTCCTCAAAGAAGACCAGTTCTGGGAGGGAGCAGCCCCAGGAAAGGAGTTGGCACAGGTGTTGTTCCTCTCTGTCCCTATCCCAAGTCCCCAGGGCAGTGTGGTTCAATCCACCTTTTTTTGCTTTCAACAAAGGTTAATGGAGTGGCACAAGGTACTATGCTAGGTCCTACAAAAGGATGGACAAACAGAATCTTTGTCCTCTAGGAGCTTATAGGTCAGCCAGAAAGACAAAATCCACACAATTAGTTCTGTTTTTAAAAAAAATAAGTGATCAAAATGAGTTCATACAAAGAGGAATCAAAGTTCAGAGAAGGAAGGGGGAATTCATACCAGTAGAAAGTAAAAGGTCACTGAGGATGAAGTGGTGTAACTTGACCCAAGCCTTGAAGGACAGGGAGAATTTGAGCAAGCCAGACAACAAATCAGACTTCCCAGATGGTGACATTATTTTTTAGGTGGTCTTGTGGGACATTCTCTGCCCATCTGAAGTTTAAAGAAGCATCTGACAATTCCTCATCATGCTGACATTTTCAAAGGCTAATGAGTTTTCATTTCAAAACATGGAGCCTTGGGAGCCCTAGACCCTTTTTTTAAATTTTAGTCCACTTACAGCTTAAATCTGCTGTGGCTACCTGCTCTGCTCACAGACACTTCCCAAAGCTCTCAGTAGCCAGGGTCCCTAAGAAGTGGAGGGTTGCTCAAAGTGAGGAGTCCACGGATCTCGAGGCTACATGAACAATGAAGTCACCCAGGAGAGAGGACAAACGCCCTGTGCCATGTGCCAAAGACTTTGTTAACAGTGCCCAGGTAGAAGGCAGTAGGTGACAGTGTTGGGCATCCAACTCAGTGCC
The DNA here is from genome assembly GCF_028885625.2 of Pongo pygmaeus. Classification (NCBI taxonomy): domain Eukaryota; kingdom Metazoa; phylum Chordata; class Mammalia; order Primates; family Hominidae; genus Pongo; species Pongo pygmaeus. The sequence goes on along the minus strand of NC_085930.1, from coordinate 53,185,911 downwards.
AGGGCATGGGGACCACCATGGAGAATAGTGGCTTAGCTTGCAGGTTTAGGGGGAATCATGCGCAAATTGGGGTAATGGAAAGCAGCCACAGAAGTGATGGGGGTACTGTTCCAGCTCAGGGAAGCAAGCAAGCTCTCTGCCACAGTGGATTCCATTCCCAGCAGGTGTGTGGTATCAGGAACCACCCAGGGACTACTTAAATTCAGTGACACCAAGGCAAAAATGGGTGGAGTGGAGAACTAGATACCTCTTAGGCAATATCCGTCTCATCTGCCTTCCACCGTATCAGGGGAATAAATCCTACATTCCACTTGGAACTCCAAAGAATGCAAATCCTAATGGGTTCAGGGCTTGGGAAGCTGGGAGTGGGTGGAGGGTGGGCTTGTACGGGATGGAGGGATGGGAATGTGTAGGGATGTTGGCCCAGATGTGGCAGGCACTGCAGGGGATGCTTCTAAAACTGCCTGTCTTGAGAATTTTCCCACAGCTGCCCTAGAGCTTTCTCCCTTCTTTCATTTGAAGGTACTGGGATTTAGGTGTGTGGGATTTTTTTTTTTTTAAACTTTTGATCAACCATTTTCCTTGAACTACATGTGGAAATAATTAGAGCATGAATGCTGAGTAAATGTGAGCCCTGGCAGCCCCAGACATACTTCAGTGACAGGTTCTTGGCAGGAATGAAGAATTGTGTATCGCATGTGAATTTCCTTTAGCCTTTCTCTCCTTTCTTTTCTTCCCTTTTCTCCTTGCAAGGCAAATGCAAGTAGAATAAAAACTTTATTAATAGCATTCTAGGGGAGTAGAGGGTTCCAGCCAGTTCACTAGAAACAAAATCAGGACACTCAATTGGGGTTCCATTACTGCTTCCCTGATTCCCTCTGCCATGATCTGGGAGGGAATGAAAAGGCATTGCTTATGAGAATCCTTTGACTATGAGAGCCAACTTTAATCCCCCCTTCAGAACCCAGCAAAAACCCTGAAACACCCTCATGTGACTGTATACATAACCACTTTCTTTAGTTTGGCCATTTAGGTTAGCTTCCTTGGGAGAGTGAAGTTTGATATTCAGGAACATCTGAAGTGGTAAATTCCTGAGCTTTCTAATTAATAGAATTCTTACAGCTTAAGGGACTTAGGCATCATCTATAACCTCTGCATTTTATAGCTGAGGAAACTGAGGCCCAGAGAGGTCAAGCACCTTGCCCCATGTCACACCATATGTTAGAGGTAGAGATATATCCAGGGCCCATTTCAGTCCTCCTGCATTAATTATTCTTACACAGGACATCACTGCCTCTGCCTGGCTTACACTCCAGGTTACTAGTTCAGGTTTCAGCAGAAGTTTAAAAGCTTTTTTTTTTTTTTTTTGGCTGTTTTATCCCAACATTTGCCAAATGATTTCTCGTACATGGCATTCATGATCCATTTCTGGGAGCTCTCTAGGCTTCCTGGTTTTCCTCTCAGTTCTCTGAATGCTCCTACTCTATCTACTCTCTTGGCTGCTTTGCTGTCAGAGTTCTCATACCATTGTGCAGGCTGCTGACTGCATGAGGAGGTGACAGGGGCTGAAATCCAAGCTACGCTCTGCTAGCCAAGCCCCATACCCTGGCCATGTGCTGCATCTCCTGGAGAGGAAGGTGCCTTTTCTGATTTGCACAGAGACCCCTTGTGGAATGTTCTTCCTGCTGTCTGTGCTCCCCCTTTTCCTTCCATGCCCTAGCCGCCCTCAGCCTTCCATCCCACCCTCTCCTCCTGAGCTCATTTGTTCCTCTGCCTCCATTTCTCACCCTTACACAGATGACGCCCAGATATGCATCTTTAGCCAATATTGGCAGCTGTCGGTGGGATGTTTCACTGTCCCTTGAGACACATGTCCATAACTGACTCATCATTGCCCACCCCACTCTCACGGGACACCTTTCCCAGGCTTCATCTCTGACAGAGACACACAACCAACCTTCCAGGCCCTCAAAGCCAAAGATCTGGCAGCCCCCCAGACTGTCTCCTTCCTCTCCCTATTCAGGATGTTGCCAGACCTCGTTATTCTGTAGAGATTTCTCTTGGATCCCTTCCTTCTGTAACCATGCCACCACTAGTGTAGATGCAACTCTCATCACCCCAGGCCTGTTCCAACTGATTTCCTTCTGCCCCCAATTCCGCCTTACCCATTTCTTGCCATGTGCCACTGTTCAAGTGTTTTTCTTAACACTCTCCTGCTCAAAAACCTATAGATGTTCCATCCAGATCCTACCTTTCTTAAGAGCTCGGCTCAAGTCCCATCTCTTCTGTGAAGTCCCATCTCCTGGAGTTGGCCCCATTACTTAGGACTGCATTGGCCTGTATTCTTGTTTCATCAGCCCAACTAGGTTAGACACTCCTGTGGTGGGGGCAGCTACATCCTCTGCTCCTTTTTGGGTTTTTTGTTGTTATTTTTAGATACAGGGTCTTACCCTGTCACCCAGGCTGGAGTGCAGTGGCATGATCCTAGCTCACTGCAGCCTCAGACTCCTGGGCTCAAGCAGTCTTCTCACCTCAGCCTCCTGAGTAGCTGGGACTATATGCCCATGTCACCACGCCCAACTAATCTTATTTTTTGTAGAGACGGGGTTTTGCCATGTTGCCCAGGCTGGTCTGGAACTCCTGGGCTCAAGTAATCCTCCCACCTCAACCTCCCAAAGTGCTGGAATGACAGGCGTGAGCCACCGCACCCAGGCCTTCCTTTTGGATTTATGCCACGGAGCTTGCACCATGCTTATTACAGACCGTTCTCTTTTTTTGTTTTGCTGTTACAGGCATTCATCAAATAGCATTTTGATGGGTTTAAATCATTTTCCTTGGCCATTACTGAAGAAGACTGGAGGATTTATACTCTCTACATTGGCCTTCAAAGTGGGCAAGTCTTAGGTAGACAATTGGAGAGGAGAAAACAAGAACCATATTCAAACCTAACAAGCTAATTCAGGGCAGATAAATGGTCTGTATTAGAAACTTCCACTTGGGCTTTCCTAAGAAACCGAAGGGTGAAATTATGAAACTAGTGGCAGCCTTACAAAAACACATTTTAGGAAGAGTGACAAGATATCTTGGGAACTCCCAGGAATCACTCTGAGGAGTGTTGCTTTCGTAATGGGGAGCCCGAAAGACCCTGTCAGTAGCAGTGGAGTCACTGGGTATTCCTGTGTTGAGAAGGCAGTGTGGTATGTCACAGGGGAGACTCTCCAACTCGTCACTGTGGACCATGAGAACGGAAGTACCTCTCTCAAGTACCAGAGTTGGAGCCACCTGGGTCTGACTCTTACCTCAGTCATGGCCCAGCTCTTGAAGTCACAGTCTCCTCAGTGCAAACAGGGATGAATCCCTAATCCTCACAGATCTTTGTGAGATGATTTTCAGTCCTATATGAACAGGCCTAACATGTTTCTAACTCTGTAAGTGCTTACTATACAGCTATACTTCTGCTATGACTAGACAAGACCATTGCAGAACACAGGAACTGATCATTCTATAGAAACCAAGCATCTAGTGTGCTATGCTGTGTCTGGGCCACCTCAAGAAAGCCCTAAGCATAGGCAGCATGAGGCATTCCGGAGATGACATGTGAGCAGCAGTGAAGGGGAGAGGCTTCCGTGTGAAGGTGGCCTGAGCCAACCTAGATTCTTCAGTCTGAAAAGACACATAGAGAATGTGATAGAATCTGTAAAATAATAAAGAAAATGGTTGAGGTAAACAGCACTGTCCCCATTTGAAATTTGAATATAGTAATTTCCAGGCACACAATATGCAATGAGTAGTAAAAGGAACATGTTATATCCCATAAGCTGTGATAGAGGCTAAACATAGAAATTAATCAAAGGGTAATCAAATAATTCTTGATTGACCAGGTGCAGTGGCTTAGGCTTGTAATCCCAGCACTTCGGAAGGCCGAGGCGGGTGGATCACTTGCAATCAGGAATTCGAAACCAGCCTGGCCAACATGGTGAAACCCCATCTCTACTAAAAATACAAAAATTGGCCAGGCATGGGGGCGTGTGCCTGTAATCTCAGCTACTCAGGAGGCTGAGGCAGGAGAATCGCTTGAACCCGGGAGGCGGAGGTTACAGTGAGCTGAGATTGCGCCACTGCACTCCAGCCTTGGCACCAGAGCGAGACTCCATCTCAAAAAAAAAAAAAAAAAAATTATTGATTGACAGCTTCATAATAGATTTTTTTAAATCTTAAAGCTAATCTTCATCAGGCGATATATCTCTTATTTGGATGTCATGGAGCCCAGCCATACTGACCCAAAAACATCCCAAGTGCCACTGTTGGCTGCTGCACTAACCTGAAGAGACTGCAAATGACATTTAAAAATAATTTTTGTTTATTTTTAAGCAGCTTTATTGAGATATCACTGACATATAAAAATTGCATATATTTAAGGTGTACAGATGTTTTACTGTTTTAATATTCATATATGTGGTGAAATGTTCACCATAATCAAGCTAATTAACATATTCACTACCTCTACATAGTTACCGTTTTGTGTGTGTGCATGTTGAGAAAATTTGATTTATGATCTATCCTCTTAGCAAATTAAAAGTATACAAACAGTATTATCAACTGTCATTGCCATGCTGTACATTAGATCTCCAAAAATTACTCATCTTGCATAACCGAAACTTTGTACCCCCAAATGACATTTAATAAACAAACCATTTGTTGAGCATTTTCTCAGGCAGTACACTGTGATGGGTCTGTGGGAAGCTGAAGTGTGCAAGGCTCTTAGAGTCTACTTGAGATAAGCCATATGTGCATCAAATATTGAATAGGATTCTCTCTAATAGACTAAGGACCCAAAAGCCATTATTGGAAAGATTTTGTTTATGAAGAAAATAATAGGGCAAATGGAGAGTTGGATTACCATGAAGCTAATTAAGCTTTGATTTCAGACCTTTTATTTGCAAGGGTCTTGCAAGGCCATTTACCCAATTTGCATTTATAATTGTATATTCTTTTTTCTTATAGAGCCCTCCCTAAACCATTTAAGCTTCAGGCCCCACAAAACCAGGGTTTGGCCCTAGTGCATTAACCTTGAGATGAGGGACTGATTGTGAGCACATATAAGGAAGGGACACTTATAGCAGGGACTGCACACATGCAGTGCCCCCTGCCACACACATCAGAACCACTGCTAGAAATCACTAGTCCCTCCTCCTCTGTCCATAGCATATGCAGGATGTACCAACACATTTCTTTCCAGAAAACAAGAGAGACTTGAACAAGGTCATGAGATATTCCAGCAAGGTTTCAAGGTCCTGAAGCGGTTTTGCTCTTTCTCTCTGCTTTTCTCAGGCCTGTGCTACTGGGTTCCAGAAGAGCTGCCTGGGAGCAACCAGCATCTCACCCCATACGCCCCACTGCAGACCTCCCCCTGCTCTCCCCAGTTCTGTGAATTCCTTTGTCCCCAGCTCCATGGTATTCTGTGTGTATCTGAGGGGCCCTGGTGTTCCTGTGAAGTTTCCATGACTAATTCTGGCAAAGCAAAGAGAGCCTTTCTCACATCAACAAAGCCACTCTGCCACAGAATAGTGGCAAGTGGAGCCAAAATTCTACCTTGGCATAAGTAGAGCTGTTCTTTTTTAAAAGAGTTGGAAGGAGGAAAAGAATGGAGGGGACAGAGCCGGCCCACTTCATGTTAGTGAAATGATGGTATATTAAACAGACAGTTTTATGGCTTTACTTATAAGCTTCCTCCCCTGCCAAAGCACACTGTTCTTCCAGAAATTGTTTTAGTTCAGAAGACTTTTTTTTAAACATTCAACGTGTATTTTATGTTCAGACTTAATTCTGGTTGGCCCAGAGACTCAGATACACGATCACCTCTACTGGTGGTTTTGCAAATAACTTGCTTCTCCATTTGCTTCCAAAGGATCTTTTTTGATTGCAAAAATCATTTCCGTTTTTTAAGACCTTGGATTCAAGACAACATTTCCTGGCTTTGATTTGTAAAGAGGTAGAGTGGTTTAGTGGAAAGAGGCTGGGATTAAAGTCTGGAGACCTAGGGCCAGGCCTCAGTTCTACAACTATGAGATCTTGGACCAGTCACATGTAGCTGTGAGCCTCACTTTTATTTTCACCATAGGATCTTAAATCTAGAAGGGCCTCAGAGGTTTCCCCTGCCTGCCTATCTAAAAAGAATCAAAAATGACAGTAAAAGTTACAGATCAACCAAAATTGCTGTGCAAGTATGAATATTGCCTGCCATTCAATGGGTGACCGTTGCTCAGATACTTTCTACATAGTAAAAAGTCAGGAATGTTCCCAGTCTGTCTTCTACCAAAGGGAGTTTGCAATGTGAAAATTAATGAGACCAAATCTCCAGAGCTTGGCTTGCAACACACGAAATGAAAACAACACGGAGACTGGTCAGGAAGATGATGCAGAAGGATAAAGCTAGAAATCTGACGTTTCTCCATTGCAGGCAGATATTTTGTTGATTTTTATCAATATATCTGAGTGCCCACACTTCTAAAACACACCCTTTACCCCGACTCAAATCAATTACATTCTCACAGGTACATTTAGACTTATAGGTTCATACTTTTGTAATATTGGACCTGCCCATGACCTCATACTCCTAGAGAACATCCATGTGCCAATGTAGCTATCTACGCATACACAAAGTCCTCATACTGCTTTGGGACCTCATTCCTAAAATCGTTACCGTGGTAGAACGAACAGTTCTATTTGCAAGAACTGCGTTGTACCTTGTGACCTCACCCTGTGCCAGCCCTTGGAACTGTCCCCACTCCCCAAAGCTCACTGCCTTGATTGTACCCCAAGAGGGAACCTTGAGGCTCTGGAGTCAGACTGGCCTTTGTTCTGTTCCTGACTCAGCTCTCACTAGTTATGTGGCCTGCATGTGGCACAGAGCTTTCCTGACTCTCCAATGCCTCTGCATCTGTTACATGGGACTAAAAATACAGAGACCTGCACAGAGGTTGTGAGGGCAGAGATATCTGCAGAGCCTCACTCAGCTGAAGGTGCTAAAATTAACATTGGCCTTGGGTCCTAGGCCCTTGTCATCCCCGACTAGATTACAGTCTTAAACCTGGCCAGTTTTCCTGCTTGCAGCCTCTCTCCATCCAGGCTGCCTTGCACTTTGAATCAGAATTTCAGAAAGGACCCAACACAAATTAACATTCCAAAGCACCATATCCATTATGTTACCTACCCAATCCCAAACCTTCCAAGGTTCTCACGTCTCATAGTCGCTGTGGAGAGCCCCTCGGGTCAGCCATCGAGCGCCACCCCTCTCCCCATCATCACCTGCCACCCTGCTTCATCTCCGTCTTCCTCACCACAACCCTCCCTACCAGGCAGCCATCACTCCAACCCATGAGCATGTTCAACCCCTCAAGGTGTTCTTTTCCTCCACTCAGAATCAGTCTCTCAGTAGATGGGTAAGACTACCCACCACCCTAAGCAACTTTCTAGGCACCTCAGGGATGCACCTGACACTCCCACTCCCAGAGAAGATGAGGCTTGGAGAAGGGCTTTCAATGGCACAAAGGCTATCTCTCTGGAAAAAATTTTCTTCGTTGTTGATTTCTGCATCAAAGCATGCCTGTGAATGGGGATCACTGGGGAGGGCTATGAGGCTGCAGGTGAGACCTCCCCCGCATTGGTAGATCCCCCTACCCATATTTTTGAGGCAGCCACCCTATTCTTCCACCTCCTGCACCAATTCTTGTTCTGAGGACAGAGCTGGGTGGAGCTGCAGGAGCCAACACTGCGCTTCTGCATTGCGGCGCTGGGCTGTGCAAGACAAAGAGAGAGATTGCCACCTATTGACAGACGTGTCACCTGCAAAGAGGAATGATTGTGTAACTAGTGGCTCCCCCCTTCTCTGTGTGCTCTTCAAACGGGCCTTTTGTTTTTTCCATTCAGTGAGTCCTGTTCTCTATTATCACTGCAATGCAAGGGAGGACAGGGAAAAACGGGGACATGACAGCCCAAGGTGGTAGTGACAGCATCTCAATGGGAAAGTTGTCTGAAAATAAATTGCCCACTGTAGTAATAGCCACTTTCAGTTGTGTGGCAGGCACTGTGCTGCCTGCAGTACATCCCATTTAATCCTCACAACAACCCTCTAAGAATCAGTACTCTCAGTTTTCACATGAGGAAGCTGAGGTTTAAAGAGAGCACCTGGCCCACGACCAGCAAGTAAGGAATAGAGGTGGGATGTGGGTAATTTAAATCTAAATCTCTGACGCACTCAACGCACATTCTCCCGACACTTGCTAATTATGCAACTCACACCCCCATCATAATTTCCTTATGTCATCTGGATATGAAAATAAATCAAATATAAACTGCTTTCCCTTTGATTGGGCAGAATTCTAGCTCTGCCACTTTCTAGTTATTTAAGGCTCCGCTCTCTCACCTGTGAAATGGGGCTAGTAATGATGTCTAACTTAGGGAGTTATTGAAGAGCTTAAATCACATATAATAAAAATAACTTAGTAGGATGCCGAATATTTATAAATGGGAGTTTAGTTATCAGTGGTTGAAGATATGAGTTGGAATCCTAGCTCCTCTCATTTCTAGCTTTGGAATCTTGGGCAAGTTATCTGACCTTTCTGGTCTTCAGTTTCCTCATCTATGGAATAGGGTTAATAATAATATACCTATTCTTGCAGGGTTTCCCTGTAAGACGAAATGATGTGTATGAAAACATTTTGTAAATTGTACTATTCAAATATTAGTTGTTATAACTCAGAAGTTATCTGTTTCTTCAAATGGATTTTTGAGAACTATTCCTGAAAAATGACTTGGTTTAATTCAATCCATTTTTAATACTTACTAAAAACAACAATGTAAGTTAAAAGGAGGTTCCATACATGCCACGGGCTTTTCTGCAAGCAGCTCTATAAGGCATTCCTATGAATAACAGGTTTCATAGGCAGCTTGTTTTACAGTTGGTACTTCCACATGTATCTCACTGAATCTCCGCAGGGCAGGGCTGGCATTTACCCCTACTTTATAGATGAGGACATGTGAGCCTTAAAGAATGAAAATTACTAGTTAAGGACAGAGACTAGTGAGTGGAGGTTTGTGGGTGTTTGGCTGTGGAGCTGTGTGCGGGTGTCTGAGTGCAGGCATGTGTCTGAGCATGCCTTTTTATGCATTTGTGTGTCCATAACTCATGGGACACACCCACAAGGGGGTGCATATTTGTCTGAATCCCTTGGCTAGGGTGTCGTTTTTTGGGAGAGGAGAAGGTAAACATATCTGAGGTTTTTTACAACTCGTCAGCAAAAACCTTTTCCTCTTCCTTTTTCGTGTTGCCTTACATTGTCAGGCACAGTTTCCACAAGAGGGCCCTGCCTGGAGAATATCCTTGATTTTTATCTCGACTCTCTGTTTAGGAAAACAACAGCTCTCCAATCCCCGCAGACTTCTGGGAATTACTTCCTCTTTCTTCCCCGCCTGCTAGCTTTCTTGAATTCGCCTTAGCAACATTCAAAAAAGAATTGGTTTATCAACTGCATGTGAACCAATGAAATGTGAGCTGAGAACGGCTTCTAGACCAATGGGAGCCCTGCATGACCAGCAAGATGGCTTGGGACAGAAAATAATAACCTGGAGTTTGCAGAGCAGCCTCTGGGTGGCAGCAGACTAGCTGTATTAGATACAGCGCCTCAGCTCGAAAGCCTCTTCTTTTGCTTTTTTTGCCCTAATTCTGAGTATAAAACATTCACCAACTATAAGAATTGTACTGTTACAAGACTTGTGGGTGTGAGTTCTCTGCATAATGTGGTAGACATGGCCTGGAGGGTGGACTGTCTGGTTCCATCCCTGCCTTACCACAGCCAGCCCCATGACCCCATCGTGCCTCCTGCAGTCTTTGTTGGTTTTGTCACAGCATCCAGCCCAGTAGCCTTGAGTCTGGAGGTCTTTCGTGATTTTGCCTGCCCAGCCAGTCAGGATGAGAAGCTGGGAAAATCACATTCTCCTTCATGTAACCACCACTACCCCTGGGTTGAGTGGTGAATGAGGTGGGGCTGGCTTTCTGCCACCAGTGAATGGGAGGGAAGGGATGAGCCACCAACAGATCAGTGCCTGTCAATACCCCCACATTCTCAGGTGGCATACACTGAGACCATTCCCTGCCTTGTCAGTTCTGCTGCACACATCTGAACAGGGGAATGCCTGACTAGCAAATGATTTGAGAATAGTTCTACTATCAGGCAGCTTCGCCCTCTTAATCTTGAAGCCAGTGGCAGACATGGGTAGGGCCTAAATGGGACCATAGCAAAAATAGCAAATCCACGTTTCCAATGGTTTAGCCATCCTTCTTTTGCCCTTTGAGATGATAATGCCTTGAACACCATTCAGTCAGGTTTGGGTCCTTCAGATAGTCATAGTTCTCTACGATGTTTCCATTTCGGCCTGACTTCCTCCTCTCATCCTTTAAGAATCAGTTAAGACCTAGTATCTTCAGAAAGTATCCTTTGAAAAATTCTCACCCTCTTCCTCCCCTCCAGCTCCCTGGTGATCCTGTTCTTGCACTTCCTGTGTTGTTTTCCAAATGTCTTTTTCTTTGTGAGTTTCCTCTGAGAGTCACGGAGCTTCCTGAGGACAGGGTCTGTCCTTTGTATCTCCATCCCTTAGCATAGTGTTGGCATAAAATTGGTGCTCAATAAGCATTTTTGGAAGAAAGGAAGCATGCAAGAAAGGAACTCTTGCTCTTTGAGAAACATTAGGGACTCAGAAGTACCTGAACCTGGGCTGAAGCAGTATCTGGGAGTAGGGCACTAGCTGTTGGAGGCAACGTCTCTAACAGTTGTTTAAGACCCAATGTCTGTTTAAGACCCAACATCTACCTGTTTAAGACCATGAGCCATGACTCCAGAGCAAAGCCCAAGCCTGAAAGATAATCTCATTATGGGCTCATTCCATAATGGGTTCATCTCAGTCACATGGTTTCCTTTATGATTGTGTGTTTTAGGAAGAGCTAAGGAGCAAATCCAAGATCTGTGCCAATGTGTTTTGTGGAGCCGGCCGGGAATGTGCGGTCACAGAGAAAGGGGAACCCACCTGTCTCTGCATTGAGGTAAGTCCTGATGTCGGGAGCCAGAGGACAGTGGCCAAGGCCAATGTGGCCACCTTGCAGAGCCACCCATCAGCAGGCAGTGCCAATGATTTCATTCTCTTTATAAAAGCATTCCTCATCCCTCTGAAAAACGTGGAATTTTTATTCCAGATTCCTGATTTTTAAAGCATGGATATTTTTTCTTTTAAAAAAAATTTAGCTTTATAAGATTTTTTAATTAAAAAATAAGAATTGTTTTATATAAGTCAAATAGTACAGACATTTACACAGACATAAAATTATAATCTTCCCCCATAACCCTTCAATCCCTTAGTCTGAAGTAACCAGCGTTAACAGTTTGGTACAAGTTGTTCCACATGTTTTTCTTTTCTATGTTACTATAAGCATAAGGGCTTATATGCTACTGTAGACATAATGGTTCCCCCTATTTCATGCAAAAATGGGGTCATTATATGGATATAGATATATACAGTTTGTATTCTTTACTCATTAATTTATCAGGGACAACCCTCTAGATCAGCACATATACTTTTAACTCATTTAACTCATTGTAGTGGCATAATATTTAGTAATATAAAAGAACTAGATTTATTCAATCATTTTCCCATAGATGGACATTCAGTTGGTTCTTTGGGTTGTTTACCACTATAACCAATAACATCCTTGTGCAAATACCCTTATATGCCACTGCCTTTATTTCTGTAGCATTGATTGACACCAGGGCTTGCTAGGTCAGAGGATATGCAAATTTTTAAAAACAGTAGATGAGATGCAGGTGTTTTTTTTTAAATGTTTAAAAAACAAAGAGAGCCTTTGATAAATACTTCTTTTGTAGGCTGGATTCTGACAAGTTCTGCCACTAAAGTGAACATGAATACCTTGGACATTCTCTTTTCTGTCAAAACAACCCATAGCCTGGAAACACGTCTTTCTGCAAATTAAATACAACCAATTTAGTCCCCAGGTTAAGGATCCTGATTTGTTGCCCCAGAAAGGAAGTTTTCTAACTCAGAAACCTAAAAGCCAGATCCTACTGGGGATCCATTAGCTCTGGGAGGTCCTCACTGGCAGTGTACCTGGCCACAGTGTGGTGGCATAAGCCTGGACTTAGGATCTAGAAACCTGATCCTAAAAATTGTACAACTAGATGTGGGTGAGCTGAGACCAAACCTGAGGTCTCAGGAGATGCTGTGAAGACAGAGCCCACATTTGGTTTTGCCCATTGCCCAGCACATAGTGAGCACTCCATAATAAATACTGGTTCACTGAAATTTGTGTTTTTGGTATCCTCAACTAAAATTGGAGAGGTTGGGCTGCCATCCACTTCCAGTGCTCTGTGCTTCTTTTTACCTTCTGCTCTTTCTTGTTTCAGTTCCTTTCTTTATTGGATCTGAGCTAAACTTCCCGCTTCTCCCCTTTAAAAACCATAGAAGTCCAAAGAAACTGAGCTTGCCTGTGATCTTGGCACCTTCAGCAGCCAAAGCATAACCTAGTTGCCATATGAACTTTGTTCCATTTCCCTGTCCATAATGATTCTCTGTAGTACTTCACAAAGACCCAGGCAACCCTACTCCTAGCTTCACAACAAAGATTTGAGATTAGGAGGAAAACAAAGTGGCCCCCCAATAGTATATAAAGCAAGAGATCCTTACAGTTAGGCTGCAGAAGAATTGGAGTGTGTGTATGTGTTTGCCTGCCTACCTATCAGCCTCTCCACATTCCCAGCTCTCAGCTCTGGCTGTTTTGTGTCATTGAATGTTGGAATATTAAGGGATCTTAGATCTTCTGAGACATTAAATTAGTTTTTCCAAAGCGACAGAGAATTCAAATTTCTGACTTTTAATAAAACGCCCTTTCTGCTAATTTGATGTGGTGAGGGGGGTGTCTTTGTTTGTTTGGGCTGCTATAACAAAATATCTGAGATTGGGTAATTAATAAATAATAAGAATTTAATTCTCACAGTTCTGGAGACTGGGAAGTCCAAGATTGAGGTGCAAGCAGATTTGATGTCTGGTGAAGGCCTGGTCTCTAACTTCCAAGATGGCACCTTGAATGTGGCATCCTCACATGGCAGAAGGCAGAAGGGCCAAAGGGCCAAATGCTGTAGGAAGACTGTTTTATTCACTTCTTAACCTCATCCACAAGGGAGGAGTCCTCGTGACCTAATCACCTCCTAAAGGCCTCACCTCTTAATACTTTTGCATTGTGGATTAAGTATCAACATGAATTTTGGAGGGATCACAAACATTGAAACTATAGAGGGTGTCTCTTTCTTCACTGAATAGAAGAGATGACCTGGACCAGGATAGGCATGAAGGGCCACGGGCAACTGAGACAGGGTCAGTTGACCAGAACTGTGATTGCCTGTGCCCTGGTGGGGTAGAAGCACCATCTCTGGTGGTGGAGAGTCCCCTTACAAAATGGCTCTGTTTGTGTGTGTGCATGTGTGTGTGTGTGTCTGTGTGTCGATATCCATAACTGCACATTCTCTTTTGGGTCTGTTTTCAGCAATGCAAACCTCACAAGAGGCCTGTGTGTGGCAGTAATGGCAAGACCTACCTCAACCACTGTGAACTGCATCGAGATGCCTGCCTCACTGGATCCAAAATCCAGGTTGATTACGATGGACACTGCAAAGGTAAGGTGTGCTCTCACCACTGCAAAGCAGCTTTAGCCACGGGGAGCCAAGGAACAGAGCAGTGTGGCCTGGCTGACCACATGGTCTTTCCACCATGACCACAGCCTCTCAAAGCTGTGGAAAGCGCCCAGTTGGTTGGAGTTGCACCCTCTTGTCACTTATGAGCCTTCTGGGTTTGCCCTGGATGGCCCAGGCCTCTGCCCAGGGTTTGCTATATCGGATCCCCAGGGGGGTTTTCATAACTGTCTGCAGCTGGGTAGTAGATAAAGTGGACCCCATCAGTAAATCAGTAACAATAAGAAAGTTCCTTAAATGAATTATGTACCTTTTTAGAAAGTAGGTAAGTTTCACTTTTCCCATGCTTTTTAATTTGGGCACCTCTCAGTATTGTTTCCTCTATTTTGCACTGAAACCACTGCCATTAGAATAAGAAGGAAGAAGTCCCACACTTGTTGCTAATTAGATACCAGCTCCCTGCCAAGCCATAGCCCTTGCCCAGCCCCTCTCAGCCTTGCCCTTCCTTGAAGAAACAAGAAGCTGTTTCCCAGGTGATTGTCTCCACTCCATTCCCTGTCCAGAATGATTCTCCATTTGAATTCTCAAAATCCCAGTGACCCCTCAATGCAACAGGAGGAGGTGTGAGGCCAGAAGGGTAACTCAGTGGCCCTAAATTGTCAGACAAAGCAGGAAACAGAAGATCCTCATACCTGGGCCCTAGAAGAAGGAAAGGAAAGGACAGGATTCAAGACAAAATGATGAAAAGGTTACAAATATTCCTCTATGTGTGGAGCAGTTGTAATCCTAGAAATACAGAAAAATTTTCTTTTTTCCTTCACTTTGCATTACACATTTTCTCTTTTTGTCTTGCAGAGAAGAAATCCGTAAGTCCATCTGCCAGCCCAGGTGAGTGCCTATTTTTTCTACTGTGTGCACTCAGGGAGGACATTCTTTTCATGATAGAAATTTTGTGTTCCACAATCCCTGCCAAGCTTATAAGATCTTCTATGCATCAGAATTGTGTCCCAGAACTGGCCACTCCTCAACACAGCTCAGAAAAGCTGCAAAACTACATTTGTGTATGTGTTTGCCAATTGAAGCAGCTGGTTGGGTCAGAATGTTGGCTGTGTTTTCCCATTTTTCCTGAGTAGTGATTGAACTGCATGAACAGGAAAGCCACTGAGTTCATTTTTCAACATCCTATTAAGACATGCTCATGTCATGGGACCAGCAAGTAGAAGGCACAACTCTTTTTGAAAGGGGATAACTGGAAATGCCAGGAAGACTTCTGTGGTTTTCTATTAGTGATCACTAAAATTTTGTCATGATTTATAGTTACAGAGCTTTTTTGCACATACTTTCCTTAGATTCTCACAATAACCTTTGTGAAGTAGATCTTATTGTAATTACCATATAGATGAGGAAATTGAGGCTCAAAGAGGCTAAGTGAGTTTTCTGTATCACACAACTAGTAATTGGCAGACTGGGGAAGAACTCTCAGATTTTCATTTCCCTGGCCCAGTGCCCTTTTCATCCACAGCATGTGTTGTCTTCCAGGAATTCTCTTTTGCCAAAGCTTTCTCTCCTCCGCTTCCCCATCCACTCAACTCTTAGCACCCCCTGTTATTTCCAGTGGACAACAGCTGTCCAGAGCAGGGCTTCGACATAGCCCTTGCTGGGCTTCACATTCTGTTGTTCATAATAAAGGATGATGCAGGTGGTATACAGTTGTAAGTGGGGGGAAGTTTGGATGGACCTAGTTGGTGAGAAAGTGAGAAACTGGAGAAAATCAGAAATCTAGTGGCATAAAAACTGTAATATTCTCATTTATTCATGTATTATTTCAGCTCATCTTTGAGTCAAGAGAGCTGCTTTATTGATTTTTTCCCCTTCAGCTTCCTAAAGTTAATGAAAGTATCCTTTATTATTTTTCTGCTCTAGTTATTTCTCACATAAGCAGCCAAATCTCTCTGTTTCAATATTTTCAATCTTTACAAATATTTTAGAGATGGGCGCTTGAATCCTGGGCTAGACTTTTTCCAGTTGTGTACCCTGGATGCGCTAATCCTGTCTCCCCGGGGTGCCGGGATGACATATGCAAAACCATGGGCACTGACCCTCCCACACAGTGGGTGCCAGATATCATTGGGGTCCTCCCCTGACTGCTCCAGCTGACATCCTCCACTTTCCTGCAGTTGTTTGCTATCAGTCCAACCGTGATGAGCTCCGACGTCGCATCATCCAGTGGCTGGAAGCTGAGATCATTCCAGATGGCTGGTTCTCTAGAGGCAGCAACTACAGTGAAATCCTAGACAAGTATTTTAAGGTAATCCAGAGGTAGGAGGAAGACTATTCAGGCCCATAGAAAGGGAAGCTTCCTCCTCCCATTGCCCGATCACATCTTCCCAGACCACAGGAAATGTAAACCTGCATAGACATCCTGAGTTTCCTCATCACAGATCATTCATGAAGCTGTGAAAGTTGCCTTCTGACCAGCTTGATCAGTGGGAGTAAGCAGTGGAGTCTTTGGGATCTAACACACATGTGCTGCTGCCTTCAGGCAGTTAAAACCACAAAGGTCTTGGAGAACCTGTCAGTTAGGGCCAAGCTCTGTCCCCTACTCCCCATGACACCTTATGGGGCTGGCTGTTAATACAAAATTCCCTCTGATTGCACCCAGACCCGGACCACTTCAGTCTCCTTCCTGCCTAGTTTGACATTTCTCTAAGTCATTAACTTGACTGCCCATGGCCTGGAGAGAGTCTTCATACGAGAAGAATCAATGGACTGGCATTTCATGGGTCCAGAGATTGTTCCTGAACTTAGATATTGCTGTTCCCAATCATAATTAGTTGAAGAGACAGAGTGTTCCACTTGGGAGCAGGAGAGATGCTATTTTCACAAAGAGAAATGAAGGAAGTTATAATATTTAGCGATGGCTCTGGTTATCATGGCATGCAGATCTTTCACAGAACTTGAGAGTTAGAAGAAGCAATTAAGGGCATTCTTACAGCTGATTGACAAGAACAGACACACACACAGGTACATCACACTCAGAATATCATACTCAGAAGCACAGAGAAAGACACACTCAAACATGCCAGACACGCACACACACACCACATACAGAGACTCACATGCCACACAAAGACACATCCTACATGCAGACACATTCAGATACCCACATTTCCATGCAAGCACCAAAGCCCTCTTCACTAGGTAGATGCCCCAGCCATCTACTCCCTCACATGCTTCCAGGGCCCAACCCAGCCAGGACTCAGGAGCAACTTCAGACACATGAAGGACTTTTCTTGGCAGCTCTGAGGCCACCTAATGTGGCCAATGCCAGTCTAGTTTGTGGCTTTCTCTTTCTGACACTATAGAACCCACAGATGAAGAAATACTGGGTTGGCTTCAAATGGATATTTGGTCATTTAAGACTTCACTTGTGTTATTTTTACATAGAGATTTCTCTCCTCTCTGGCAGATATTAAATCTCTGGATTCCAAGTTTTTGAGATCATACCCACATGAAAAAGCACAGCCTTTCTTCCTCTGTCCTCTCTCTCAATCACTCCCACATTACAGAGCCCTTAGAGCAAGAATGGTTCCTCTTCTACAGAAAAACACATCATAGTGCTGAGCCAGGAGACTTGGACAGGAACAGAAAGTAATGTAAAGAAAGTGACTGTTCAAAAGCTGAGCGAATGGTAAAGGTACCTGCAGGGCCTGCTGTGAGCAGTGACTTTACCCTGCAATTACAGCATAGGAGGTGTGGAGCCCAGGACACTCCTTCCCAGGGGCCACTTAGGACCTTGTAACCATTTTTTAGTGGCCCTTCGATGGCACTCTGCCTCAGGCATCACTGACACCTGCTATTAGATTTGATTCCCAAGAACCTAGGCCACATTCCCCTCAACACATCTCCATCTCCTCCAGCAGTAACTCACTTTTACAGGCTCCCTTCTGAAAGCTATAAGGCCCTTTGAGAAAGTAGGTCTTCTCTAGGGCATTCTCACAACCAAGCATCTAAGAAAGCTTGATCATGACTGACAGACACAAAATCCCCTCTTCCCAGACACTCTGGCAGTGTCTAACAGGAGAAAACAGGTTTCATTTTCTATTTTTTGATGATTATCAGAGTCTTACGTGCTGCTGTCTTCAAAGGGAGTCTGCCGCCTCCTAGGTCAGCAGCTGCCTGTTGGTGAAAGGTCTGATATCTCAAAGAGACTGTTCTGAACCAATGAATTGCTCCCCAGCCCAGCTGGCATTTCTTACTTCAAAATTGGTCAAAAACCAAATTGAATTAGAATTTGAATAAGGCCAAAATCTGACTTTCACCATAACCAGTGATATAGTCACTGTTTCTTAGGTGAAAGCGTAACAGAATGAAGAAAGGAAGACCCAGGTAGAAAGAGCCTTCCGTGCTCTTGGAATTTGGAATCTAATCCATTCCTAATTTCATCTGGGTATGATCTCAATCCCTGTGGCTCCTGATGGCCGGGGCTGACACTTGAGCCAGCCTTTTTATCTCCTTTACCCTGGCACCACAGCCCACACAGCCCCAGCTGCCGTGCACAAGCAGGTGCCTGTCTCAGCCCATCTCTTCTGAAGAGTCTCCAAACTTACATTGATGAGCCCCAAGCACAGATCTCATGACATACATCTTTTCTGCCTTTCCACAACCCTACAGTTAGATAGAAGAAAAGTTTTGTTATCTCAAATGCTGAAATCTGAAACTTTTTGAGCACCAACATGATGCCATAAGTGGAAAATTTCACACCTGAATTCATGTGATGGGTAACATTCAAAACACAGTCAAAACTTTGTTTCATGCACAAAATGATGTAAACTATTGTATAAAATTACCTTCAGGCTATGTGTGTAAGGTATATAGGAAACAGGAATGAATTTCATGTTTACATTTGGATCCCATCCCCGAGATATCTCATTATACATATTTAAACTTTCCAAAATCTGAAATCTGAAACACTTCTGGTCCCAGGCATTTCAGATAAGGGATACTCAACCTGTATAGAGCTGGGGAAAGAGGCACAGAGAGATACTATGTCTTTGTAACTGACTGGCTGAAGAGAGGCTGAATGAATTAGGTTGGTTCATGGTCCATGATTAGGACCTCACAGGCAGACCCCCCAGGGCATTCCAGGCTATTTCTGGGGCAGGCACCAGAATTCTGTGTTCCTGTGGATTCTATATACAGCTCTGGCCTGGGGAGGCCCAACTGGGCCCTCATGAGTTGAGAAAGCACATGGGCTGGACCTTCCCCCAGCTGCAGGCCTTATTCTAGTGTGTGAAGTGTGTGTACACAGCACTGCCTTTTGAGAGCTGCCTGGACTGTGGTTGCCAGGTTCATGGTGCCCACTTGGGCCATGTGGCACTGGGTCTGTAGCTAGTGCTGGACATTTCCCCTCCCTACACTCATTCCATCATCAGGCCCTGATGACACTGGGGTCTTTGAGGGTTGCTCTCATTTACCCAGCACATGCAACATTTGAACTCAAGAAAGCCCTGTGCTACTAACAATGGCCCCCAGCCAAACTTATTTAATTATTTTCCATTAATTAATCAAGACCTCACAAGGTAAACACTTAGGGAAGTTTCGTCAGGGAAAATTGTATAGTGAATAAAGGACATCAGAGACCTGTTCCTAGGAATTAGGACAAGAATGATAAGTACGTACTAAGCAAAGGCCTAATAGTTGTTTCATGCACACCTTCATTATACAACATTAGAGTGGAACACCTGTGACACATGGCCGGCAGGAAAGGAGAGTTGTTAGCTGCATCTTCCCCTTCTATCTAGAAAT
The DNA here is from genome assembly GCF_028885625.2 of Pongo pygmaeus. Lineage (NCBI taxonomy): Eukaryota > Metazoa > Chordata > Mammalia > Primates > Hominidae > Pongo > Pongo pygmaeus. The sequence continues at coordinate 53,166,352 of NC_085930.1, read as the reverse complement.
TTGGATAGATGTTTCTTCCAGAATCCCTTGCACCATCTGGGGAGCCATCTTGAAAGTAACATGGGGAAGCTGATCCTTTTCCAGGGCAGCAGCATGAGGGAGCCTAGGGAAAGGATTTGGGAGGAAGGGGGGAGATGCTATTGGCATTTGTTAGTAGGAGAGCAGCAGTGTGCAACTTGGAATTTGATCAGTCTTGATTTCGACACCCTCCTCCTGCAGCTAGTGCCTGGGTGTCTTGAATGGTCCCAGATGGCTGAGGTCTCAGTTTAGCATCTTGTCATAGAGAACAGTGTGTGAGCTTACTGCACTCCTCACTTTGTGCTTGTGGGATGCCAGCTGGGTCATGAGGACAGCCTGAGCTGGGTGATCTGAGGACCTGTGCACACATCTGCAGTGTGGCCCACAGGGCAGAGGAGCTGGAACTTTGCATGATGACCCCTGTCTGTAGCTTATTGCTTTGAGGCCTTTGCCTGAGTTCTCACTGATGTGATCAGTTATGGGCACCAAAGTGAAAGTTAAGCACTGAGAACAGGACAAGGAGGCTGGAATCAGGCAACAAGATTTGGAATCCTATAATTCCAAAGTGAGCTTAGAGGGTTATCTGCATTGCTGCTGTTCCTGAGCAGCTCATTAGAAACATATTCTGGGACCTGCTACAGAGATTCTGATTCACAGCGTGCAACTTTAAACTCTTGTTACATGTTCATCAGGGTTTGAGAACGTGATGTGGAGGTTGGTCTGAACCCAAAGGTATAGTCAAAAGTGTCTACAGGGCAGTGTCAGAGATGGGGCCACACAGCATGCTTAGGGACCCCAGAGGCCTCGGTTCAGGTTGCCTCCTCCACCCAGGCACTTTTCCTCTCTCATCGTGGGCACAGGTACCTTCTCTGCATGTCCCAGGGATTAGAGCATTTGTTGCCATGGCCCTCTGAGGTCAGGGCAGGTTGGAATGTATCAAGAACAAGATGAATCAGAGGCAGGTCAGCTGAGTGGAGTAATGATTGAACAGGAGTTCTGCAAAACATTCCTGAACGATCTTGTCGTGCCCTGTCTAGAACTTTGATAATGGTGACTCTCGCCTGGACTCCAGTGAATTCCTGAAGTTTGTGGAACAGAATGAAACTGCCATCAATATTACCACGTATCCAGACCAGGAGAACAACAAGTTGCTTAGGTGAGAGGAACCAAAGGGTCAGAGAATGATCCACAAGGGAAGACTGCCTGGGAGAGGGACTTAAACCCTTTCCCACCTACAAAAGAGCCACCAGTGAGAGAATGTCATGTAAAAAGCAAAATGGGAATTCTGTCCTGTTCTATTCTATGAAAGTATGAATTAATATATTGAGTACCACTGATATCTAATCAAATAGTTATTGTTTTTGGTCTGAACTTGCAAGGAATAGAAGAATATAATTTTAAAATAAATTGCCAAGGGCACGTCAGAGCAAGTTGTTTCTGAATGCTGTGGGTGATGTTTTACTGATTAATTTTCTGAAGGAATTACATTAATGTATTATTTAACTGTAGGTCTAAAATAGCTTTGTTCTGATTTTTAGATAATTAGTGCTATTTCATGTCGATTGCCCTAACTGTTACAGATATATGCCCGTCTACTTTTATGGCATTATTCCAGAATCAATATTAATAAAAACTAATCGCTAAGAAACTTGATGTGGTTTCAGCACATCGGTAAAAATTAAAAATAGGAAAAGCATCTCTTTTTTTCAAAAGAAGTGCCTGGCACAGTTTCTAGAAGGATCCTTCTTTAATAATAGTCTGTGATCTTAAAGTATAGGTTCTGTAAATCCTTCATATTTAGATAATCTGAAATTATATAATGTTTTATAATTTCAACATTTGAGCCTCATGATATCCCAGTGAAGGAGGGCTTCTTGACCTCCTTTTACGGATGGGAAGACAGGCTCAGAAAAGTTGAATAACTAGCTCAAGTCCATTTGAGTAGTAAGTGATTGAGCCAGGGCTCAAATACAGCCCAAGAAAGAAGTGATAGAGCTGAGTTCTAAAAGCTTTTCTGAAAATCTCTTTCTAGAAGGATGATACTGGTGATTCTTGCTTGAACTTTGTATTCTTTCAAATCCTATATTCCTTTCATGTCATCTGTTATATCTCTTCTCTTTTGATTTTCCTAGTTTGGTTGACTTGACGTGTATATACCATGGGGAAGGGCAATTGCTAGTGGAAGGTGTGCAGGCAGTGAAAACATTAGACAAAACCATTCACGAAACTTTAGTCATCTTAACCGGGGGAACATTTGGACAGCCTGAGTGATCTGACATTCAGTATAACAAACTAAAGGTTAGATGCCTGCATTGGTCAGGATGGATAATAGTTGTGTTGGGTCAGTGTAGAGAGAGGCTGTTTCAGTTAGCAGTCATCTTCTTGGCCTCCTGTAGAGGCCCTAGGTGTATGTGGTCCTGATGCTTACTTCCTTTCTTCTGAGCGAAGCTGAGGTCTTGCTAACACATTTCTCCTGTGTTTTGTTTCAGGGGACTCTGTGTTGATGCTCTCATTGAACTGTCTGATGAAAATGCTGATTGGAAACTCAGCTTCCAAGAGTTTCTCAAGTGCCTCAACCCATCTTTCAACCCTCCTGAGAAGAGTATGCCTAACCTAAGAAATAGAGAGCTGTAGTGAATGGAGGCATTTTGTAGGAGCCAAGATAGAGAGGATTGGTGGAACTCTCCAGAGCTAGCTGAGAAAATCCCCTTCCATGATTCTAAACTGGGCCCCAGCCCATTATCTCCATGGTGAAGTTAGGGCCCCACATTCTTTAGGTTGATGGTGGTGTTTGCTCAGATATAGTGCTTCTGAGGGACAGGCAGGTCTTGTCTGGGAAAAAAGGGTAAGGTGCACAGACTATAGCAAAGATGCCCTGTTCCACCCTCACAACTAAACTGTTGCCCCGTATTTCTGGCCCAACAGAGTGTGCCCTGGAGGATGAAACGTATGCAGATGGAGCTGAGACTGAGGTGGACTGTAACCGCTGTGTCTGTGCTTGTGGAAACTGGGTCTGTACAGCCATGACCTGTGACGGTGAGCTGTGCTTCAAGCAGAAAGAAAAAAACAGCAAGGAGAGAGCTTCATGAAATCAGCATGAGAGAAGTTGGGGTGGGGATGATGGAGAAGAGGGCGGTGGCTGGGAGCAAGGAACCCAGGGAGCAACTGGCAGACCCACACCTGTAAGGTTGGAGCCCCAAGTGGGAAGCTTTGAGGTCAGAGCATTTATTCCATAGGCATTCAGTTTGAAAATCACTCCAGAGGCTTGGAATAAGAGAAGACCAAGACCCCAGGCAAAAGTAAATGATAATGGAATAGTAATATTATGGAAATAGTAATAGTGGAAGAGGGAGGAGCCAAGATGGCCGAATAGGAACAGCTCCGGTCTACAGCTCCCAGCGCGAGCAACGCAGAAGACGGGTGATTTCTGCATTTCCATCTGAGGTACCGTGTTCATCTCACTAGGGAGTGCCAGACAGTGGGCGCAGGTCAGTGGGTGAGTGCACCGTGCGCCAGCCGAAGCAGGGGCGAGGCATTGCCTCACTCGGGAAGCGCAAGGGGTCAGGGAGTTCCCTTTCCAGGGGTGACAGACGGCACCTGGAAAGTCGGGCCACTCCCACCCGAATACTATGTTTTTCCGACGGGCTTAGGAAACGGTGCCCCAGGAGAGTATAGCCCGCACCTGGCTCAGAGGGTCCTACGCCCACGGAGTCTCGCTGATTGCTAGCACAGCAGTCAGAGACCAAACAGCAAGTCGGCAGCGAGGCTGGGGGAGGGGCGCCCGCCATTGCCCAGGCTTGCTTAGGTAAACAAAGCAGCCTGGAAGCTTGAACTGGGTGGAGCCCACCACAGCTCAAGGAGGCCTGCCTGCCTCTGTAGGCTCCACCTCTGGGGGCAGGGCACAGACAAACAAAAAGACAGCAGTAACCTCTGCAGACTTAAATGTCCCTGTCTGACAGCTTTGAGGAGAGCAGTGGTTCTCCCAGCATGCAGCTGGAGATCTGAGAACGGGCTGACTGCCTCCTCAAGTGGGTCCCTGACCCCTGACCCCCGAGCAGCCTAACTGGGAGGCACCCCCCAGCAGGGGCAGACTGACACCTCACACGGCTGGCCAGGTACTCCAACAGACCTGCAGCTGAGGGTCCTGTCTGTTAGAAGGAAAACTAGCAGAAAGGACATCCACACCAAAAACCCATCTGTACATCACCATCATCAAAGACCAAAAGTAGATAAAACCACAAAGATGGGGAAAAAACAGAGCAGAAAAACTGGAAACTCTAAAATGCAGAGCACCTCTCCTCCTCCAAAGGAACGCAGTTCCTCACCAGCAACGGAACAAAGCTGGACGGAGAATGACTTTGACGAGCTGAGAGAAGAAGGCTTCAGACGATCAAATTACTCCGAGCTACGGGAGGATATTCAAACCAAAGGCAAAGAAGTTGAAAACTTTGAAAAAAATTTAGAAGAATGTATAACTAGAATAACCAATACAGAGAAGTGCTTAAAGGAGCTGATGGAGCTGAAAACCAAGGCTCGAGAACTACGTGAAGAATGCAGAAGCCTCAGGAGCCGATGCGATCAAATGGAAGAAAGGGTATCAGCCCTGGAAGATGAAATGAATGAAATGAAGCGAGAAGGGAAGTTTAAAGAAAAAAGAATAAAAAGAAATGAGCAAAGCCTCCAAGAAATGTGGGACTATGTGAAAAGACCAAATCTACGTCTGATTGGTGTACCTGAAAGTGACGGGGAGAATGGAAACAAGTTGGAAAACATTCTGCAGGATATTATCCAGGAGAACTTCCCCAATCTAGCAAGGCAGGCCAACATTCAGATTCAGGAAATACAGAGAACGCCACAGAGATACTCCTCGAGAAGAGCAACTCCAAGACACATAATTGTCAGATTCACCAAAGTTGAAATGAAGGAAAAAATGTTAAGGGCAGCCAGAGAGAAAGGTCGGGTTACCATCAAAGGGAAGCCCATCAGACTAACAGCGGATCTCTCGGCAGAAACCCTACAAGCCAGAAGAGAGTGGGGGCCAATATTCAACATTCTTAAAGAAAAGAATTTTCAACCCAGAATTTCATATCCTGCCAAACTAAGCTTCATAAGTGAAGGAGAAATAAAATACTTTACAGAGAAGCAAATGCTAAGAGATTTTGTCACCCCCAGGCCTGCCCTAAAAGAGCTCCTGAAGGAAGCGCTAAACATGGAAAGGCACAACCGGTACCAGCCACTGCAAAATCATACCGAATTGTAAAGACCATCGAGACTAGGAAGGGACTGCATCAACTAACGAGCAAAATAACCAGCTAACGTCATAATGACAGGATCAGATTCACACATAACAATATTAACTTTAAATGTAAATGGACTAAATGCTCCAATGAAAAGACACAGACTGGCAAATTGGATAAAGACTCAAGACCCATCAGTGTGCTGTATTCAGGAAACCCATCTCACGTGCAGAGACACACATAGGCTCAAAATAAAAGGATGGAGGAAGATCTACCAAGCAAATGGAAAACAAAAAAAGGCAGGGGTTGCAATCCTAGTCTCTGATAAAACAGACTTTAAACCAACAAAGATCAAAAGAGACAAAGAAGGCCATTACATAATGGTAAAGGGATTAATTCAACAAGAAGAGCTAACTATCCTAAATATATATGCACCCAATACAGGAGCACCCAGATTCATAAAGCAAGTCCTGAGTGACCTACAAAGAGACTTAGACTCCCAAACATTAATAATGGGAGACTTTAACACCCCACTGTCAACATTAGACAGATCAACGAGACAGAAAATCAACAAGGATACCCAGGAATTGAACTCAGCTCTGCACCAAGCAGACCTAATAGACATCTACAGAACTCTCCACCCCAAATCAACAGAATATACATTTTTTTCAGCACCACACCACACCTATTCCAAAATTGACCATATACTTGGAAGTAAAGCTCTCCTCAATAAATGTAAAAGAACAGAAATTATAACAAACTATCTCTCAGATCACAGTGCAATCAAGCTAGAACTCAGGATTAAGAATCTCACTCAAAACCGCTCAACTACGTGGAAACTGAACAACCTGCTCCTGAATGACTACTGGGTACATAACGAAATGAAGGCAGAAATAAAGATGTTCTTTGAAACCAACGAGAACCAAGACACAACATACCAGAATCTCTGGGATGCATTCAAAGCAGTGTGTAGAGGGAAATTTATAGCACTAAATGCCCACAAGAGAAAGCAGGAAAGATCCAAAATTGACACCCTAACATCACAATTAAAAGAACTAGAAAAGCAAGAGCAAACACATTCAAAAGCTAGCAGAAGGCAAGAAATAACTAAAATCAGAGCAGAACTGAAGGAAATAGAGACACAAAAAACCCTTCAAAAAATAAATGAATCCAGGAGCTGGTTTTTTGAGAGGATCAACAAAATTGATAGACCACTAGCAAGATTAATAAAGAAAAAAAGAGAGAAGAATCAAATAGATGCAATAAAAAATGATAAAGGGGATATCACCACTGATCCCACAGAAATACAAACTACCATCAGAGAATATTACAAACACCTCTACGCAAATAAACTAGAAAATCTAGAAGAAATGGATAAATTCCTCAACACATACACCCTCCCAAGACTAAACCAGGAAGAAATTGAATCTCTGAATAGACCAATAACAGGAGCTGAAATTGTGGCAATAATCAATAGCTTACCAACCAAAAAAAGTCCAGGACCAGATGGGTTCACAGCCGAATTCTACCAGAGGTACAAGGAGGAGCTGGTACCATTCCTTCTGAAACTATTCCAATCAATAGAAAAAGAGGGAATCCTCCCTAACTCATTTTATGAGGCCAGCATCATCCTGATACCAAAGCCTGGCAGAGACACAACAAAAAAAGAATTTTAGACCAATATCCTTGATGAACATTGATGCAAAAATCCTCAATAAAATACTGGCAAACAGAATCCAGCAGCACATCAAAAAGCTTATCCACCATGATCAAGTGGGCTTCATCCCTGGGATGCAAGGCTGGTTCAATATACGCAAATCAATAAATGTAATCCAGCATATAAACAGAACCAAAGTCAAAAACCACATGATTATCTCAATAGATGCAGAAAAGGCCTTTGACAAAATTCAACAACCCTTCATGCTAAAAACTCTCAATAAATTAGGTATTGATGGGACGTATCTCAAAATAATAAGAGCTATCTGTGACAAACCCACAGCCAATATCATACTGAATGGGCAAAAACTGGAAGCATTCCCTTTGAAAACTGGCACAAGACAGGGATGCCCTCTCTCACCACTTCTATTCAACATAGTGTTGGAAGTTCTGGCCAGGGCAATTAGGCAAGAGAAGGAAATCAAGGGTATTCAATTAGGAAAAGAGGAAGTCAAATTGTCCCTGTTTGCAGATGACATGATAGTATATCTAGAAAACCCCATTGTCTCAGCCCAAAATCTCCTTAAGCTGATAAGCAACTTCAGCAAAGTCTCAGGATACAAAATCAATGTACAAAAATCACAAGCATTCTTATACATCAATAACAGACAAACAGAGAGCCAAATCATGAGTGAACTCCCATTCACAATTGCTTCAAAGAGAATAAAATACCTAGGAATCCAACTTACAAGGGATGTGAAGGACCTCTTCAAGGAGAACTACAAACCACTGCTCAAGGAAATAAAAGAGGATACAAACAAATGGAAGAACATTCCATGCTCATGGGTAGGAAGAATCAATATCATGAAAATGGCCATCCTTCCCAAGGTAATTTACAGATTCAATGCCATCCCCATCAAGTTACCAATGACTTTCTTCACAGAATTGGAAAAAACTACTTTAAAGTTCATATGGAACCAAAAAAGAGCCCGCATCGCCAAGTCAATCCTAAGCCAAAAGAACAAAGCTGGAGGCATCACGCTACCTGACTTCAAACTATACTACAAGGCTACAGTAAGCAAAACAGCATGGTACTGGTACCAAAACAGAGATATAGATCAATGGAACAGAACAGAGCCCTCAGAAATAACGCCACATATCTACAACTATCTGATCTTTGACAAACCTGACAAAAACAAGCAATGGGGAAAGGATTCCCTATTTAATAAATGGTGCTGGGAAAACTGGCTAGCCATATGTAGAAAGCTGAAACTGGATCCCTTCCTTACACCTTATACAAAAATTAATTCAAGATGGATTAAAGACTTAAATGTTAGACCTAAAACCATAAAAACCCTAGAAGAAAACCTAGGCAATACCATTCAGGACATAGGCATGGGCAAGGACTTCATGTCTAAAACTCCAAAAGCAAGGGCAACAAAAGCCAAAATTGACAAATGGGATCTAATTAAACTAAAGAGCTTCTGCACAGCAAAGGAAACTACCATCAGAGTGAACAGGCAACCTACAAAATGGGAGAAAATTTTCGCAACCTACTCATCTGACAAAGGGCTAGTATCAAGAATCTACAATGAACTCCAACAAATTTACAAGAAAAAAACAAACAACCCCATCAAAAAGTGGGCAAAGGACATGAACAGACACTTCTCAAAAGAAGACATTTATGCAGCCAAAAAACACATGAAAAAATGCTCACCATCACTGGCCATCAGAGAAATGCAAATCAAAACCACAATGAGATACCATCTCACACCAGTTAGAATGGCAATCATTAAAAAGTCAGGAAACAACAGGTGCTGGAGAGGATGTGGAGAAATAGGAACACTTTTACACTGTTGGTGGGACTGTAAACTAGTTCAACCCTTGTGGAAGTCAGTGTGGCGATTCCTCAGGGATCTAGAACTAGAAATTCCATTTGACCCAGCCATCCCATTACTGGGTATATACCCAAAGGACTATAAATCATGCTGCTATAAAGACACATGCACACGTATGTTTATTGCGGCATTATTCACAATAGCAAAGACTTGGAACCAACCCAAATGTCCAACAATGATAGACTGGATTAAGAAAATGTGGCACATATACACCATGGAATACTATGCAGCCATAAAAAATGATGAGTTCACGTCATTTGTAGGGACATGGATGAAATTGGAAATCATCATTCTCAGTAAACTATCGCAAGAACAAAAAACCAAACACCGCATATTCTCACTCATAGGTGGGAATTGAACAATGAGAACACATGGACACAGGAAGGGGAACATCACACTTCGGGGACTGTTGTGGGGTGGGGGGAGGGGGGAGGGATAGCATTGGGAGATATACCTAATGCTAGATGACGAGTTGGTGGGTGCAGCGCACCAGCATGGCACATGTATACATATGTAACTTACCTGCACGTTGCGCACATGTACCATAGAGCCTAAAGTATAATAATAATAATAATAATAATAAATAAAAATAAAAATAAAAAAATAAATTAAAAAAAAAAAAGTAATTATTTAATAACTAAAATATTAAAATAATAATAATAATTATTATTATTTAATAATAATCAAAAATAATAATTATTATTATTTAATAATAATCAAAAATAATAATGGAATAGTAACAGTGAAAGCAAATACTCAGCAAAAACCATGTGCCAGGCGCTCTTCTAAGCACTTTACATATTAACCCATTGATCCTTATAACACCTTAGGAAATAGTAAAAGACTAGTGATTGTTAGACAAAATGACTTCTCCTTGCCATACCCAGCAGAAAAAGAAAAAAATGTTTGTAGACCCTCTTTCAACTAACAGAGATGGGTAATCTTTTTTAAAAAGAGAAAGTTGAGCTAGTTGAGATGTGTGCAGGGTGGTCTGGGGAGACAGAGAAATCTGAGAGTTTGTGGGGCAGTGTGAGACTACAGGGTATGTTGGAACCATTGGAGTCCCTTCTGGGTCCTGGGCTACAGTGATGCCAAAGAGCAAGAGGGACTCTTAAAGCCGAGCCCTAGCAAAGAACCAGGGACATTCAGAGTGGAGGCAAGACAGAGAAGGGTGTTGAAGCCAGGTCTGCAACGGAGAGTTGCCTTAAGGTCAGTTGGAACCAGGCCCAAAAGTTTCACCAGCTAGGGTGAACCTAAAGTTATATCAGCCAGAGGCAGTGGCTTTTGCCTATAATCCCAACACTTTGTGAGGCCAAAGTGGGAAGCCCAGGAGTTCAAGACCAGCCTTGCCAACATAGCGAGACCATGTCTCTACAAAAATGTGAAAATTAGCCAGGTGTGATGGCACGTGCCTGTAGTCCCAGCTACTTGGGAGGCTGAAGTGGGAGGATCACCTGAGCCTGGGAGGTTGAGGCTGCCGTGAGCCATAGTCATGCCACTGCATTCTAGCCTGGACAACAGAGCAAGACCTTGTCTTAAAAAAAAAAAAAAAAAGTTTATTTTAAGAAGTTAACTGTGTCAAGGAAGAGCTGGCTGGAACCTAGGATCATGTTCAGGAAGATCAGGTTAAATGGTAACTAGGAGACAGAGGTCAGAAACCCAGGATGAGGCTCTTCTAGACAAGGATCCTAGAGAACACCAACACTATAAATGGCCTGGTACTATCTAAGGTATCACTGGTCTACTGCTGCCCAGGACCAAGTCTGTTTTCAGTGTGAAAAGACAGCAAACCAATGTAACTACAGGGACAGGTGAAGGAACAGGAAGAGGCTGTTTAGAGACTAGAAATTCCTACAAGTTCCTAGAAGTTAAGACCAAGCCAGGGTCTCCAGACCAAACACAGAGTTGCTACTGAAACCAACAAAACACATCTCAAAACAGTCAGTGGCCTAGCCTGCCTCAGCCATGAAGCATCCTATACTTGTCTTCCCTAAACTCCCTTCAGTACCTCTCCGCTTCTAACTGCTGCTGTTCTGGCTTTGTAAAGGTAGCTCTCCATTTCTAAGGTGCAGGCAGTTGGTATGCAGTTGGCTTATAGAATAAGCATGGTCATTTGGATAATAATCTCTATCACATGCATCAGACAAAATTCAAATGATCAGCCTCATGGGATGTTGCCCATTTCCACAGCCACTCAGCTATGGGCTGCTCATCCTCCCTGGATGACCAAGTCCAGAACTCTATGTGGGTATAACATGGAGCAATCCATGTTAGATGGTGGTGCCCCAGGGGCCTGAGCACGTATGGATGTGTAGGCCATGGATCTAAGAAGAGTTTGTGGAGCCAGCATTCCAGGGCATTTTCAGGTTAGTACCTGAGAGTTAGCAGTCTGATCTTAGATCACAAATCAAAATGAGACAAGCAAGAAGGGGCATCAAAATTTGAAGCCAGGAGGAGGCAGAGCCAAGGGAAACTGCTGTGAAGGGAAGGTTGATAGCAATGTTTGGAAGATATGTCCTAGCAGTGTTTCCTAATGGTCAGCATTCTAGTTGATAAGCCTAGAGATTTCATCCTAAACCTAGTGAATCAGAATTTGCAAAGAGCAGCTTGGGAACCTGTGTAGTTTTTGTTTTTGTTTATCACTGTGCAAGTTTCAGAAACATTGCTAGATGAAATGGTTGTCAACCCTGGCTGCACGTTAGAACCAACTAGAAAGACTTGTGAAAAAAATACTGGTGTCCAGGTCTCACCTCACATCAATTAAATCGGAATCTCTGAAGGTGGGAACCAGACAGCTATCTTTTCAAATGTTCTCCAGGACATTTTGATGGTATATGAATGACTTGAGAGTCATTGTCTCAGAGACATCTCTAGTGTCAGGATCCAGGTTTTCACCATAACTTTTTTTGTAGGGCCAGCTTCTGGCTGGGATGTGCTAAGCAGTTAAAGGAACAAAGGCCAGAGAGGAGTTGAGGTAGATTGCTTTGTTACAGTGTGTTACCTTGGAGGTATCAATTACACAGGGCCCCTTCATGCCTTCATACTCAGAAAATGTGGGTAATTCACCTCTCCTTCCACAAGTTAAATGGGAGATGAATTGAGAGCCTCTAGGTAGATCTTGGCGGATCCCTCTCTGGCTTACCACAGCTGCTACTGCTCTGAGCTTTGGTTCTTCTTGCAGGAAAGAATCAGAAGGGGGCCCAGACCCAGACAGAGGAGGAGATGACCAGATATGTCCAGGAGCTCCAAAAGCATCAGGTGAGTGGCAGCCTCCGTGCTGGTTCAGGTGTTGCTGTTGCCATCAGGCCCTATACCATTCAAACACTGCCCAGTGCCCCAGGAGACCAAGGAGGCTCTCTCTGTTCAATACAGTAGATCTTGAGTGATACCCCATCACCTGTACTATCAAATTGTGATACAGACAGTTCCCTGATAAAGTCCTCACAGGGCCCAGTAGGTCTCAAAACATATAGGTTACAGCTCGGTGAGTGGCTGCGTAAGGCAAAATCAGGCAGGTGGTGATTTGCAAATGAGGTGGAAGTGGTTTGCAAATGAGCATGGTTTAAGGAAGTGTGCATCCTGTCATGACCAGTGTCCAGACCCAAAGACTGTGAGCTCCTGAAAGCAGGCTCTGTAACTTGCTCATCATTGTACCTTTGCAGTCTCATAGGGCCTGGTATGTAGTCAGCACTTGGTGAGCATGAAAGCAGTGGATTTGGGCCACAGCAGAAAGGATTTAAGTTCAACATCAGTCTGGCTAGAAAATAGCCTGGGTTAACAAAGAGTCTCCTTCCCAGAGACTCAAGAAGATAATAAGAATTTTGTTCAGGTTCTATGTCATTAAGTTAAAGGCTTCCTTGGAAAAAGGGTTCTTAGCAGAATAGTGATGCTCTGACATATTGTGGAACTGTTGAACTCCTGGCCCATCCTCCTACTGGCTTATTATGTAGTCTTAATACAGGATATTGCACCTTCCATTACCTGTCTGTAGACCAAATGTAGTAGTATTAGCCTTCTCTCTGACGTAGAAGTTTTTAAGGAATATAATGGTCACAAGAACTGCTAAACTATTGATATGAAATATTTGACATGAGTAAACAGAACTATTACTATTAATAGTAATTGCTCATTTATTGATCATTCTCAATGGGCATTTTGTCATCATTGTCACTGAAAGTATAGAAATCTCATGTCGGTTGTTTAAGCAGAAGCAAAAGTTTCTAGTCTTTTGCTTTTCAAATTTCACCAGTCTTGAGTCTTCAAATGAGTTCAATCCCATGAAAGAGAAAAAAAACTTCATAGGAATTACTTTCGTCCAGGATAGAGCAGTTATCAGACAGTACGGAGTGAATTATAATAGCTAATATGTTTAAGTTTCTGTGTTTGATGTGAGTCCCCTCAGAGCAGATGCTGAGGCAAGGATGCAAGTACACATAGTTTATTTGGGAAGCAATGACAGGAAACACCAGAGGGAGATTTGGGAAATGAGTCCAGGAAGAGAAGGAAGTAATAAAGAGTGTGTATTCAGGCATGTTACCACTGTTAACAAGTGGCTCTTAATCCTATTGGGGATCTCTGGGAATGGAATAACAGTGCCTGAGTGTGGATGAAGCTGGGCTGTTTCTACAAGAACTCTCAGCAGCCTCAGCAGGCTGAGGGCTGCTACTGGGAAACATTAATTCCCTGGCATTTGTGGCCTACCAGTGTGTGTGGACAGAGTGGGCTCCAGCAGCCAGAGAAAGGCCTCAGGCAGAGATGCAGGTGCTGGCAGTAGGTAGGAAGTCATGCCAGTGTACACCGAGACATTAAACACAAAGGGGCTATGGATGGAACACCAGTGTCTGCTAGATATCAGGCAGTGTTGTCAGGTTTTAAAAAATTTATTTCTTTAATTGAGATATGATTCACATACCATAAAATTCACCCCTTTAAAGTGTATATTCCTAAGATTGTCAATCATCTCACTATTATCTTAATTCCAGAACATTTTCATTATCCCAGAAAGAAATCCCATAGCCATTAGAAGTAACCCTCCATTCTCATCTTCCTCCAGCCCTTTGCAACCACTAATCTACTTTCTAACTATAAATTTGCCTGTTCTGGACATATTACAGTGGTATCATACAACAGTATAGCCTTTTCTGTCTTTGACTTAGCATAATGTTTTCATGAATCAGTACTTCTTTCCTATTTATGGCTGAGTAATATTCCATGATATGGATATACCACATGTTGTGTTATCCATCCATCATTTAATGGATATTTAGGTTGTTTCAATTTGGGGGCTCTGATAAATAAAGCTGTTATGAACATTTTCGCACAAGTTTTTGTGTGGACACATGTTGTCAGCTCTCTTGGGTATTTACCTAGGAGTGGAATTGCTGGGTCATATGGTGACTCCATGTTTAACCTTTGGAGAAATGGCCAAACTGGTCTCCAAAGCTACTGCACCATTGTACATCTTCACCATAGAGTTCCAATTTCTTCACATACTCACCAACCGTTTTGTTATTGTTATTTTTTATTTTAGCTGTCCTAGCGGGTGTCAAGTGGTTTTGATTTGCATTTCCTGCGTGATTAATGATGTTGAGCATCTTCTTATGTCCTTATTGGCCATTTTGTGCCAGGCACTGTTGTAAGAGTTGGTACTTTATTACTGTGGTTTTGCAGTTGAAGACATTGAGACACAGAAGATTTCATAATATGCCCAAGGTCACCCAAAAAGTAGCACAGCCATGGTTGAAGCTCAGGCAGTCTGCCTCCAGAACCTGTTTTACTTAACACTTCTTTGGACTTGTTGGATTCAGAACATCTTGTAGCATTTCCATTTAACATCATTTTCTTCATTCTTAAAATGGGAACCATAATGTCTGATCTGCTTGTTTCATAGGAGTCCAAATGGAGTCAGCTTAATTCAGTAAACAGTCCCTGCATGACCATGTCATGAATAGGCCATAGTTCGTATTCGCAAGTTGTTCATTGTCCGTGGAGGAGCCCGACAAGTAAACAACTAAAATTCAGCATAAGCTTGTAAATGCCAATGCTATATAGTCTTGAGGAATAGATAAATGCCAACAGTTGTTTAATATTTCCATGACGCCTATTTTCTCTTGAATCTCAAAGGAAACAGCTGAAAAGACCAAGAGAGTGAGCACCAAAGAGATCTAATGAGGAGGCACAGGACAGTGTCTGGAGCCCAGCATCTTCTCTTCCACTTCAGCGCTGAGTTCAGTATAGACAAGTGTCTGCTACAGTCGCCAAATCACCAGTATTTGCTTATATAGCAATGAGTTTTATTTTGTTTATTTGTTTTGCAATAAAGGATATGAAGGTGGCTGGCTAGGAGGGGAAGGGCCACAGCCTTCATTTCTAGGAGTGCTTTAAGAGAAACTGTAAACGGTGCTCTGGGGCTGGAGGCTAGTAAGGAAACTGCATCACGATTGAAAGAGGAACAGACTCAAATCTGAACCTCTTTTGAGTTTACTGCATCTGTCAGCAGGCTGCAGGGAGTGCACACGATGCCAGAGAGAACTTAGCAGGGTGTCCCTGGAGGAGAGGTTTGGGAAGCTCCACAGAGAGGAACGCTCTCTGCTTCCAGCCTCTTTCCATTGCCGCCAGCATGACAGACCTCCAGCATCCATGCATTTCTTGGTCCCAATAACTGCCTCTAGATACATAGCCATCCTGCTAGTTAACCCAGTGTCCCTCAGACTTGGATGGAGTTTCTGGGAGGGTACACCCAAATGATGCAGATACTTGTATACTTTGAGCCCCTTAGCGACCTAACCAAATTTTAAAAATACTTTTTACCAAAGGTGCTATTTCTCTGTAAAACACTTTTTTTGGCAAGTTGACTTTATTCTTCAATTATTATCATTATATTATTGTTTTTTAATATTTTATTTTCTTGACTAGGTATTAAGCTTTTGTAATTATTTTTCAGTAGTCCCACCACTTCATAGGTGGAAGGAGTTTGGGGTTCTTCCTGGTGCAGGGGCTCAAATAACCCAGATGCCCCCACCCTGCCACATATTAGATGTAGCCCATAGTTGGCCCCCCTAGCTTCCAGCAGTCCACTATCTGCCAGAGGAGCAAGGGTGCCTTAGGCCAAAGCCAGGGGAAGAAGCATCTTCATAAAAAACTTTCAAGATCCAAACATTAATTTGTTTTTATTTATTCTGAGAAGTTGAGGCAAATGAGTATTCCCAAGGATGAAGACAAGTGCAGCCAAGCAGGGCTTAGGATATCCCAGCCTACCAATATGCTCATTGGCCTATGACTAACTAGGAGAGTGAGTTGGCCCTGTCTCTTCTTTTTTCTGGACCTCAGTTTCCTCAGTGAGCTGGTAAGAATGCACTAACCTTTTGATTTGATAAGTTATAAATTCTGTGGTTCTGATCATTGGTCCAGAGGGGAGATGGGTTCCTGTGATTTTTCCTTCTTCTCTGTAGAATAAATGAAATCTTGTTATTAGAACAAGAAATGTCAAATGGCCAAAAACAAGATGACCAAATTTGATGTCAGCCTGATGACCCTACAGGTTGTGCTATGATATAGAGTCCTCATGGGTAAAGCAGGAAGAGAGTGGGAAAGAGAACCACCCCACTCTGTCTTCATATTTGCATTTCATGTTTAACCTCTGGCTGGAAATAGAAAGCATTCCCTTAGAGATGAGGATAAAAGAAAGTTTCAAATTCAACAGGGGGAAGAAAATGGAGATTTAATCCTAAAACTGTGACTTGGGGAAGTCAGTCGTTTACAGTTAGTCCTGTGTCTTTCGACTTCTGTGATTATTAACCCCACTCACTACCCTGTTTAAGATGCATTTGGAATACCAAAGATTAAAGCCTTGACATAAGATCTCATTTGCAGAAAGCAGATTAAAGACCATCAGAAGGAAATTATTTAGGTTGTAATGCACAGGCAACTGTGAGAAACTGTTGTGCCAAAAATAGAACTCCTTCTAAGTAGTTTTTCTTGTTCTCATTTGAAAGGAGAAAATTCCACTTTGTTTAGCATTTCAAGCTTTTATGTATCAATCTCATCTAAAAACTCTTCAAACTCCACTTGTTCAGTCTGAAATGCAGCTCTCTGTCCAAGTGCCTTGGAGAACTCACAGCAGCACGCCTTAATCAAAAGTTTTGCCAGCCCTTGGACACTATGGGAGGAGGGCAAGAGTACCAGTTTGTTAAAAGCAAGAAACCACAGTGTCTCTTTACTAGTCATTTAGAACAGTGGTTATCATCCAAGACTACTCTACCCCGCAACATTGAACTCCCAAGAGCAAATCCACATTCCTCTTGAGTTCTGCTGCTTCTGTGTAAATAGGGCAGCTGTTGTCTATGCCATAGAATCACATGATCTGAGGACCATTCATGGAAAGCTGCTAAATAGCCTAGTCTGGGGAGTCTTGCATAAAGTTTTGCATGGAGCAAACAAACAGGATTAAATCAAGTTTGGTTCCTTCAGCCCTCTAAAAGCATAGGGCTTAGCCTGCAGGCTTCCTTGGGCTTTCTCTGTGTGTGTAGCTTTGTAAACACTATAGCATCTGTTAAGATCCCGTGTCCATGGAAACCTTCCCACATGCTGTGACTCTGGACTCTATCAGTTTTTGGAAAGCAGGGTTCCTCTGCCTGCTAACAAGCCCACGTGGACCAGTCTGAATGTCTTTCCTTTACACCTATGTTTTTAAATAGTCAAACTTAAAGAAACAATCTAAACAAGTTTCTGTCGCATATGTGTTTGTGAACTTGTATTTGTATTTAGTAGGCTTCCATATTGCATTTAACTTGTTTTTGTAACTCCTGATTCTTTCTTTTCGGATACTATTGATGAATAAAGAAATTAAAGTGATAGTTTTATTGGTTTCCTTTCCCCCAATTAAGGCCAAATAAAGTCATGAGAACATTACCCATTTACTTCCTAAGAGTGGATTTGAGTTTCAGGAGTCCCTGAAGAGTTTCTCCTGGGACTGCAGCTTGGATGGAAAGTTTACTCAGGGACTGGTAGAACAAGTTTCTTTGAAAGGATCATGGATAGTGGGTCTGGAGTAGAAGGTGATGACAAGTCAGAGTGTCTTAGTCCCTTCAGGTTGCTATAACAAAATGCCTCAGACTGGGTAATTATAGACCAGAAATGTATTGCTCACAGTTCTGAAGGCTGGGAAGCCTAAGATCAAGGTTCCAGCAGATTCAGTGTCTGATAAGAGCTTGTTGAAGCTTGTCTGCTTCAAAGAATGCACCTTTTTGATGCATCCCCACATGGTGAAAAGGGTGAACAAACTCCCTTAGGCTTCTTTTATAAGGGCACTTATCCCATTCATGAGGGTTAAAGTTTGATGACCTAATCATCTCCCAAGAGCCTCACCTCTCAATACCATTGCTTTGGGGATTCAATTTTAACATATGAATTTTGGGGGGACATAAACATTCAAACCATAGCAGGGTGCTTTCCTGTATTGGGAAGACGTTAAATTAAATGACTCCTAAATCCTCCATACGATTTAGGAGACTAAATGGCATCCAGTGAGGCTGACTGCAGTGGCCTGTGAGAAGGCAAATAAACATGGGAAGGTAGTACAGGGAACATGGAATCATTGCCAGGGACAGGCTAAATAACCTTGATGGCACTTCCTTGATACACACATTCCATGGGGGTAAACACTTCCAAGTGGGCTGAATGTTGGCTTGTTAAAACCTCTTTTGCTCCATCTTGGGGACACATGACTAACGCTTTCCAACCTGCCATTTTCATATGTATCATGCACTCTCCACTCCCAATAATTCTGCCTCCCAAAAGAGCATATTATAGTCAATGAGGTTTAAGGTTTCTTCAGGCATGTGGAAGTTTTGCTTTCCTAAAATTATAGCTGGATCACTTTGATTGGATTTGGGATATTACCCAAATGCTAATCAAATATTAAAAGGCAATCTTTTTTGTTATGTGATTGCTACAGATTACTGATCTCACAGTTTGATTCTTCAAATTTTCATTCTCAGAAGGAAATCTTAAACCCAGTTTGAAGGGTACCTTGTCCACAACCACTTTTAAATTTTGGCTAACTACTCCCAACCTTCCACCATGTTCTGGGAAAACTTTTTCTGCTGTTATAGTATGTATGTATTCAGGAAGTGCAACATTATTAAACTAAGCATAATTCAGAAGCTAAGTTTCCTTTCATCAAAATCTAATATTATGAATTGTGCAAAGAAGTATGTTACTTTGATCAGCTTTATTTTAGAGCTTCTTTATCAAGTTATCATCGTCCTCTTGAATTATTTCTGAAATAAGGGGAAGGAAGGAAGGGAAAAAATATGAATGCGTAGATAGATCTAAGCAGATGCCTTCAGAGCCCTGGAATAATCCTAGCCGGGATGTGGGACATGAAAACAACTCTGGCCTACTGCTGCTGGGGACTGTTTCATGGTGTGACATAGGAATTAAAATGTTGCTGTATGAATAGGAAGGAGGGTCTTCCTGTCAATGAGAATTAATGTTTTTCAAATGATTTAACTTTTTTACTGAAAAAATAATATGTGTACATGGTAAAAATCCAAATTGTATCAAAGAAAATACAGTGAATAAAACCATCCTCTTAGAGGGTGTGTACATTTATAAATTTGCCTATGATTGCCTGTAAAGTCAAAGAAGTTGCACCAGTATGCATGACTGCCAAAAGTACATAAACTGAGCATATCTATTTCCCTACATTTTTGCAAACATTGTGCCTTCAAACTTTTTGGCCTCTGATAGAGGAAAAATGGTAACTCCTTGTTTTATTTTTTATATTCATTATTCCTTTTGTAAGATTAAATATCATCCCATGAATAATTGGTTCTTGTCATTTTCTTTCATTTTCTTTGTTTTTCTAGTGGTTGCTGGTCTTTTTCTTACTGGTTTGTCATAGTTCTCCTTAAGTATATCGTTAGCCCTTTGTCGTGAATGTGGCAAATACTTTCTCTCAGTTTGTTTTTCTTCTTTTGACTTTATGAGATGCTTTGCCTTGTAGAAAACTTGACTCTTTATATAACCCGATTTATACATCTTTTCCTTTCTGTCTTTAAGACAAAAGAACTTTAAAATCTGTGTCACTGTTGAAACTTAAGGACAGAAAATGGCCAAAGTAGAACTCTGATGCCCTCAAAAAGCATTCAGAAATGTCCACTTGGGGAGGACAGAACGTGGCATAATGTAGTCATTGCCAGAGTCATGGAATATATAAGCTAAATCTAAGGTTGTAATTAAGGGAATAAGAACAATATAGTAGGGGATCCAAATTGTACCTCAACTATCCTTTGATCCATTCTATTCTATGATTGGTTAAGGTTAAGAGTTTTCAACTCTTTTGTAAGGAAAAAGTAGAGATGGAGATCAATATCATTTATTGTTCATTTACCAAATATTTGTTGTGTCTATACTACGTTCCAGACATTTTCTAAGTGTTTGTTCTAAGTGCTCGGACTTACCTGCGACCAGTGAAAAGACATAATGATCTCTGGCTTTGTGGAGCTTAAATTCTAGCAGGGAGAGCTAGATAATAGATGCAATAAATAAGTAAAGCTTATGGTATGTTAGAAGGTGATAAGGACTATGTATAGCAAGAGGAGGGGGACTAGGAGAGTGTAGGGTAAGGGAGTGTCTCAGTTTGTCTCAGTTTCCCATTTTAAATATAGTGGTCAGGATAGGCCTCATTGAGAAAGTGAAAAAGACTAAGCCAAGGGAATTCGATGTGTGATGTCTGAACAAGAGCATTCTAGACAAGAGAGAGCCAGTGCAAGAGTGTCAGCTTGGCAGGGCTGAAGTGAATGAGGGAGAGATTAGCAGAATACGAGGCAAAGAAGTGACAAGGCAGGGTAAGGGACTGAGGGGTGAGGAAGGTATATCTTGTGGTCCTAATAGGCCATGTAAGGAATCTGGCTTTTACTCTGAGTGAGATAGGAAGCTTTATAAATTGTTATTTGAAAATAAGTAGGATAAACTATAGGTGATCTTGTTTCTGCATGTGTGCCCAGTTATTCTCAAAAACTCATTTGATTAGGAGTTTGAGACCAGCCTGGGCAACATGGTGAAACCCCATCTCTACTAAAAAAAAAAAAATTAGCTGGGCATGGTGGCACACACCTATAATCCCAGCCACTTGGGAGGCCGAGGCAGGAGAAATGCTTGAGCAATCAGCAGTGAGCTGAGATCGCACCACTGCACTCCAGCCTGGACGACAGAGCGAGACTCCGTCTCAAAACAAACAAAAACAAACAGACACCTCGTTTGATACCTTTATGAAAACCTGAATTATGCCATCACTTATGCATTGGTGTATATAGCTACCCATCAAGTAGGTCCTTTCAAGATTCTGGTACAGAATGAGCAAAACCAGGAGTTGTTCACTATAATCCATGTTATGGAAGAGCTTTAGATGTGTAAACACCATTTGAATCTGTGAAAAAGAAATATGAGTATGTACTCGATGAATAGGTGAGACCTAGG
Organism: Pongo pygmaeus; assembly: GCF_028885625.2. NCBI lineage: Eukaryota > Metazoa > Chordata > Mammalia > Primates > Hominidae > Pongo > Pongo pygmaeus. The sequence continues at coordinate 53,145,060 of NC_085930.1, read as the reverse complement.
AAGTATAAACAGATGATGTGAACAAGTAGAATTGAACAAACTTTTACTGGGTATTATGTGTCAGGCACTGGGAAGGCACTCGGATTGGAAATATAATCAAACTCAGTCTCCTCTCCTCTCTCAGGAAGACAGGCAGGTCAGCAGTCTGTTTGATATCTTGCAACCATATTATAACAAAGATAAGAAACGAGTACACGTTATGGAAACAAGAGGATCAATAGTGTGGCGTCAGCAATCGTGGAAGGTTTTTCTAGGCTGAAATCTGAACAAGTAGAATTAGCCTAGTCAAAGTCCATTCAAGAGTAGCATACGCAGAGATTCAGGGATGTGGGAGAGTCAATAAGAGCTTTAGATTCAGACCTGGGTCTGAATCCCAATCTGTTATTGACATGCAACCTTGGGCAAATCAGATTCTCTATGCTTAAATTTCTTCTTCTGTAAAATGGAAATAGTAATTTGTATTTCATAGCATTGTTTAAGGATTAAAAAAATATGCAAAAAGTTAGAAAGTGCCTGACATGCTTTGTTGTTATTATTTTCTACAGAATTAAGGTAATAACACTACTTCATAACGTTGCTGTGCTGATTAAATGAAATAAACATGTAAAGGCCCTGGCATATAGTGACTGCTCAATAAAACATAGTTGTTGCTGGCCTTGTAACATGTTGATTATATTTATAAATAGTATTTGTAAAGACCGTATCCTGAGAACAAGAGAGAGCTAATGAAGTTATAATGGCAGGAGAAAGGCATGATCAGATTCAGTTCAAGAAAGAACCCAGACCAGGGGCGGTGGCTCACGCCTGTAATCCCAGCACTTTGGGAGGCTGAGGCGGGTGGATCACGAGCTCAGGAGATCGATACCATCCTGGCTAACACGATGAAACCCCGTCTCTACTAAAAATACAAAAAATTAGCTGGGCGTGGTGGCACACGCCTGTAGTCCCAGCTACTCGAGCCCCAGTTAGTCAATAGCCAGCTGTTATCAATGCTACCTCGCTACCTCGTTACCCTGTTAATCCCCACTGCCATTGTTCTAGTTCAAATCACTATTATTTCTTGCCTCATCCCTGAAATAGCCTCCTAACTTTACTACTGCTAGGTCATTCTCCTTCCCATCTATGCTGCATCTGAGGGAAAGGGTTCTTTCTTTTGTTTTTTTTTTTTTTTTTTGAGGTGGAGTCTCGCTCTGTTGCCTAGGCTGGAGTGCAGTGGTGCAATCTTGGCTTACTGCAACCTCTGCCTCCTGAGTTCAAGCGATTCTCCTGCCTCAGCCTCCCGAGTAGCTGGGGCTTGTGGTGCCTGCACAGGCCCAGATGGGCACTGATTTTGTTGGGGTGGCTGCCAGTCTCCTTCCTGGTGGCTTTCTGAACCAGGCCAAAGGTGGTCAGGAAGCCTGAGGGGACTCCAAGTGCTCTGGGGACTCCAACACCGTGGCATGAACAGGACAGTGGACTTCCCGAAAAAGCAGCTCGCCCACCAGTGAGCTGTCACGAGGACATGCTGTCACATGACCACCTGGACATAACTCATGCTTTCTTGAGGATTTTATGGTGCAGAAAATGACAAGAATCAATGACTCAAGTTAAATGTTCAAATCATACGGTTTACTGATTGTATGTAATAATCAATGGTCATTTCTCTACACATGTAAAAACACACTCAGATCATCAAGGGGCAGCCTCACCAAGGCAATTCAAACCTTTCAGTCGGCCGGGCATGGTGGTTCACACCTGTAATCCCAGCACTTTGGGAGGTCGAGGTGGGTGGATCACGAGGTCAGGAGTTCAAGACCAGCCTGACCAATATGGTGAAACCTCGTCTCTACTAAAAATACAAACATCAGCCAACCATGGTGGCACATGCCTGTAATCCCAGCTTCTCAGGAGGCTGAGGCAGGAGAATTGCTTGAACCCGGGAGGCGGAGGTTGCAATTAGCCGTGATCGGCCACTGCACGCCAGCCTGAGTGACAGAGACTCCATCTCAAAAACACAAAAACAAAAACAAAAACAAAAAAAACCTTTCAGTCTGCGTTCTATTCATAGTCCAGGCATAGTCTCTTGTCTGCCTGTGGTGGTCTTGTCCAATGTGAGAGTGAATGGGCATATGGGCACAATGCAGCAAGGGGCTCGGAGACTGATTGGGAGGATACGTCACGCCTAAGTGGTCAACGAAGTCGTTCTTTTCTGTGTTCCATCCAGTGTAGTGGTGAACGCCTTTGTCTGATTGGTCATGCCCTGGTGAACTCCATTGTTGTTTTGGTGCACTTGTTTACCATATTTTGTAGCATCCATGAAAGTTGTTTACCAAAGTCCAAATATGTTTGGCAAAGTCCGCATAAACATGTTTTTCTATTTTATCTTGTTTTACATGTCCTGACTCTTTGACTCTTTGGTCAATACGTTCACAACTTAAACTTTTTTTCAACAATGTCTTGTCCTATGGTCAAAACATGTTTACAACTTTATTTTATCTTACACTCCTATCACCTGGATCAGCCTTCCGGAGACCAGGGGGTGGGGGATGGCTTCTCTAGGGTACTCGGCAAGGCCCATCATCAGGTGCTGCTGCTGCGAGTGGAACCTTGGAGGCACCGGTAGTAGTCATGGGTGGCCACGGGCAAACCACGGAGGGGATGGCTGCCAAGCTCTTGCTTGCCAGTGGGTAGGAACCTCAACGTGACCCTGCTGGGCCTCGGTGCGACCTCGAGTGGTGGGAAGGGGGGTGCTAGGCCACAGAGGCCATTTGCATTGGACACCAGGGAAGCAGCTCTAGGATCGAGATGCACGCACATGGGGTCTCCTGGCCTAGTTTTAAATTACGCAAGTTAGCAGAATTTGACATTTTCCAGGGAGCTGGGACAACTGGAAGCAAAATAAGTTTGCTCCAAAATTCTTCTGCAGGACTTCATAGTCAAATCTGGCAGCCAGTAATTTTTATATCGTCACATATTACATGTTTTAACTCCTTCCTAATTGACCTATATCAGAACGTGGTTCTTATTATGACTGATATTCCACTGAGACAATACAATGTAGTGTTTAACAGCCAGGTTTCCTGGGTTTAAATCCTGGCTCTGCTCCTACGTTTTATGCTTCTGGAAGTTATTTAACCTCTCTGTGCCTCAGTTTTCTCTTTAAGGTAGCTTAATAATAATACCTACCTCATTCTTTTTTTTCCTTTGAGGATTAAATGAGTTAATGTATTTTTTTTTTTTTTTTTTTTTTTGAGACAGGGCACTCTTTTGCCCAGGCTGGAGTGCAGTGGCACGATCACAGCTCACTGCAGCCTTGACCTCCCCAGGCTCAGGTGATGCTCTCATCTCAGCCTCCCAAGTAGCTGGGACTATAGGTGCCCACCATCACGCCTGGCTGATTTTTGTACTTTTTTTAGAGATGGAGTTTTGCCATGTTGCCCATGCTGTGTAACTTTTTTTTCAAATAGTTTCTGGCACATAGAAAAGTGTTATGTAGGTGTCAGGTATCATTATTACCAGTTATCAATACCTATTACATATTCTCATAATTCTCAGACTGACCCTGTGAAAAATATATTTTACAAATGAGGAACATGTAGTTTATTAAGTTTAAGGAACTTGTTCAACACTAACACAGCTAACAGGGAACACAGTCAGGATTCAGACCCAGGTCCCCCTCATGCTCATTTGGCCTCGCCACAATGTTTCCCTTTATTTTAAAGATCATCACATCATTGTGAATCATTAATTCCTAATTTGTGTTCTCTATAATGTAATTGCTGAGCACATATAACTAACCATATATTCCTTCATGTGGTTCTAATAACTGTCTGCACGTCCTTTCATTTTGGTTTCTTTTAAGTACATATGTGAGTGCAGTTCAACCCATGCCTCTGAAGTTTCCTGAAAAGTGATCCCCAGTCCACGCTGGTCTCCCGAAACATGCTATGTCCAGGAGTCATGCCAGCCAGTGTGAGTATCCCAGCAGCCCTCAGCACATACCTCAAAGGTTTGGCCTGGCAAAAACTTACCTCAGAAATGCAGATGTCTGTACAATTGCACAAATCTCCCTGATGATCCTCCTTTTTGCTGTGACATACTATGTGGAGGACTTAGAGGTAGACATAGGTCTTATCCCCATTGAAATTATTTAATATTAATCTGATCATTCAAAAAAATTGGGTTTTGAGCCCATTAAAATCTCTAGTTCCTGGACAGTTTTCTTTTCTCTTTCCTTACTGTTCCACAACTTTTTCTCTTTTCTCTTTCCTTACTGTTCCACATCTTTTTCTCTTCACTTCTATAACCTAAGCTTGATTCCTTCATGGCCCAACCTCCCAGGGAAGATACTGCCATCCTTCTCCTGAACCCCCCCAAAAAACAAAGGAAGATGTCTTAGTCTGTTCTGGCTTCTATAACAAAATACCTTAGACTGCATGGCTTATATATAACAGAAATTTATTGCTCACAGTTTTGGAAATTGAGAAGTCCAACATCAAGGTGCTAATAGATTTTGTGTCTGGTGAGGGTCTCTTTCTGGTTCATAGACGGCATCTCCTCGCTGTGTCTTCACATGGTGGAAGGGACAAGGAACCTCTCATAGGCCTCTTTTATAAGGGCACTAATCCCATTCATGAGGGCTCCACCCTTATGACCTAACTACCTCCCAAAAGCCCCACCTCCTAATACTATAACTTTGGGAGTTAGGAATTCAATATTTGAATTCTGGGGAGATACAAACATTCAGACCATAGCAGAGGAGAATCTATGTATAATGCATAGAACTAGGAGAGATTTGGAAGGTGGGTTATAGGAATAATAAAAACTGAAATCAATTGGGCAAATCAGAAAAGTTCAAGGGTTAGTCTCACCTTCTTTGAATTTCCAAGATTTTAATTGCCTTTGTTCAGTAATAGCCAGAGACTTTGACAACTATAAGAATTGTTATCCATAATTATTTTTTAAAAGATATCTCTTTCTCAGGTTCTTCCTTGTGCCAGCAAAGTGCCCATGTAACATCATGCTATGGTTTGAATGTGTCCCCCAAATTTCATGTGTCAGAAATGTAATCCCCAATTTCATATTGTATTTGGAGGTGGGGCCTTTGAGATGTAATTAGAATTAGATAATGTCATAAGGGTGGGGCTCCCAGGATGGGACTGGTGGCTTTATAAAAAAGGAAGAGAGACCTGAACTGACATACACACTCTTACCCTCTCACCATGTGATATACTCTGCCATGTTAATTTGCAGCAAGAAGGCCCTCACTAGATGCCAGTGCCATAGTCTTGGACTTCCCAGCCTCCAGAACTGTAAGGAATAAATTTATTGGCCAGGCGTGGTGGCTCACACCTGTAATCCTAACACTTTGGGAGGCTGAGGCAGGCAGATCACCCGAGGTCAGGAGTTCGAGACCAGCCTGGCCAACATGGCAAAACCCAATCTCCACTAAAAATACAAATATTAGCTGGATGTGGTGGCATATGCCTGTAATCCCAGCTACTCGGGAGGCAGAGACAGGAGAATCGCTTGAACCCAGGAGGCGGAGGTTGCAGTGAGCTGAGATTGCACCACTGCACTCCAGCCTAGGTGGCAAAGCAAGACTCTGTCTCAAAAAAAAAAAAAAAAAAGTTATTTCTTTATAGATTATCCAGTTTCAGGTATTCAGTTATAGCAACAGGAAACAGACTGAGACACATTTTACCAAAAAACAAAAAAAAATCTTGCTTAGAGGAAACCTAGGGCAGGTTTTCTCTGCTCTGAACTCCTTTACAAGTCATCCATCGCTGAAGCATCACACCAGTGAAATATACACAAAATGGACAGTTCATGAGACTTTTAATCTTCTTTCATTTTTGCAATTAAAATTTTTGAATTTCCCTCAATTTAACATGGGAGATACATAAGAGAAAATAAAAGTAAATCTTATAAATAAAAGACATAGAGATAAAGAAACAAGGTCTGACATACAGACCTAAGGGAGGCAAAATGTGGAAGCCTCTATAGTTTTTGTCAACATGCAACATACTTGATCTATTACTACCTTACTTTTTTCTGTTTATGATAGGTAGGGGTCTAGGACAAAATATCCACAAGAGAAAACCAGGAGCACCTGTGGCTAAAGGCAAGATGATTAGACTCTTGGGCAGATGTTATTCAAATCTCTTAATAGGTATGGGGATACTTTCTCCCTGCAAAGAAAGAAAGAAAGAAAACATGATAGGCCTAGGTTTTGTGTTAGAGGCAGATCCTACATTTATCTACAGTGCATTTCTTGAAGTCACACAGGAAAGAATAGCTGTACAAAGTAAATTCTTTCTTCTCCCTAAGAGTGGTAGCCCTCAACTCATTCACTGTTACACAGTTCTCCTTCATTTGTAAGATGAAATTCTAATTTACCCATTCATTAATTCAACAAGTATTGGTTGGGGAAGAATTAGAGAAACGAGAAAAGGGGAGTGGATGGGATGAAATTTTTACTAACTTTCAGAGAGAGAGAAGAGAAACAGAAGCAAAATAGGCCCTGGGCTGTAGCCTAGCACCCACTCTTGTGTCTGTTAGGCTTATGCGACTGAGACATATGGAAGAGGAGCTGATGTCATTAGGTCAGCAAATGCTACCACATTCTAGTATGCTCTGGAAGGAAGTTATCCCAGGCCAATGAAAGACTGTAGACTTTGCTTGTTAGTTTGTGAGCCCACAGGAGTAGAAGGGAGGAAGATGCTCCTGATGTACCCTAAGAAAAGGAATCAAGGGGTTGCACATTTCCATTTCAAGGTTCTAAGATATTTTGTATCTCTGGAGCCATGATAATAAGACTTGGGAATTAAGAGCTAATGCATATTCCAAGAGCCTACTATATGCCAGGAGCCAGAAAAAAGAGAATTTCATCCCTGCTTATGAGAGACTCACAGTCTTGTGACAAGATAAATAATAATGAATTTCATCAATGCAATAAGTTTGCAAATATACTCTGTTTGAGGCGCTATAGAGTGTGTTTTTCCCAGGGAGTCCCACTTCACTCCTCCAGGGGTGCCCATCACATTAGAGTCTATGTGAATAGAGCACCCTTGAGTTGTAATATGTTGTCGTGCTTCTCATCCTCCAGCTTCCACACCATAATCCATATGAATCCAAAGGGAGTTCCAGAGTTTTCCTTATTCTAGATAAGTCTGCTCCACCCTGGCCTCTACACCTCTATAACTGAGAGTGAATAATGGTACCTCAGAACTCTAATCTTGGCAATATCCTTGCCTCTCCTCCCTGCCCCTTCTCTCTGCCTCCCACACACAACATCAACAGCTTTACCATCATGGTTTGTATTGAGACCTCCAAATCTAATCTCATCACATTTTTCCCCAATTCATACTTAACCACAAGAAGCCCAAGACCCCCAGTTTATCCTTCATCTCAGGGACTCTGAGCCATATGGCTCTGTACTTTCCCTTTTCTGACCCCAAAACCCACACCTAACATTTGAAACCCTTCTATTGTGCCTTCTAGAACTTGCTATTAATCACCAACAAATCCCTTCTACTCTCAGCTTCTGTTAACATTTCCCTCACCTTCTTGTTTTCTAACTGAAACTTGGCTCCCTTCTGAGGACACTTCCTCCATAGCCCTTTCAAGTGGTGCTGGTTTTCTTTATAACATCTTTCATAAACTGGATCCTTCTTGCTCCTTCCTCTACAAACCTTCAGTTTAAAACATCATGTCATTAGACTTTGCTCTCCACTACACTTACATTACAGTTTTCTATTGTTCCTCTCCCCACCCCTACCATTCCTCGATTTTAGCTGTTGACTTTGTCAAGCTCTGCATCACTGCTTCTGTCACAACTCTTGATGTCACTGTCTCACAAATGATCTATCCCATGACCTCCTTTGGATCTTGACTTCCTCTCCTCCAAGCATTTTTTTTCTCTATTTTATTTTAGCCACTTTCCTCATGGTTAGAATTTAGATCATATCACTGGCAATAATCACGACCTCTCCATTATCTCAATTTCAAGCATCCTACTCTTCAGCAACTACCTTCTATCCTTTCAACTCGCTTTCTCTGATACTCCAATGCTAACAATGTTTTGGTTGCCATCAGGGCCTAAAATCCAATGATCCTACCACTTTTTCACTGTGCTTCTCCCATTTTGCATCCTTCATCCTCCCCAACCCAGCTTAGATCCCATGGTTGATCATTATAATCACTTTCTAGCATGCAGGTCTTCCTTTGTCATGCTTGTACGGCAAAACCTCAATATTCAATTAACCCAACTCTCCTCCCATTCTGTGTTTGCACTCAAGCAGCTAAATTAGGCTGGATAAAAATATACAACCACACTAAGTTTTCTCACTTTATTTTTTAATTTGTTTTATTATTATTATTATTATTATTTTGATACAGAGTTTTGCTCTGGTTGCCCAGGCTGGAGTGCAATGGCACGATCTTGGCTCACCGCAACCTCTGCCTCCTGGGTTCAAGTGATTCTTCTGCCTCAGCCTCCTGAGTAGCTGGATTACCGGCATGTGCCACCACACCCAGCTAATTTTGTATTTTTAGTAGAGACAGAGTTTCTCCATGTTGGTCAGGCTGGTCTCGAACTCCCGACCTCAGGTGATCCACCCGCCTTGGCCTCCCAAAATGTTGGGATTACAGGCATGAGCCACCGCGCCCGGCCTGTCTCACTTTAAATTCATGACCTTGAACCTCGAAAGTGCCTTTAGCACTACCCAGGATGCCTGGTATATTTCTTTTTTTTTTTTTTTTTTTTTTTGTAATTTGAACAATTTTAATATTCTCCCAAAATGTAGTACTAGTTTGAATCAGCAGTCAACAACGGATCTCACTGTTGTGAATTTTTCCCAAATTCTTTAAAAAATAATCTCTTCTAATTTAACAGGCAGAATTTCCTATTATTAGTTTAATAATCATTTCTTTGATTTCTAGAGAGTCTGAACTTTGCTGGCCATTTGTATTTTTTTTTTTTTTTTTTTTAGTTAGCATCTCCTACTCTCCTAGATGACTGTTTTCATTCTTTTTCCTTAATACTACCATCCCCAGCCTCACACTCAGCTGATGAATTGCCTCTGGTTTCACTAAGAAAATTAGAAGCAATCAGAAGAGAATGTCCAGAAGCTTTCCCTACCACAGTCTCCACCTTTCTGCATCTATGCCCATATACTGTATCTTACCTCCTTGTATATAATCTTACCTAAGGCAAACATTGTACTTGTGCATTAGACCCTATCCTTCTGCCTCCTGAAAGGCATTGCTCAGCAATTCTTCCCCTTCTCTTGTAGCATCAAGTTTACCCTCTCCATCTGTCCCTTATCATACTATTAATCCCATCTAAAAGAAAATGAAAAATGACACACTATAACTTCTCCAGTTAATACACATTTCTGTGCTGCCCCTCTTTGAAGCAAACTGTCCTCAGTGTTAGCATTCCAGTGATCAGTTCTCAGTGCCCAAAAGTTGCCTGCATTCCTTCAGTCAAATGATCTATTCTCAGTCTTCATCTTACTTGACCCATCAGTAGACTTCAACACAGTCAAACACTCCTTCCTCCCCGAATTGCTTTCTTCATTTGCTTTCAGGTCATGACACTTCTCCTAGTTTTTCTTCTACTTTACTGTCAACTCCTCATTCTTCTTCACTGGTTTCTCTTTGCCTCTCTGACTATAAATGTTGGAGGGTTCCAGAGCTCAGTTCCTGAACCTCTACTCTTCTTCATCTGTGTCTACTTTCTTGATGAGCCCATCTGGTCTCATAATTTGAAAAACCACCTATAGGTTGACATCTCCCAGGTTTATGTTTCAAGCTTAGACCTCTCTCCCAAACTCCAGTTTTATATCCAACCACCCACTCAGCATTTCCCCTCAAATGTTTCAAATGGGCATCTCTAATGTAATATGTCGCAAACCAAATTCCAGGACTTCTTAATCAGAATAAATGGTGGTTCTGTTCTTCCAGTGGCTCAGGGCAAAAGCTTTAGTCATCACTTGACTTCTCTCCCTTATACCCATCATCTAATTTGTCAGCAAATCATATTTGCTCTACCTTCAAAAATATATACATAATCCAATCTCTTCTCACTAATTCCACTACTAACACATTGAACCAAGACACCATCTTCTCAAAAGTACCCATTAAGATCCTTATAAAATATAAGTCACATCATTTCATTCCTCTGTTCAAAACCCTCCAATGGCTTTCTTCCATCTCTTCCCACAGTATGAGCAAAAGCCAAAACCCTTACAATGGACTTTATGACGCCACGCAATCTAGCCTCCTGTTATCTTTCTGATCTGAACTCCTACACTGTCTCATGAACTCTCTTCATTGCAGCCACCGGCCTCCTGGCTGTTCCTCAAATCCACCAGCCCTTGCCCAAAATCCACCAGCCCTTGTCCACCTCAAGGCCCAGCTCCCTCACCTCCTTCAAATCTTTTTTAAAATTTAACCTCAATGAGCTTTCTCTGGACAGTCTATTTAAAATTACAACTCTCAGGCCAGGCACAGTGGCTCATGCCTGTAATCCCAGCACTTTGGGAGGCCAAAGCGGTGGATCATTTAAGGTCAGGAGTTCGAGAACAGCCCGTCCAGCATGGTGAAACCACGTCTCTACTGAAAATACAAAAATTAGCCAGGCATGGTAGCAGATGCCTGTAATCCTAGCTACTCGGGAGGCTGAGGCATGAGAATCATTTGAACCCAGGAGGTGGACGTTGCAGTAAGCCAAGATCGTGCCACTGCACTCCAGCCTGGGTGGCAGAGCAAGACTCTGTCTCAAAAATAAAATAAAATAAAATAAATTACAACCCTCCCTACCCCACTCCCCTCTTTCTATTCTGCCTTCTCTGCTTTATCTTCCTCTGTATGACTATTCATCATCTGATATATGAAATATGTTTTACTTTATAATATACATACAGAAAAGTACATTTAAGTGTCCAGCCCAATTAATTTTCACAAACTGAATACAACCATGTAACGCATCCAGATCAAGAAACAGAATATTACCATCACCCCAGGAGTCTCTTCATGCTGTCTTTCAGTTTCTGTCCTCCTCCCAAACTCCAAGGGTAACCACCATCCTGACTTCTAACAGCATAGATTAATTTTTTCTGTTTTTGTATTTCATGTGAATGGATGTAAACAGTGACATACTGTATATTTTAATTATCTTTTGATTGGCTGCCTATTTCTCCCCATTACTAGGATGTAAGTTTCTTGAGGGCAGAAATGTGTTTTGTTCACTGCTGCATCTCCAGTGCCTAAAAGAGTATCTAGCACAGTTTGAGTATCATAAAACAAGTATTTGATGAGTGAATGAATGAAATATTGAATAAATGGAAATGTGACAGAGACAGAGTTAAGACACAACCTACCAAATAAACAGAAAGACATCACATGTTCATGGGTCAAAAGACTTAATATTGTTAGGATGACTAATACAGTTTGGATGTTTGTCCTCTCCAAATTTCATGTTGAAATGTGACCCCCAATGTTGAAGGTGGGGCCTAATGGGAGGTATTGGATCATGGAGGCAGACGTCTCATGAATGGCTTGGTGCCCTCATGGCTATAATGAATGAGTTCTTGCTCTGTTCATTAATGTGAGAGCTGGTTGTTTAAAAGAGCATGGCAACCCTCCCTTTCTCTCTTGCTCCTTCTGTCACCATGTGACATGCCTGCTCCCCCTTTGCCTTCTGCCACAAATAAAAGCTTCCTGAGGCCTCACCAGAAGCTGAGCAAATGCTGGTGCCATGCTTGTACAGTCTGAAAAACCTTAAGCCAAATAAATCTCTTTTCTTTATAAATTATCCAGCCTCAGGTATGCCTTTATAACAATGCAAAACAGACTAACCCAATGACAGTACTATCTAAATTGGTCTGCAGATTCAACATAATACCTGTTAAAATCCCAGCTTGCTTTTGACCAGAAGTTGAAAAACCTGACCATAAAATTCATATGAAAATGCAAAAGATACAGAATATTTGGAAGATTTTTGAGAAATAACAAAGTTGAAGAATTCACACTTCCAATTTTCAAAACATATTATAATGAGATGAAATTTGAAATTAATAACAGAATGAAATTTAGGAAATACGCAAATATGTGGAAATTAAATAATACACTCCTAAGTAACCAATGTGTCAAAGAAGAAATCTCAAAAGAAATTAGAAAATATTTTGGGGGGAGGAGCCAAGATGGCCGAATAGGAACAGCTCTGGTCTACAGCTCCCAGCGTGAGCGACGCAGAAGACGGGTGATTTCTGCATTTCCATCTGAGGTACCGTGTTCATCTCACTAGGGAGTGCCAGACAGTGGGCGCAGGTCAGTGGGTGAGTGCACCCTGCGCCAGCCGAAGCAGGGGCGAGGCATTGCCTCACTTGGGAAGCGCAAGGGGTCAGGGAGTTCCCTTTCCAGGGGTGACAGACGGCACCTGGAAAATCGGGCCACTCCCACCCAAATACTGTGCTTTTCCGACGGGCTTAGGAAACGGTGCCCCAGGAGAGTATAGCCCGCACCTGGCTCAGAGGGTCCTATGCCCACGGAGTCTCGCTGACTGCTAGCACAGCGGTCTGAGATCAAACTGCAAGTCGGCAGAGCCGCTGGGGGAGGGGCGCCCGCCATTGCCCAGGCTCGCTTAGGTAAACAAAGCAGCCGGGAAGCTTGAACTGGGTGGAGCCCACCACAGCTCAAGGAGGCCTGCCTGCCTCTGTAGGCTCCACCTCTGGGGGCAGGGCACAGACAAACAAAAAGACAGCAGTAACCTCTGCAGACTTAAATGTCCCTGTCTGACAGCTTTGAGGAGAGCAGTGGTTCTCCCAGCACGCAGCTGGAGATCTGAGAACGGGCAGACTGCCTCCTCAAGTGGGTCCCTGAACCCTGACCCCCGAGCAGCGTAACTGGGAGGCACCCCCAAGCAGGGGCAGACTGACATCTCACACGGCCGGCCAGGTACTCCAACAGACCTGCAGCTGAGGGTCCTGTCTGTTAGAAGGAAAACTAACAGAAAGGACATCCACACCAAAGATCACCATCTGTACATCACCATCATCAAAGACCAAAAGTAGATAAAACCACAAAGATGGGGAAAAAACAGAGCAGAAAAACTGGAAACTCTAAAAAGCAGAGTACCTCTCCTCCTCCAAAGGAACGCAGTTCCTCACCAGCAACGGAACAAAGCTGGACAGAGAATGACTTTGACGAGCTGAGAGAAGAAGGCTTCAGACGATCAAATTACTCCGAGCTATGGGAGGATATTCAAACCAAAGGCAAAGAAGTTGAAAACTTTGAAAAAAATTTAGAAGAATGTATAACTAGAATAACCAATACAGAGAAGTGCTTAAAGGAGCTGATGGAGCTGAAAACCAAGGCTCGAGAACTACGTGAAGAATGCAGAAGCCTCAGGAGCCGATGCGATCAAATGGAAGAAAGGGTATCAGCCCTGGAAGATGAAATGAATGAAATGAAGCGAGAAGGGAAGTTTAGAGAAAAAAGAATAAAAGGAAACGAGCAAAGCCTCCAAGAAATGTGGGACTATGTGAAAAGACCAAATCTACGTCTGATTGGTGTACCTGAAAGTGACGGGGAGAATGGAAACAAGTTGGAAAACACTCTGCAGGATATTATCCAGGAGAACTTCCCCCATCTAGCAAGGCAGGCCAACATTCAGATTCAGGAAATACAGAGAACACCACAAAGATACTCCTCGAGAAGAGCAACTCCAAGACACATAATTGTCAGATTCACCAAAGTTGAAATGAAGGAAAAAATGTTAAGGGCAGCCAGAGAGAAAGGTCGAGTTCCCATCAAAGGGAAGCCCATCAGACTAACAGCGGATCTCTCGGCAGAAACCCTACAAGCCAGAAGAGAGTGGGGGCCAATATTCAACATTCTTAAAGAAAAGAATTTTCAACCCAGAATTTCATATCCAGCCAAACTAAGCTTCATAAGTGAAGGAGAAATAAAATACTTTACAGACAAGCAAATGCTGAGAGATTTTGTCACCCCCAGGCCTGCCCTAAAAGAGCTCCTGAAGGAAGCGCTAAACATGGAAAGGCACAACCGGTACCAGCCACTGCAAAATCATACCAAAATGTAAAGACCATCGAGACTAGGAAGAGACTGCATCAACTAACGAGCCAAATAACCAGCTAACATCATAATGACAGGATCAAATTCACACATAACAATATTAACTTTAAATGTAAATGGACTAAACGCTCCAATTAAAAGACACAGACTGGCAAATTGGATAAAGACTCAAGACCCATCAGTGTGCTGTATTCAGGAAACACATCCCACGTGCAGAGACACACATAGGCTCAAAATAAAAGGATGGAGGAAGACCTACCAAGCAAATGGAAAACAAAAAAAGGCAGGGGTTGCAATCCTAGTCTCTGATAAAACAGACTTTAAACCAACAAAGATCAAAAGAGACAAAGAAGGCCATTACATAATGGTAAAGGGATTAATTCAACAAGAAGAGCTAACTATCCTAAATATATATGCACCCAATACAGGAGCACCCAGATTCATAAAGCAAGTCCTGAGTGACCTACAAAGAGACTTAGACTCCCACACATTAATAATGGGAGACATTAACACCCCACTGTCAACATTAGACAGATCAACGAGACAGAAAGTCAACAAGGATACCCAGGAATTGAACTCAGCTCTGCACCAAGCGGACCTAATAGACATCTACAGAACTTTCCACCCCAAATCAACAGAATATACATTTTTTTCAGCACCACACCACACCTATTCCAAAATTGACCACATACTTGGAAGTAAAGCTCTCCTCAGTAAATGTAAAAGAACAGAAATTATAACAAACTATCTCTCAGATCACAGTGCAATCAAGCTAGAACTCAGGATTAAGAATCTCACTCAAAACTGCTCAACTACATGGAAACTGAACAACCTGCTCCTGAATGACTACTGGGTACATAACGAAATGAAGGCAGAAATAAAGATGTTCTTTGAAACCAATGAGAACCAAGACACAACATACCAGAATCTCTGGGATGCATTCAAAGCAGTGTGTAGAGGGAAATTTATAGCATTAAATGCCCACAAGAGAAAGCAGGAAAGATCCAAAATTGACACCCTAACATCACAATTAAAAGAAGTAGAAAAGCAAGAGCAAACACATTCAAAAGCTAGCAGAAGGCAAGAAATAACTAAAATCAGAGCAGAACTGAAGGAAATAGAGACACAAAAAACCCTTCAAAAAATAAATGAATCCAGGAGCTGGTTTTTTGAAAGGATCAACAAAATTGATAGACCGCTAGCAAGATTAATAAAGAAAAAAAGAGAGAAGAATCAAATAGATGCAATAAAAAATGATAAAGGGGATATCACCACTGATCCCACGGAAATACAAACTACCATCAGAGAATATTACAAACACCTCTACGCAAATAAACTAGAAAATCTAGAAGAAATGGATAAATTCCTCAACACATACACCCTCCCAAGACTAAACCAGGAAGAAGTTGAATCTCTGAATAGACCAATAACAGGAGCTGAAATTGTGGCAATAATCAATAGCTTACCAACCAAAAAGAGTCCAGGACCAGATGGGTTCACAGCCAAATTCTACCAGAGGTACAAGGAGGAGCTGGTACCATTCCTTCTGAAACTATTCCAATCAATAGAAAAAGAGGGAATCCTCCCTAACTCATTTTATGAGGCCAGCATCATCCTGATACCAAAGCCTGGCAGAGACACAACAAAAAAAGAGAATTTTAGACCAATATCCTTAATGAACATGGATGCAAAAATCCTCAATAAAATACTGGCAAACAGAATCCAGCAGCACATCAAAAAACTTATCCACCATGATCAAGTGGGCTTCATCCCTGGGATGCAAGGCTGGTTCAATATACGCAAATCAATAAATGTAATCCAGCATATAAACAGAACCAAAGACAAAAACCACATGATTATCTCAATAGATGCAGAAAAGGCCTTTGACAAAATTCAACAACCCTTCATGCTAAAAACTCTCAATAAATTAGGTATTGATGAGACGTATCTCAAAATAATAAGAGCTATCTGTGACAAACCCACAGCCAATATCATACTGAATGGGCAAAAACTGGAAGCATTCCCTTTGAAAACTGGCACAAGACAGGGATGCCCTCTCTCACCACTTCTATTCAACATAGTGTTGGAATTTCTGGCCAGGGCAATTAGGCAGGAGAAGGAAATCAAGGGTATTCAATTAGGAAAAGAGGAAGTCAAATTCTCCCTGTTTGCAGATGACATGATTGTATATCTAGAAAACCCCATTGTCTCAGCCCAAAATCTCCTTAAGCTGATAAGCAACTTCAGCAAAGTCTCAGGATACAAAATCAATGTACAAAAATCACAAGCATTCTTATACATCAATAATAGACAGAGAGCCAAATCATGAGTGAAGTCCCATTCACAATTGCTTCAAAGAGAATAAAATACCTAGGAATCCAACTTACAAGGGATGTGAAGGACCTCTTCAAGGAGAACTACAAACCACTGCTCAAGGAAATAAAAGAGGATACAAACAAATGGAAGAACATTCCATGCTCATGGGTAGGAAGAATCAATATCGTGAAAATGGCCATCCTTCCCAAGGTAATTTACAGATTCAATGCCATCCCCATCAAGTTACCAATGACTTTCTTCACAGAATTGGAAAAAACTACTTTAAAGTTCATATGGAACCAAAAAAGAGCCCACATCGCCAAGTCAATCCTAAGCCAAAAGAACAAAGCTGGAGGCATCACACTACCTGACTTCAAACTATACTACAAGGCTACAGTAACCAAAACAGCATGGTACTGGTACCAAAACAGAGATATAGATCAATGGAACAGAACAGAGCCGTCAGAAATAATGCCACATATCTACAACTATCTGATCTTTGACAAACCTGACAAAAACAAGCAATGGGGAAAGGATTCCCTATTTAATAAATGGTGCTGGGAAAACTGGCTAGCCATATGCAGAAAGCTGAAACTGGATCCCTTCCTTACACCTTATACAAAAATCAATTCAAGATGGATTAAAGACTTAAATGTTAGACCTAAAACCATAAAAACCCTAGAAGAAAATCTAGGCATTACCATTCAGGACATAGGCATGGGCAAGGACTTCATGTCTAAAACACCAAAAGCAATGGCAACAAAAGCCAAAATTGACAAATGGGATCTAATTAAACTAAAGAGCTTCTGCACAGCAAAAGAAACTACCATCAGAGTGAACAGGCAACCTACAAAATGGGAGAAAATTTTCGCAACCTACTCATCTGACAAAGGGCTAATATCCAGAATCTACAATGAACTCCAACAAATTTACAAGAAAAAAACAAACAACCCCATCAAAAAGTGGGCGAAGGACATGAACAGACACTTCTCAAAAGAAGACATTTATGCAGCCAAAAAACACATGAAAAAATGCTCACCATCACTGGCCATCAGAGAAATGCAAATCAAAACCACAATGAGATACCATCTCACACCAGTTAGAATGGCAATCATTAAAAAGTCAGGAAACAACAGGTGCTGGAGAGGATGTGGAGAAATAGGAACACTTTTACACTGTTGGTGGGACTGTAAACTAGTTCAACCCTTGTGGAAGTCAGTGTGGCGATTCCTCAGGGATCTAGAACTAGAAATTCCATTCGACCCAGCCATCCCATTACTGGGTATATACCCAAAGGACTATAAATCATGCTGCTATAAAGACACATGCACACGTATGTTTATTGCGGCATTATTCACAATAGCAAAGACTTGGAACCAACCCAAATGTCCAACAATGATAGACTGGATTAAGAAAATGTGGCACATATACACCATGGAATACTATGCAGCCATAAAAAATGATGAGTTCATGTCCTTTGTAGGGACATGGATGAAATTGGAAATCATCATTCTCAGTAAACTATCGCAAGAACAAAAAACCAAACACCGCATATTCTCACTCATAGGTGGGAATTGAACAATGTGAACACATGGACACAGGAAGGGGAACATCACACTTCGGGGACTGTTGTGGGGTGGGAGGAGCGGGGAGGGATAGCATTGGGAGATATACCTAATGCTAGATGACGAGTTAGTGGGTGCAGCGCACCAGCATGGCACATGTATACATATGTAAGTTACCTGCACATTGCGCACATGTACCATAAAACCTAAAGTATAATAATAATAATAATAATAATAATAAAATAAAAATAAATTAAAAAAAGAAAATATTTTGCAATGATTGAAAATGAAAACACAACATACCAACATACTAAAATTTATGGATACCACTAAATTACTGCTCAGGGGGAAATTTACAGCTGGAAATGCCTATATTAAAAAAGAAGAAATATCTCAAAGCAATGACCTAATCTTTTAAATGAAATTACTAGAAAAAGAAATTAAAACTAAACCCAAGGCAAGTAGAAGGAAGGAAATAACAAAGGCTAGAATGGAAGTAAATGAAATAGAGAATAGAAAAATAGGGAAAATAAACAAAACCAAAAGTTAAAGAATTAAAAGAAAAATTAACACCAATCCTGCACAACCTTTTCCAAAAAAGAGAAGATAAGGGACACATTTCAACTTATCCTATGAGGCCAATATTATCCTCATACCAAAACCAGACCAAGACATCACAAGAAAAGAAAACTACAGACCAATATCTCTTACAAATGAATACAGATGCAAAAAGCCTCAACAAAATACTACCAAACTGAATCTACCAACATAGAAAAAGGCTTACATACCATGACCAAGTAGGGTTTATCCCAGGAATACAAAGTTGGCTCAATATACAAAAATTAATTAGTGCAATATATCATATTAATAGAGTAAAGGACAAAGCCCACATGATCATCTCAACAGATGCAGAAAATACATTTGGCAAAATCCTAAATTTATTCATGATAAAAACACTCAGAAAACAAGCAACAGAAGAGAACTTTCTCAACCTGATATTGTCCATTTACAGTAACAACAACCTACAGCTAACATCATAGTTAATGATGAAAGATTGAATGCTTCTCCCAGAGATCTACTCTTAGTTTTTCTATTCGGCATTGTACTGGAGGTTCTACCCAGGGCAATTAGAAAGAAAATTAAACACAAGTAATCAAGATTGGAAAGGAAGAAGTAAAACTATTTCTATTCATACATAACATGGTCTTCTATACAGAAAATACTAAGGAATCCACAAAAATCTACTGTATTTCTTTCTATTAGCAATAAGCATTCTAAAATGAAATTAAGAAAACAATTACATTTCCAAAGCATGAAAAAGAATAAAATACTTAGGAATAAATTTAACAAAAGAATTATAAGACTTATACATTGAAAACTGCCAAACATCATTGAAGATAATTTTAAAAGACCTAAACAAATGGAAAGACATCTGTGTTCATAGATAGAAGACTTAGTATCATTAAAATGCCAGTATTCCCAAAATGAATCTATAGATTCCATACATTCCTTATTGAAACCCCAGGTGCCTTTTTGGTGGAAATTGACAAGTTCATCCTAAAATTCATACGAAAATGCCGAAATAGGAATAATCAAAGCTATCTTCAAAAAGAAGAACAAAGTTAAAAGAACACACTCCTCTGTGACAAAACTTACTAAAAAGCTATAGTAGTCAAGACAGCGTGGTACTGGCATAAGTACAGACACATAGATCAATGGAATATAATTGAAAGCCCAGAAATAAACCTTTACATTTATAGTAACTTGATTTTCAATAAGGCCATCAAGACAATTCCATGGGGGAAAGAATAGCCTTTTGAATAAATGGTCCTGGGATGTTGGACACCTATCTCATGCCAAAAACAAAAATTAATTTAAAGGAATCATAAGCCTGGAGGTAGAAGCTAACATTATAAAACTCTTAGAAGAAAACATATGAGTAAATCTTTGTGACTTAGATTAGGCAATAATTTTTTAGATATAACACCAAAAGCACAGTGACAAAAAAAAGATAAATTGGACTTCATCAAAATCAGACAATTTACTGCTTCAAATGACATCATCAAGAAGTGAAAAGACAACTCAGAAGGGGAGAAAATTTCTGCAAGTCAAATATTTGATAAGGAATTGGTATTCAAAATATATCAACTCTTACAACTCAATAATAAAAAGATAAATAACCCATTTTTAATGGACAAAGAATTTGAATAGATATTTCTCCAAAGAAGATGTACAAATAACCAGTAAGCATATTGAAAGATGCCCAAGATTAGCCACCAGAGAGATGCAAATCAAAACCACAAATGTCACTCACATCTACTAGAATGACTAGAATAAAAAAGATCATGAGTTCTGGCAAGGATGTTGACAAATCAGTAACCTCATACATTGCTGGTAGGAATGTAAAATTGTGCAGCTGCTTTGGAAAATAGTCTGGCGGTTCCTCAAAGGGTTAAAAAATAGTTACCATATGACCCAGCAATTCCACTCGTAGGTATATACCCAAGATAAATGAAATTTAACATAAATTTCCACATAAAAACATATATGTGAATGTTCACAGCAATATCATTCATCAGAGACAAAAAGTGAAATCAACCCAAATCTTCATCGACTGATGAATAGATAAATAAAATGTGGTAATATCCATATAATGGAATAAACTATTATCCAGAAATAAAAAGAAATGAAGTGCTGACATATGCTACAACATGGATGAACCTTTAAAACATTATGCCAAGTAAAAGAAGCCAGTTTAAAAAGACCACATATTGTATAATTTGAGTTATATGAAAGATCTAAAATAGGCAAATCCATATAGCTAGAAAGTAGGTTAGTGGTTGCCTAGGACTGGGGGATATGGTGAAGGGAATGGAGAGTGGCTCTGAATGAGCATGGGGTTTATTTTTAGGGTAATTAAAATGTTCTAAATGATAAGAGTGGTGATGATTTCACAATTTTGTGAATATACTAAAACAATTAAATTGTACACTTCAAATGGGTGAATTTTATGGCATGTAAACCATTTTTCATAAAGATATTTTTTAAAGATTTAAAAAATATAGCTTTTTTGGACTAAAAATAATATATGTTCATTATAGAATGTTGCATAAAACACAAGTATAAAAGAGAAAACAAAAAATGCCTACAATCCTATCATGCAGAGGTTACCAGTAATTACTGTTCATATTATGATAATAATAATAATAATACATCCTATCTTTTAAATCTCCATATAGTTAAACAACTTGGGCTCATGCTACACATACAAGCTACTATTTTGCTTTTTAAAATTTTAACATGATAGTGCGGGTATTTTCCCAAGTCATTAAAAATGTAAATAAATACTCTTAACGGTTGTAAATATTTATGGCTAGTTACTGGGAGATCCAAGATTGCAATAGTGTTTTGAATACTTTGATTAATTGCCAGGCCCCTACAGACTAGACCTGAAAGGTAACTGCCCAACCTGTGCATGAAGTCAGACTCTGTTAATACTTCTTGTATAGAGGCTGTATTACCTTGGACAATTATCTCACCTCTCTGGACTTCTGTTTAGTCACCCCTATATGCTGTGATTGGTAGATGACGGCCAAAGTCCCTGCCAGAGCTAACCCTCCAAAGAAATCTTAGTAAGGGTCTCTAAGTCAGGGATACAGGAAAGTAGAAGGAATTAGCTCACCGTGCAAGTATATTTATCACCATCCCTTCCTTTTTGATGGAGAGGCAGGTGAGGTCACAGGTGGCAGAATAAATCAATGACCTCTGCCTGAGGCTACAGATACTTTGACACGAGGAACTTAAGGCCCACGAGTTAACCACATAGTGGAATGTGCCCAGGCCTTTGTTAATAATTAGACCCAAGTTCAAGTCCTGGGTTGTAAGACTGTCAGCTGTGTAGCCTTTGGTAAATACTTTACCTTCTCTCAGCCTTGGTTTCCTCCTCTGCTAAATACTGTAATGTTAGTATCTAACTCAGAGGTCATTGTGGGGTTAAATACCTTATGCAAAAGTACCTGGGTCCACCCTAGCATATGGTATGTGTTCAGTAAATACCTGTTCTTTTTCTAACATGCTTTTTTTTTTCAAATTCCTAACTTGAAACAGTTTAGGCAGTTTAGAAGTAATAGAATAGCTACACAAAAAAGGTATCTATCAAATTTTCTCTGGAGGACTCTATTAAGGTTCCCCAGAATGTAGACAGCCTTTGATATGGCAACTTAAAGACTGCTCAGAATTTATGAGTGACTCTATTTCTTGCCTCCTTGCTTATTACACAGGGAATCCCCTTCTCCGAACTTATATGACTTAGACCTATTCATGCAGTCTACAGTCTTAGATCTGTAAGTGCAGTGTGGTATATGCATAAGAAAAATGAAGTGCATGAACTTTAGATTCAGAAAGAATGGGTTTGAATCCTGAGTCTTGTGCTTGTTAGCTATATCCTTAGTCAAATTATTTAACTTGTTGGTTTTCTCATATAGAAGGGGGACAGTAATAACAATTAAAATAGAGGTAAAGATTAAAGTGACATATGTAAAGTGCCAGGCACATGGTGAGAGGCTAATAAATGGCCACTATGACTACTCAGCCTGCCACATCATAAAGCTGATGTTCTGTGCAGAGGAAAAGAAACCTCATCAATAGTAAGAGCCACATCTATCAGGAGAAAGCTGTCAGTCTCTGAAGCATGTTCTTTTTTCAAGCCCAGAGAGACTCCACTTCACCACCTTATCTTGCCCAAGGCTCCAAGCGTATGTTCCTGATGCTTCTTTAAATCCCCAAAGTGCCAAGGCATGCCTGATATATTTGACATTCAGTAAATATTAATGAATGATGACTTTTTTTGTGGTGAAATGCACCCCACTTTCACTGTTCCTTTCGGATTTGCACTTACTTGGGTACTTGTGGATGATTCTGAAAAGCTGGTCGTTCACATCTGTCTCTGTTATGTAGCAGATATATTTCTCATTTTACTTGACAGGGTATTTCAGGATGGAGAACACCCTGTAGAAGCCATTCATCTGCTCCTCCAGGATTTCCATGATGCTGTGGTTGCTCAGGTCCCTCTCTGTCCAGTCCAGCCATGTCACAATGGGCATGAGGTACCAGTCCTTTGAGATGCATGTGGCCACATCCTCATTATCAATCCTGTCAAACTGCACCTGGGGCATTTCAGAGTCTGATTGGAAAAAATAACAAAACAATTAGTTCCTTTTTTATTTCAGCCCCAAGAGGCTCAGGCTAGCAGAATACATGCTCTCACTTTTTACATTAACCCCTTATATAGGCAATATATCTTGAGGTTCACTGTAGTTAAAATTTTGATCCAAGCATAGTAAGAGAAGAACAGGATACATGTATGCTCCTGCATTTCAGTTCTCATCTATCACTGCTGCCTTTATCTTTTGGAATCTTCCCCTCTTTGAGTGGATTCATTCCAGATTTGCCACTGAACTCCAGATACCCTGTTGAGAACCACAGAAGATAATGAATTATTCTCACCACCACCACCTTCTCATGTCTTCCAACTCTTATCCTGGAGGAATTCTGCCGTGCCTTCCCCAATCCCTAAAAGTCTCTGATGGGGGAAAAGCTCTTCATGCAATCCTGTGAAGGGTAAGGACCCCTGGATCACTACGGAGATCCACTGATCCAGTTCAACCTACATTTTAATAGTGAGAAAAGTGAAGCCTAGAAAAGCTAAATGAGTTACCCAAAGTCATCCAAAATTAGAATATGGGCCTCCTGACTCCCAATGCAGGGCTCTTCTCACTAAACCACATGTCATATCTCAGCGTTTTCATGTAAGACTGTTATGTCATATTTTGATTTTTCAGTGTTACAACTTGTTTGGAGAGTTTTTGATAGACCAGTGCTTGTTGTTGTTGTGGTTGTTGTTGTTGTTAATGTTTTGTTTGTCTGTGTGAATGAATGATGTATACAGGTATAGATACAGCATCTTTTGCTCAGGGCAATATTTTTAGCTAAGATGAATTGACATGATGGGAATAAGAAGAACTGATAATAATTTGAGTAAAAGGGGAAAAGTGAGAGAACTAGATAAGTTGTCGCTGGTATAACTTATGAATAGAGACAGAGCTTGAAATCAAGTTCATTCAATAAATTCCCTTACCTTCTACTATTAGCTTAATTGTACTTTCACTTCTTCCATCTGGTGTGATGGCTGAGCACTTGTAGATAGCTTCATTCATGAAGTCCACATTTCTTAGTAAATGTGATAGAGTCCCCTCAGAAATTTCAGCCTGGTCCACAGATACTCTTCCTTCATACAAGGAATTTTGATCTTCTAGTTGCTCTGTGTTATTGTGAAACTGGTAAACCAACTTCGAGAAAACTTCAAAAAAATCATAGTACTTGAAAAGGAGGTAATATTCTTTATTATCCTCTACCTCATATGCCTCTTTGATGTCTTCTCTTTCCCAAGAAAACTCAAGATTTTCGGTGCCCTTCACAAAGGAGAAATGACAGGAGAGGGTAACATCAGTGAATGGGTGGGCCCGCAGCTCCTCTGTAGACACCAAGAATGTCAAAGAAGAAATGAAGTTAATAAAGACCAATCAGCACTGCATCAGGTAAGATTTAATAAGCGAAAAAAGAAATCACTCTAGCTATTTCATGCATAAGGGATTTAGTACAGAGAACTAGACACTTACAAAATCATTGGAAGGCTGAAGAAATGAGCCCAAAGAAGGGCTGTCTGTGTCTGTCCTCCCCCACATTGTGCTAGGCTCAACAACACTGCAGTACTGGTCTTCTGGAAGAACAGTTGCCTCTGCCTTATCAAGAAGCTGGTGATGCAGGAAGTCATCACCACGGGTGTTGCTTCCGTAGCCAATCTGCACCTGCTAGATTGCACTGGCCAAAGAAAGGATGCCTCATGCACTATAACCTTTCTCCCCACTTCAATCAGTTGCCATTTAATTCTTGAGAAAATATATCTGATTGGCAGACTCTAAGTCATTTCCAGAACCCTAACTGCAAAGGAATCTTGGAAATATGTTTTACTCTCCAGTTTCAGCAATCCAGGAATGCACATCAGAAAGGTGGGAAAAGATGTTCAGTAAGTAAGTCTATTCTACCTGCCACAAATATCTACCAATCTGGGCAGAGCTATCAATAGCAGGACCTGAGGGCTACAGGGAATATAGCCATGCACTATGTATATTCATAGAATAATGACTTAGAATAGAATGCTGATGTGTTATATTTGCAAGAAAGCTTACAGATCCTCTGATTCAATGTTTTTGAACTATTTTCCCCAAAGCCCACCTCATAGGTTGCCACTGATGACCAGGTGAAGACCAAATCAGTGAGATCTCCACTCCCTTAACACTTCAATCAGAACAATCCCTCCCTTATTTACTTTATAAATTAAGCTTCCAAATCGAATTCTTCTGTAAAATGTCTCTGCTACTAAAAGACAAAACTGATTCCCAGGAAGCAAAATTGCTTAAGATCACCAAGTAAGATACTAGTATCACTGCAAAAAGAAACAAGACCTCTCAGAGTTTAAAAAGAACCATTAGGGTCATGGTTACCAAACTTTTGAACATAAAAGACTAATTAAATTCTCAGCTTGAGTAAGAGAGAATAATGAGACTTAAACATTATGAAAATATGGACTCCAATAGGAAGGCAATTTTTTTCCTCCTAGAGACACTATGCAGGTAACAAACAAGCAATAGAAAGACAGAAGAGTTGGTCAGTGTGAGCCTAAATAAGACTACTGTTTGATATTTCATCTCACCTCATTATAGCAAATAAGGTGAGATGAAATAGAAGGCAAAATAGGTTATGCACCAAGAGCAAATTCAAATGGTAAGTTAGTAGACAAGGAAGCTTCCAAGCCATCAGCCCAGCAAAGAACAGCCTAAGAGACATGTAATAGAGAATATTCCAGATGAATGACAGACACAATTTGCTCATTCCAGTAGTGATAACCACGTGGGTGTTGATGGGGGAGCCCAGATATTTGGTCAAACATTATTCTGAATGTGTCTATGAGGGTGTTTCTGGATAAGATTAACATTTGAGTGGACAGACTGAGTAAAACAGATTGTCTTCCCTAATGTAGGTGCCCTCATCTAATCAGTTGAAGTTCTAAATAGAACAAAAAAGCCAACCTTCCTTCAAGTAAGAGGAAACTCCTGCTTTTACTGCTTGAGCAGTCTTTTCCTGCCTTCAGACTCAGACTAGAACTATACCGTAGATTGTTCTGCACCTCCAACTCACTGACTGCAGATCTTGGGACTTCTCAACCTCCACAAGCCCAGCTGCATGACCCAATTTCTTAAAAAAAAAAAATCAGGCTCTCTCTCTCTCTCTCCACCACCCCCGCCCCGGCCAACCCCCTCTTTCTCTTTTCCAGTTTGTTCTGTTTCTCTGGAGAACTCTGACTATACCGGTAACATTTATCAAGTAAGTACAATGTTCTAAACATATTCTAGGTACTTTTCTGGCATTAATTCATTTAATCTGATACTAACACTGAGGCAGGTAATTATCCCCAATTTACTACTGAGAAAACCAAGGCACAGTGGGTGAAGTAAGTTACTCAAGGATACACAGCTAGTGAGCAGTAGAGCTGTCATTCAATGCTAGGCAGTCTGACTCCAAAGCTCTCCAATTGAAATGTGCTCTTTTGTCTCCTGATAGTAGGCACTGGTTCGAAGTTTGATGAATGAATCAGTGACTAATTAAATGAATTAATGACTACAAGACAGGCTGGAAAGGAGGCAAAGAGAAATAACTTGCATAACCTTTTAAAGGATTGATTTGCAAGTAAAAACATGAAGTGCTTTCTTGCTCAAATTATTTTTCTGAAGTGGTTATCACCAAAAAGCAGTGTTTTATAATTTTTGTGGTACTTTTTTTCTGTAAAATCCTGGTCTGACGAATTGTAAATCCAAGTTCTAGTTCTAAGTACCCCCTTACTAATCATTTGGCATCAGGAAAGGCACTTAATCTCTCTGAGTTATAGCTTCCTTATGTATAATTAGAATGGTAACACCTGCCCGAGGTTTTAATGAAATACCATGGGATCTTACAGACTGTTTTTATATGACATGGCTCAGTCATTTTCCAGAGGGACAGGAGCAGAGTAGATGAGTGGACACTTTAGTAAGCTGTTCCCCCACCCCAATGTCTCTCACAAGAGTATGTAGTTTACCCATGAGTGGTCCTTGATTCTAGCTTCTCCGGTTATACTCAGGAGTTCTTGCTACAGTTGTACCCTTTCTGGCCCAAGGGAAGGGGTCTCAAACTCAGAGATCCAAAGGCTCTAGCCAATGCATCATGAAACACAACTTCCTGCTGATGTAACTGGTATAAAAGACAATTTCTAACTGATATGTCTGCAGATGGCCCTGCTTGAATCTGAGTAACTCCTTTGTCTATTTCAATCTGTGTTATTTCTAAACCATGTGTCTTTAGCTTCCCAAGCCTTAAGAGGCTGAGGCAAAAGCTCAGAAAAAGGTTAATAATGTGGTAAAACACTTAGAAAAATGTACAAAGATACTGTCTAAAGCATCTGCCATGGTACTTAGCACATAGTATTAAGTTCTTAATATTGCTACAAAATGTGAGATTAGAATCAACAGATCATTCTCTTTCTTGCCTACATACATACCTATTCCTTTATTTGGTTGAGTTTTTCCTAACTATGAGTGGATTACCACCTTACTTTGCTTACTGCTCTCCTCTACCGGCGCACACACACACACACACACACACACACACACACACACACACACACCCAGCCCCCCCTGCCCTCCTCCCCACCACACACACACACACACAAACACACACACACATAGAATAATCAAACATCAAGAGAAAAGAGCCAACAAATGTAATCTGAGTTGACCAGGCCTTGTACTAACTCCTGAGTTGAACCCTGGAGCCTGAGGATGCCTTCAAGTTGCTGCCACCTTTAAGGGACTGACAGAACTGCTGCAGGTCTCTGGAAGATGGCATAAGCCTGAAGACTATAAATGTGTTTGATCACTTTATGGAGTAGTTATACAGCCAGATTTGGGATACACAGTATTTTTTTTAAAAACTTTTGCTTATGGACTTTTGGTTAGCTGAATCATATTAACATTTCCACCATCTGTATATTGTTTGTCACCAAGAGATTTGAAGATTTGAGTACAAAAAGACTTACATAAACCCTTTGTTGACTGCCCATCCAGATTTTTCAGGACAGACCTGATTTCAAATATTTTGGATGCTACACTATAAATTGGCACTTATCAGAGTCACTTGAAACTGGGTGTCTAGTATTGTTTTGTTTGGTTTGGTTGGAAGGTTCATACTATAGATATGACTGAGATTAGTCATTCAGATATAGCTTCAAATGGACAAACCAAATTGGGGGGTGGGGTGGAAGTTTTTCTCATTTAAAAAAAGAAAGCAGAATAAACAATAATGGTTTCTAATATGTGTCTGTTATTTTCTCCCATCTGCTCTTAACCATTTCCTATGAAGTAAATATAGATTTTTAAAATAAACATAATTTTTCCTGTAAAAAATAAATTTGTTATTTTCATTTAACAAATGAAAAGAATGAGGTTCCGAGAGATTATGTCGTTTATCTCCAAACAAATGTTTTCCTCACTATCTCCAAAGCTATTTCATAAATGTCCACAAAGTTTTTTGAAAAATGACTCACCTGCACTGTGAAGAAGTAAGTTAGCAGTCACCAAAAAGAAGGACATTTTGTAAGGAACAAAATGAAAGGCAGAAAATTTGCTTCAGCCAAGAAAGTGTGGGGCAGCATAACCATGGAACCACCTGCTTCTGGGACCCAGGAAGGCCCTCACAGACACCTCCTTTAGATTCCATGCCCACCAGTGCACCTTTAGTAGACAGGCTTCCAGCACCTCAGTACCCCATGTGGGAATGTCTACCGAGTCAAGTTCACACAGCTTAATCTTGTGCAGGTTTGTTTGTTTTGTGTACAAACCAGGAGCTCTCTTTCTATAATATGAAAATCTGCCTCTCTAAGTGAGTCACAGTTGAAGTCATTTGGATCTGAAGTCAGCCCTCAAGATATACGAGGGACAAAAGACAGTTTCCTATGCTTCCCAAGCCATGTTCACTGGCCTTTCTGGATGTTGCTGGTGCAAGTCCAAAGTGGAGGACATTTAACTAGTAGATATACAAGTGTATCTTAGAAGTCATGGTGCAATGCTTCCCAAATGGAGAAAAATAACCAAGAGACAGTACTAAATGAGTCTGCCCAGCCAGGGCCGTAGTTTAATAGGAATGGCATTAACAAGCTTAAGATAGCTTTGGAAGGGGTAGAAGAAAGGAATTAGGAACTCTCAGCCCTTTCAAGAATCTCTGACACAAATGCACATCTACATACAGGTAAAGCCACTAATTCTCACAGAATCCAGCCTCCCTCTCTGGCCTCATCTCTCACTATTCCCCCGCACTTTACGTCCCACCTACCATCCCAAAGTTGTAGTGCTGTCCAAATCCTCCGGGCCTGGCACATCCCTTATCACCACTGCCTTCATCCACTCCCCAACTACTCACTTACTCAAAACTCTGCCCAAGGCTGGGCTCCGTGGCTCATGCCTGTAATCCCAGCCTTTTTGAAAGCTGAAGCAGGCAGATTACTTGAGGCCAGGAATCTGAGATCAGCCTGGCCAACATAGCAAAACCCTGTCTCTAATAAAAATACAAAAAATTAGCTGGGCCGTGGTGGTGCATGCCTGTAATCCCAGCTACTCGGGTGGCTGAAGCATGAAAATCGCTTGAACCCGGTAGGCAGAGGTTGCAGTAAGCCGAGATCGTGCCACTGCACTCCAGCATGGGTGACACAGAAAGACCCTGTCTCAAAAAAACAAAACAAAACAAACAAAACAAAAAAACAACTCTGCCAAAGTAGCACTTCTCAAGCCCTCCCGGACCCATATGCAGTTCACCATTCCTTCTTTATTTTGAACATACTTTCATTGCTGCATGAATCACACTGCATGACAATTATTTCTTTACTTGTTCTTTGGCCCCTCACTATTTCCAAGAAAACAAAGTAACATAATCATACTCTCTCAGCATATGTTCATTTCTCCTCTTCTTCCTGTTATCTGTTTAGGATTTTAAAAAAATCTGCTACAGTCCTTCAAGTCTATCTATGATACATCATAATAATAGCGACTTTACATCAAATGTTTACAAATGCCAAATTTAATCTATAAAATGAGCCTATAAAGTAGGTACTACTATTATCTTCATTTTATAAGTGAGAAACAAAGGCAGAGGGAAAGTAAATAATTCATCCAGGTTACACAGAGACAAGACTCTCACTCTGTAGGTTAGCTGAAGCCTGTACATTCCACCTAAACTCTGACCTGACAAACCTCTGCTATGTTACCCGCACACCATGGGAAGCCACATCACCCAGGGCATCCACCAAAACAGGACGCTCATGGGCTGATGAAGCAGATGACTTTCAGAATATTATAGGAACTCTCTTTCTAGAGCCTATTAGACACCGAAAAATATGTGCTCTGTGGGTTGAACAGTAACAGATACAGAAATCTTCAGAAGAAAAGAAGGACAAAGGAGTAGCCATTCCAGCCAATGACCAAATAAAGCATTTCTGCATTCAGTGGGACAAGTGGTAAGATTCTTTGCCAAGTCTATATACTCTATGAATCTGATTAGTGATTGACATCATCTTCTGATTTAGAAAATATCTCTTC
The DNA here is from genome assembly GCF_028885625.2 of Pongo pygmaeus. Lineage (NCBI taxonomy): Eukaryota > Metazoa > Chordata > Mammalia > Primates > Hominidae > Pongo > Pongo pygmaeus. Next base: position 53,114,357 of record NC_085930.1, on the reverse strand, counting down.
ATGGTACACGTAGTAAAATATTTTAAAGACATATCTAAAATAATATAAATTTTAAAAGATAATATGGCAGATAGCAGCTACTAGAGCTATAGATCTTTTTTTTTTTTTGAGACAGAGTCTTGCTCTGTTGCCCAGGCTGGAGTGCAGTGGCACAACTGCAGCTCACTGCAACCTCCATCTCCAGGGTTCAAGCGATTCTCCTACCTTGGCCTCCCCAGTAGCTGGGATTACAGGTGTATGCCACCAAGCCCAGCTAATTTTTGTAATTTTTAGTAGAGATGTGGTTTCCCCATGTTGCCCAAGCTAGTCTTGAACTCCTGGCTCAAGTGATCTGCCCGCCTCAGCCTCCCAAAGTGCTGGGATTATAGGCACAAACCACCACACCCAGCCTATCATTAATAGATAGGCTATCTATTAATGATATCTCTGTCTCTATCATTAATAGAGACAGAGACTATAGTCAAATGTCATGGGAAAAAAATTGTAGAAATATAATGTCTTTTCAATTCAGTAAAACTTTATTACTATTTCTAAGATATAGAAGTTTTTCGGCCAGGCGCAGTGACTCACGCCTGTAATCCCAACACTTCGGGAAGTCAAGGTGGGAGGATCACCTGAGGTCACAGGTTCGAGACCAGCCTGGCCAACATGGTGAAACCCCGTCTCTACTAAAAATACGAAAAATTAGCTGGGCATGGTGGTGCATGCCTGTAATCCCAGCTACTCAGGAGGCTAGGCAGGAGAATCGCTTGAACCCAGGAGGCAGAGGTTGCAGTGAGCCAAGATCGTGCCATTGCACTCCTGCCTGGGCAACAAGAGCAAAACTCTGTCTCAAAAAACAAAACAAAACAAAACAAAACAAAACAAAAAAACAGGCCATGCAGCATGGTAGCTCACGCCTGTAATCCCAGCACGTTGGGAGTTTGAGGCGGGTGGATCACGAGGTCAAGAGGTTGAGACCATCCTGGCCAACATGGTGAAACCCCATCTCTACTAAAAATACAAAAATTAGCTGGAAGTGGTGGTGCGCGCCTGTAGTCCCAGCTACTTGGGAAGTTGAGGCAGGAGAATCGCTTGAACCAGGGAGGCAGAGGTTGCAGTAAGCCAAGATTGTGCCACTGCACTCCAGCCTGGTGATAGAGTGAGACTCTGTCTAAAAAATAATAATAATAATAATAAGTTTTTCATCATTCTGAAAGACATAAATCCTAAAGCCTTTCTAATTCCCCCACCCCAGTCGGTTATAATCTTTGCTCCTCAGCACTTGCACTACATTTTCTATTGTTACATGACACTCTCATTTAATAAAGCTTATTTTTAATTATCCTAATAGCAGTTTCACTGTAAATAATTTTTTGAAAAAATAGAAAAGAATAAAGAACATTAAAATCCCTTTTAATTCATCACCCAGACAGCCACCACTACCATTTTAGAGTATCCCAGTTTCTTACATGTGTACTTTTTCAGAAAACTCAATTTGTATATACAGTCTAGTGACTAGTTTAATTTTCCTCATGACACTATTTTGTGAGTATTTCTCCTTCATTAAATATTCTTATAGCCTGGTCTACTTTGTCTTGCAGTTATTTATATGCCTATCTAATCAGCCCTGCTAGACTGTAAGTTCCCTAAGCGCATGGCTAGGTCCTCTTTGTCTTTCATATATCCATCATGGTGTTCTACAAGTTGTAGGCACCCAATAAGTATTTGTTGAATTGACTGAATTGAATTGAATTTGGTGTAAGATTCTTACAAAGTTTCACTTTATAACAGGAACAAGAGGCCAGGCGTGGTGGCTCACACCTGTAATCCCAGCACTTTGGGAGGCTGAGGCGGATGGATCACCTGAGGTCAGGAGTTTGAGACCAGCCTGGCCAACAAGGTGAAACCCCATCTCTACTAAAAATACAAAAAATTAGCCAGGCATGCATGGTGGCGGGCTCCTGTAATCCCAGCTACTTGGGAGGCTGAGGCAGGAGAATTGCTTGAACCCAGGAGGTGGAGGTTGCAGTGAGCCCAGATTGCACCACTGCACTCCAGCCTGGGCGACAAGAGTTAAACTCCATCTCAAAAAAAAAAAAAAAAAAAAAGACAAAACAAAACAAAACAAAAACCAGGAACAAGAAAAAAGAAAAACAACAAAGACAGAAAAAAAAAATCATGTACTACTAAAGACAAGTATAAACTATCCCAAAACAGAAAATTCTAGCAGTGCACACAGATTTTGCATTGCACCCTTTTCACCTCTGGTTTGTAGAAAAACAATGAGAACTCTAATGAACCAGCTCTAGGTGGCAACAAAGTGTAAAGGGAATGTAGATACCTCAACACTTCAGTCACATTGTCAGTCATTTGACTCTCCAGTTTACAAACACAGTCAACAATTTCTCCCCAATAAATAGTCTCTTTATCAAAAGAGCTTACCTGTATTACAGCTGGTTCCTCTGATCCACCAGGTGAGAAGCAAGTGAGGTGGAGTCAGCATGTCTTTGAAGGGACACTTGTTGCTGTCCCCAGGGAAAGTGCTTGGTGATACTGTTATCACCAAACTGTTGCTATAAAAGCTCAGCAAAGAGCTCCATGAGACTTAATATTTCAATGGCTGTATGTGTTAGCTAAAAAAAAGTGTTTGCAAGTTATTATGGGAGAAGAGTGGAACAAAAGGAACTCCATAATTTTTCAATGTTGGGGAATTATTCTGCACCTATTTTTTCAAAGTAACATATTTGAAGAATAATTAAATAACATGGGAATAATGCTCACTATACAACTTTGGTAAAAAAATTAAAATATAAAACTTAATATACATATACATATATGTATGATTTCAACTTTGTGGGAAGAAATATGTACATATAGGAAAAGAAAGAAATACACCAAAATGTAAACCATATTTGTTTCTGGATGGCGAGAGTGTGTGTGATTTCAGTTGTTTTCCTTTCATATCTCTGAATTTTCTAAAGTGACCTTTTACATTTATATTACAATAAATACTTTGTAACTGAAAAAATTAAGAAATGAAGAGACTGACTTTATACACATAATGTGGTACAGTGAGTGACAGTACAGGAAGGAGGAATGAGATTTGTTCTTTACTCTCTACCTCTTAGGGATAAGCATGGTTTGTATCTCCTGTTTGAAGCCTTTTCCATTACCCTTGAGGCTCAAGTTCAGCAGTGGCCAATTCTTTATTAGGGAACCCTTCTCTCTCCAACCCCACAGCACATGGGTTACATCTGGGTCTGAGCTGGGTTGACCTGGTCCTGACACTCAGCACAGCCCAGGTAAATGATAGAGAAGGGTTTGAAGGAACACTTCCCTTGGTAAAGAGACTTATTACAACAGGGTAAATAAGAAGAAGACAAGAATAGGAGGCCTGTTGCTGGGAATGGGTGCCAGAGGCAGCTTCTCCCTATGTTCCTCACCCCATCAGACTATGAATGAAGCAGTTAGTTCCTGGTTTTGCGTCTCCAGAACCTCTCAGCTTCTCTAATCACTTTTAGTGGCTGAGTGAAGGAAACAACTATGCAGTTTCAAAATAAAGCTATATCCATTAACACAACCTGTTGAAGAATTTTTGTTTTGGTTTTGTTTTTGTTTAGCCCCAACAGCATCTACTATAATTTTTTTAACATAGTAGGCTCTCAAGAAAACAACTGGAATATAATGGAATGAAATAATTATGACCAGTTTGTGTCACTTCTCGAATTCATGCTATGGGGGCTGAGGCTTGACTTACATTTGACTTTCACCTGAAGCAGAGGAGGAATATCTTGATGCTAGCACAGTATTGAGAAACCATGAGGAATACTTTGTACTCAGATATAAGATTATTTCTACAAGTGCCACAATCCACAGACTCTACCAAGCCTTGCAGCCTTTGTGAAAAGACTGCAAGGCTAATAAGGAAACATGAGCTAATAAGGAAATGGGATCTGGAGCTTCCAGTGAGGGCAGAATCAGAGGTGATCTCCTACCTAGTATTTATACCTCTTTCTCCAAGGCCTAGACAAACCTATCATCTCGAAGTCTACTACTCTTCCTCTGTACTGTATCTTAACAGTACACCTTAGATTTTTGGGGGCAAAGTTAAATTTTTAAATATTTTCTCCCATAATTATCTAAAGCATATCAATACTTGTCTATTCTAACCACCAGCACTAAGCATGCCAGCCAAACCAGACCCCTTACCATTTCCCAAATATATGCTATAATTTTCTCCTTCTTTTTGCTATGCTTTCTAAGAAATATTTTTCTTCTTTCCTTCAATTTTGTATATTTCATCCCAGCTCTATCCAAATCCCATTGTTCTCTGAAAGCTATCCTAACTGTGGTAGCCTAAATGGTCTTTTTCCTCTGAACTTTGATAGCTTTTGGTTATGTTTCTGTAAGAGTTACCAAATGTTATTTTATATTTTAGTTACTTTGGGTTCATGTTTTTAAAAATAACTTTATTGATACATACTTTATATATTTTCCTATCATATAATTTACTTAAAGTGTATAGTTCAATGATTTTTAGTAGTATATTCATAGTTGTACAACCATCACCACAATGAATCTTAGAACAATTTCATCTTGCCAAAAAGAAACCCTGTACTCATTAGCAACCGCTACCCATTCTCCCTTGCCTCTAGCTCTTGGCAACCACTAATCTACTTACTGTCTCTACAGATTTGCCTATTTTGGAGGACTTCATATAAATAGAATCATACAGTAGGTGTTCTTTTATGACTGGTTTCTTTCACTTATGTGTCAGAATAACATTTCCAAGATTCATCCATGTTGTAACATGTATCAGCACTTCATTTCTTTTTGTTGCTGAATAATGTTCTATTGTATGTAAATACCATATTTTATTTATCCTTCATCAGTTGGTAGAGATTTCGTTTGATTCTATTTTTTGACTATGATGAAAAATGCTGTTATGAACATTCATGTGTAAGTTTTTGTGACGATGTATGTTTTCATTTCTCTTGGGTATATACCTGGGAGTAGAACTGCTGGGTCATATGGTAACTATTTTTTTTAACCTTTTGAAGAACAGTCAGACTATTTTCCAAAGTGGCTGCACCACTTTTTCATCCCCAGTATTAGTCTATAAGGGTTCCAATTTCTCTACATCTGCACCATCACTTATTAGCTGTCTTTTCTATTTTAGCCATCTTAGTGGGTATGAGTAGTAGCTCACTGTGATTTTAATTTGTATTTCCCTGATGGCTAATGATGTTGATCATCTTTTCATGTGCTTATCCGTGATTTTTATATCTTTTTTGGAGAAATGTCTACTCAGATCTTTTGCCCTTTTTAACTTGGATTTTTTTTTATAGGTTCATGTTTAATCTCTGTTACCATACAGTAAATCTCTTGAAGGCAGTGATTGTATTTGAACAAAATCATGAACATTCTACTATGTTGTTATCCAGCACACTATAAATATGTGACTTGGCAAGTTAGTTAATTTTCCCACATCTCGGTTTTCTTGTCTGAAGAATGATGATAATAATACGTACCTTATAGAAGGGATGTGAGGATTAAATAAAAATAATCCCTAGACAGAACCCCTAGGACAGTGCCTGGCACTTATAAAATAACCAATAAACATTACCTATTATTCTTACTAGTTTTTATACCTTGCAATATATAGTACAGTTTCTTACACACAGTAGGTACTCAATGTCTATCTGTGAATGAATTAATTAGGGATTAAAATTATTTTAGCTCATTTATAGTTGTAGTTATGAGTAGCTATCTATGAAAAGGTCAAACAAGCCAATATGGAACCAACACAGGCTGAGCAAGTGGATAAAATTTAAAAGATAGTCACTTCAACTCCCAAAACAATCAATAAGGAAAACACCGCACCAGATCTAAGATAAACCCCTAAATGGAGTGAATTCAATGGGAGTAGCCATGAAAAATGCTTTTATAGCTCTAACAAATGCTTAGTCAAAGACTCCAAAGATATCCAAAGATGTCATGTCATTATTTGAATCTTCAAAATAAAAGGGCCTAAACTTCAATAAAGAAGCCCAGAGACATATTTAAGGAGACATTTTAATCTATCAATTCTACAGCAATAGCAAACTGTGGTAGAGGAAGAACTGCTGAAAATCAAACTACTAGACCTTATATCACAAAACTGGCCGAAGACTTACTCTTGGCCCCTATAAATATAGAAGCCAACTCCTCCTCAGGATCGATTGAAAGACTAGAGCTCCCTCTACTTTCAGTGCTGCCCTAAACATAGAGTAACCGGTTTTTTGAGATTTGGACAATTGGCAGGAAGATGGCAGAACTTTAAACCATCCTAGGCCAATATGGATAAACCAGACTGAGAGGGATTTAGCAGTGGAAATAAATCAAAACCTTGCATGCTAGCCTAAGCAACTGGCCTTCATCTGATAAGCAATGAGGAAACACGGGGTAAAGGCAGGAGGAAAAGAGATGGGTTGAAATCATGAAAGCAGTGCTTTAGAAAGGACAGTCTGAATCAGAGGTGGCTAAAATAAAGGTAGGAGTGGGTTTAGGAGGCATGAGGTCCTGATATACCTTGAAGACAAAAAAGACAATAAGCATAAATCTTGGGCAAGAGAGTTCTGACCAACCTCCCAAATCCTAATCCCTAAGACACAGAATGGCCCAGAGCAGAGGACCATGGTTTATGTAGGAAATTGTGAAATCATGAGTAAAGACTGTTCTCAACTTTGTTTTTCTACGCTGATCATGATATAATAAGTGGCAGAGAGCAACAGTTATAACAATAACTACTATTACAGCTAATAATAATAATTACCACTACTTACAGAGTATTGACTTTGTGCTAGGTACTATGCTAAGCACTTTAGATTTTCACCTTACAATGACCCTGTGAAACAGATAATATACTTTATAATACAGATGATGAAATCAAGCCTTACAGAAATTAAGTAACAAAATCAGGATTAAGCAAGAGAAATCTGATTTCCAGAGGTGGGTTTTGAAACCTGTATCTGATAAAAACCAAAGCCCACTCTTAACTGCATCAGTATGCTGCCTCCTAACTAGAATGGCTTATGAAAGGATTCTCTACATAGATTATTTCTTGTTTTTTCTGCAGTCAGTAGGTCAATAGGGCCTATCTAAGTAAGGTATGTCAAAAACTATTCATGCATTTATTTCATTCACTCACTATTTACTGCCTACGATGTCTTGGGGGATACCATGGTAAACAGATGCAGTTCCTGCCTTCAGGAAGTCTAGACAGGGTAGCTGAAGGAGGAGGAGAATTCATTTGGTCTCCTAAATGTCCAATACTATTCCAGTCAAGAGACTTATCTTGAAATGTATTCAATTTGGCCAAGCAAGACATAATGGTGAAGTTCTGGTAAGTGGACAAACAGGCCATGTACTTTCCCAGTTCCCTGTAACCCATGTTCCTTTCCCTATGTAACATATTCTGTTGTCTCCTCTGTCCTTTACCTTCTCCAGTGCCCCCACTCCCCTCTCAGACATCTCTTTCAGCTAGCCACAGATGAACCCCGTCACTGTGGGGGTTCACAAGCCACCATAGCTCTTTTACCTCCCAGAAAGTTTTCAGTATTCTCCAGGCTGATTGGATGGTTTCAAGGGCCACTGTAGGATTGGGGGATGCTGCTTCATTTAAACCCATCTGGCTGCAGTGAAAAGAGATACATCCATGGTAGCTAAGATAAAGAAGGGTAATTATACTGGGCAGTAAGGATATGCTCACATTTAATCCAGCTGTTAACAAGTTGGTCTCAGTGAAGCTGCACCTGGTGCGTTACCCTGGATATAAGGCAGTCCTAGATTTCAGCAGCAATATTTTATGAATCTTCACACTTATGTTCCACAATTGACAAAAAATTAGCGACACTCCCCATGTCTGCTTCTTTCTGACTCAACTGTAATTTCTTTCTGATCTGCCACCAACTGCAATTTCCCTCTGGGTTCTTTGGATTAAATTCCTGGGACAGTGAGAAAAAAAAATCATCTCTGCTTCTGTTTGGGCAGTGCCTTGTAAGTGATAGGCCACCAGGCAGTCTGTTGATGGGCTTACCTTGGTCAGATGTCCACTATGGCTCCAATCAACATAGGTTCTAAAGCGAGGTCATATGATACAAGGACGGCACCCCAAATTATGTTTGGTTCAGGTGCCTCTGCTCCAGTTTTGTGTATGAAGCCCACAAAACCCCCAATCCTTACCTTAAGACAAGTGCCGTATAATTCCAACAATCACGATATTTCAAAGTACCATCAATGGATAGATGCCACTTGTAATACTGACACTATTTGCAAGATCTTACTGCTTTGAATCATTGAAAAAAACAAAAACAAAAAAAAACCTAAGCTCAAGAGAGCAGTGTAGGGTAGTGGAAAGAACATAGACTTTGGAGCCACACAGCCCTAAGGCTGAATTTCTAATTAGCCTTTCACTCTCTGTGATAGCAGACTTCACTCATCATTTTTGAGCTTGTGTTCCCTCATTTCTAAAATGAAGATAAACATTCTTATTTATAAATGTGGTGATAAGAAGAATTACATTTTTTAAGGTTTGTGACAAAAGGTGTTTGACAAATAAAAGTTCCTTTTCAACTAAAACTTAATATTTACAAATATATTCAGTGTTTCAAAAGATATAGAGTACCTGTACCTACTGTGGAGCAGGCACTGTTAGGGGATGGGTATATAATAATAAGACAGGACTTTACAATTTAATCTAATTATTCAAAAAATAAGTCCACTAACTAAGAGATATATCCAACTCAGTCAATCCAAATTATTTGCAAGAAATCGTACTAGACAACGGGGGATGGTGGTGGTGTGAGGGAGAATCCAAAAATGAATAAAGATAGTCATTCTATGTTAAGTAGGAACCTACTCTAATTGGACATGAGATGTGCATTTTACACTGAAATTTACAGTTTCCTTGCCAATAGCTTCAAAGAGGCAGAAACACAATTTTCAACTTTTAGAAAGCAGTTGCTCAGTTATCTTAGCTGCTCGATGGTCTGGTTACATTTATCCGAAATTCAACAACCAAGTAGTTGGAGACTTTATTAAATTAAAATAGCTCCTAGTACAGCGTCGCAAGCAGTAGGTTTTCAAAATCTGTCAGGTTACTCATTTCTTTACCTACACTACTTTTTTTCTTCCTTTCCTTTATTCTATATAATGTGGAGTTCCCATACTAAGTATTTTTTTCCAAACTTTCTACTAGGAAGCCTCATTTGCTATTACTGAGGTTATCTTTTTCCCTTTAATTCCACTGATTTGTAATCTTACCTCTTATTTTATTTTTCTTGAGACCAAAAAAAAAAAAAAATTGCAGGGCAGTGGCATAATCATGGCTCTCTGCAACCTCTACCTCTTAGGCTGAAACAATTCTCCCAGTAGCCTGTGTAGTAGTTGGGACCACAGGCGAGCGCCACTAGGCCCGGCTAATTTTTGTACTTTTTGTAGAGACGGGGTTTCCCCATGTTGGCCAGGCTGGTCTCGAACTCCTGACCTCAGCGATCTAATGGCCTGGGCCAAAGCGCTGGGATTACAGGCATGAGCCATGGCACCTGGCCAACTCTTATTTCTGAATTATGTTTGAATCCTTTCTTTTTCCCATTTTACATTACATTCCTATCACTTTTAAAAATCCCAGATAAATATTTTAAAGCAAAAACAACTATTATTTTAAATATTTGTAATTTTCAGATATTAGGACTACTGTTAGAATGCTGGCTTGACCCAAAATAAGGTCTGTTCTTAAAAAGGACTCTTTCAAAACAGATGACTCATCAGTTTTAAAAAGCACTCTACCATTAGGTTAAACATACAAAGTACGTCTTTCTATGACTACAACTCAATCAGAAATTAAAGTTTAACTGCAGAGTAAAGGCATAGTTTCTCATACAAATAAATGACTGGCAAGAAAAAAACGACTTTCTTTTTTTAAGGAGGAAAGCAATTTAATGTCGTTGATTATACACGACCACTTAACTTTCTTATGTATAAGCTTTGTTAAAAAAAAAAAAAGCTAAGCAGTTTTTCTCATTTCTATGCATGACTTTTCAAAATCACAAAACGTAATTTCAGAAAAGATTGAGTTTGGGACAAGGATGAAAAATACGTTAATTAGAATTACTAAATTAGTACCAGATCAGCATTTTCCCAAACTGTAGTTCTGACCTGCAGTACAAACTCTATGCTGAGTTTTTAAACTAACTCATTAATTTGAGCTATCTCAAATCATGCAACCGCCTCCATATCTCCCAAATTCACTCCTAGACACAACTTAGACCAAAAACCACGTATGTGCTTCTATAATTAAAACGGGCAAAACGTCCTTACTTGATACACATTTCTGCCTTAAAAAAGAAAAAAATAATTCTGTGGGGCAAGCAGTGCGGGTATTACCCATATTTTATGCATAGGGCAACTGAAATCAAATCCCTGCCCTAGGCTATTTAACAGCGGAACCCCCAGTAAGGATCCGGGGGTTCTGAGGTCTAGTCCAGCCGCGTTCACATTTCGAGGTCGGCTCTGTGAATCCTCGGACTTTAAATTCCTGCGGTTTTCTGTCATGGAGATAAATCACCACTAAATTCCTGTGTGCTCACAGAGTCCTGCAGACACGGGCCCCACTTTTAAACTGAAAAACAAGCTGGGGACGGGGGAGGGGGGGGCACGCGACGCGCGAACCCTCAAGGCGAGATAACCGAACATCCTTGGGCTGTTTGCCGAGGCAGTCTTGGAGTCCTGGAATAGGTCACCAGGCTCCAGCGACTATAAAGCGCGGCCGCCGAAACCCGGTCCGGCTCAGATGACAATTTGGCAGCCTCTGGGTGTCTGCCTCAGCTCTGCGCAGCCCATGCTGCGCTCTTGCCACTCCGCGTCCCGCGCCTGGTGAGGCAGAGCCCGCCCCGGACCGGCGCGCGCACCCCAGGGCCTCGCGTCGCGTGACTCGGCCTAGGCGCGGAGGGTTAGCGCCCGCCCGCGCCATTTCCGACTCAGCCCTCGGTTCAGGTTCCGGGGCGTCGCAGAGCTCCCGGCCTGTGGACTGCGCGCGGCGCTCTGGGGAATCCAGCGCCACGCGCCGTGCGGTGGCCAGGATGGAGGAGGCCGGAGCGGCGGTGGTCACGGCCGGGGAGGCCGAACTGAACTGGTCCCGCCTCAGCGTGTCCACCGAGACGCTGGAGTCTGAGCTGGAGGCGCGGGGCGAGGAGCGGCGCGGCGCGCGGGAGGCGCTGCTGCGGCTGCTCCTGCCTCACAACCGTCTGGTGTCGCTGCCACGGGCGCTGGGCAGCGGCTTCCCGCACCTCCAGCTGCTAGACGTGAGCGGCAACGCGTTGACCGCGCTCGGGCCGGAGCTGCTGGCGCTGCGCGGCCTGCGCACGCTGCTGGCCAAGAACAACCGGCTCGGCGGGCCCAGTGCGCTGCCCAAGGGCCTGGCCCAGTCGCCGCTCTGCCGCAGCCTCCAGGTGCTCAACCTCAGCGGCAACTGTTTCCAGGAGGTGCCTGCCTCGCTCTTAGAGCTGCGCGCGCTGCAGACCCTGAGCCTGGGCGGCAACCAGCTGCAGAGCATCCCGGCTGAGATCGAGAACTTGCAGAGGTGAGCGGGTGTGTGCCGGAGGGTGGGGAGGCCTCGGGCGTTGTCCGGGAGCCCTGGGGCGCCGGGCCTGGGCACCTCACGTTTGTCACGTAACTATTTCCAAGCTTTCTCTTTAACTGTGCGGTAGTGAGTTCTGCCCAACCATCTCAGCAAGTTGTTGTAAATATCTAGTATGATCGCATGTGTGACTGTTTGGTGTGTTGTGTTTGGCCTATGCAGATTCTCGAGGCATTTTTTCTGTCTTCCTTATTGAATCTGGGGCGTGACCCGAACTGAGTGGAAACTCAAAACTGATGTAAATCAGAGGTTGTCACTTCTTTGCTCAGAAGTCTTCCGTGGTTTTCCATCTCTATAGATCAAAGTACATGCCTTTGAGCATGGCATACAAGGTGCTCTGATCTAACCCTTGCTTTCCACTACATTTGCAGCTTCCTCTTCTCTGTGGCAGTACCAACTACCATTTGTGGAGTTCAGTGACCTATGCATTTTCCCACGTAGAGAAAGCAGCTTGGAGTTGCTGGTAGGCACTCAGTATGTGTTGAATGGATGCAGTGCCTCTGTACACGTGCTGTTTCCCTTGCTTGGAATGTTTCCTTCACCTGGCAAACGCCTGTCATCCTTCAAAAGCTATCTCAAGTTATCATCTCTTGTGATTCCTTTTTTACTACTCCCTGCACAACAATTTTTTTCTTTACTACTCCCTGCACAAAAAAGTACAGCCTATACTGTACCTTCTCTGTGCTTCATTCATCCTGCCGTTGCATTTACCTTATTGGATATAATTCCTTGTTTACAGGAATTATCTGCTTCATCTACTAGATTATGCAGTAAATATGTTAAATTTAATTTTAGGAGGAAGCAGAGAAACAGGATAATAAAAGTGCCCAGTGGGGGAGTGGGAAATAGAGCCAAATGTATTGTACAAAACGAAAAAGAGGTATCTTCCATCTGTAAGATATTTTCACACTTTATTGTATTTTCAGAGTTAACAGAACGTTAAAGGTAGAAGGGACCTCAGAGTTAAGTGTAGCAAAAGAATACTGGCCTGGGAAAAAAGAACTCTTGGTGCTCCAGCCTTAGGCAAGTCACTTGTATCCTAACTGTAGCTTTCTAATCTACAAAATGAAGCATTTGGGCAAGATTTCTCTTCATTTACTCTTCAATAGATATTTATTGAATACCTGCCCTGTGTCAGGCACTGTCCCAAGTATTGGGGATACAATGGTGAACATGATCCAGGAGACAGACATTAAACAACTATGAACCTCATTATTTAATTACAGTGGTTATGAGTTCTATGAAGGCCTACAGAATGCCTTGAGACAAAATGACAGAGGCGCATGGGAAAGCCCAGAGGCAAGGAGGGTACCTACTAAAATTCTGAAAGAAGGACATTGTACTGGGAAGTGAGCAAGAGGGAAAGTGGCAAATATAAATTTGGGCAAGTCAGCCCATGTCAGGTCTTGAAGGCTGTGATAAAGTTTGGATTTTATTCTAAGTGCACATGAGAGAGTTTTAAGCATGTGTGTTGTTGCTGTGCAAGAATGGAGTGAGGAGAGGGTGAAGAGATAGAGATTTTGAGGGCTGGTTTGAATGAGATCATTGTAGTGGGACGAGAGTTGATGGTAGCTTATACCAGCTTGATACTAGGAGAAATGATAAGAAATGGAAGATTTGGAGAAAAGATTTAGAGATAAAATTGACAGCCCTTGGTTCCTTCTAATTTTAATGTTACATAATTCCAGCCTTGGAATTTTCTTAATATACTAACAGGAACCCAGGGAAAGTATTATTTCCATTGTATGGGGAGAAAAGTATGCAAAAATCCCATTTATTTAATACTTACAATGCAGTAGATCCTGTCATAGGTGCTAACTATGCTTTTTAATACTCACAATGATGCCATAAGATGATGTGCTCCCATTTTTCAGAGGCAAAAACTGAAGCTCAGAGAAATTAAGTCACAAGATTACAAGGCTAGTAAGCATTGGAACTGTATTTGACCTCTGTGGTCTGTGACTCCAAGCCCTTGAATTCTGCACAGTGGCAGAGTACTAGAACCTGAATCTTTGTCGGAGGGTTGGAGGGTTATGGTTTTTTGTTTGTTTTTGTTTTTTGTTTTTTTGAGACGGAGTTTCACTCTGTTGCCCAAGCTGGAGTGCAGTGGCATGATCTGGGCTCACTGCAATCTCCGCCTCCTGGGTTCAAGTGATGCTCTTGCCTCAGCCTCCCAAGTATCTGTGACCACAGGAGCATACCATCACACCAGCTAATTTTTGTATTTTTAGTAGAAACAGAGTTTCACCATGTTGGCCAGGCTGGTCTCAAACTTCTGACCTCAAGTGATCCACCCACCTCTGCCTCCCAAAGTGTTGGGATTACAGGCGTGAGGCACCGCACCCAGCCTAGAACTTGACTTCTGTACTGTTGGATTTGTGATCAGGAGGATTTGTCAAAGTCATTCACATAGTTGACTGATCTTCTGACTCAATTTTCTGGGCTAACAACCGTGCTATCTGTGTTTATTGTTCATTGTGTCTTTGACACCAATAATGTGTGATATCTTTAACGTCACTGTTTTCATTTTTCAGTTGCGTGCTTTATTTCTCTTTACTGCTAAGAATCGGTAAAGGTTTAGGCTATGCTCCACATATAAACTCTGATTGTAGGTTAAAAGGGTTGTGTAGAAATATACTCTGAGCTAGAAAAAGCCTTGGCAATGACCCGATTCGTCCCCTTCTATTTACAGATGAGGAAACTGAGATTTATTATCAGTGATTTGCTTGAGGCCAGATAGTGACAAGTGAGAGTTATGTGGTTCAGCCTTCAAACACTGCTAACTATTCACTACTAATATGATGCATTAAAGCTTCAAACATGTAGAGGTGAAGGTTTAGTCTCTTAAACTACCTGTCCAAGAACACCATCTTCTCTTAGAAAATACGTGGACCCTCTAGACTTCATTGGTTACCCTGATTTGTATTGATATTATGTATGCCATGCTGCTTTTTAAACCAGATCTAGTGTTTTGGCACATTAAGAAGATATGTGTCCTCTGTAAGAGCAATTATTAAAATAGTACAGACTATATAATCCATAAAAACTCCCCCACTCCTTCCACTCTTCATCATTTAAGGAAGGAATAACAAATGAATACTCATGGCTTAATTGGTGTCATTGACCTCTCCAGATTTCGCAAGGTATCTATGTTTTCTATGCCCTATTGATTCTTTCCCCTAGTGGCAAAATCTTTTTTTTTTTTTTCTAACGTTTTCTGAAGGATCACTTTCAAAGTATAACAAATAAGTAGATGCTGAAAATCTTACTTATTTTTATGATTAACTTCATTCCCCTGGAGTAAATTAGGCTATCAATGTGAACCATGCGGTTGTGGATGTAGATACTTTCCATCAAAATGTGGTTATTCTTCGGCAAATAAATGTAATTGTTTGGCTGTAGTATATGGGCAAATTTGTTTTTGTTACATAATGCTGAAAAAGTAGGTATAATTCATATTCTGACTTATTTTTCTGAATCATACCTTTTATTCTTCTCAGTTAGCTTAAACATTAATTGAGGAAGAGCTTAATAGCTTACCACTCAATGGCCAATAGACTTTATTTAAGTAAACAAAAGCTTCAGGATTGTTTGGCAAATCCAGTATGCTAGATATTTGGAGAGTAGGTTTGAGCACAACTGAGTTTCATTGCTACTCTCCTACAATCTTTTCTTCTTAAGTAATGCCTTCCTTTTTCTGTTCATGATGCTTCTCACCATCTGTTTGATGTGGTTTTGAAAGATTGAGATAGGAGGGTGTGACAAAACAAAAGCTAAAAGTTAATGCTCTCAAATGTTTTGAAGTTAGTGTACAATAGGTTAATATCTTAGGAAGGAGACAGATGACTCAACCAGATGATAGAATGCAGTGAAGTTTAAATGAAAACGCTTTTCCACATTTAGAGTCACATACTGAGTTTGTCACTGGCTCTCAGCATCGTCCCTTTGACTTTTTTTATTGCCTTAATTTGGGGCAAGTATCAAGAGATGATGCATCTATTTGTGTGTTTACTTTTGAACATATAGGTACCTTATAATCCTGTGGTGTGTATTAGTATTTGAAAATCATTTAATACAAAGATGCTACTTCAAGAAAACTTTCTTTATCCACAGATGTTCTTATCTTTCTGTTTCTTTTCCTTTCTGTTTTCTACCTCTTTGTACATTCCTATCTTACTTTAATTCCATCTCCCTTTAAACAACCATATAAGATAGGATTAATGTATATTTTTATTTTTTTGTTTTTTGGGGTTTTTTTTTTTGGTTTTTGTTTGTTTGTTTGTTTGTTTGTTTGAGTCAGAGTCTCGCCCTGTCCACCAAGCTGGAGTGCAGTGGCACGATCTCAGCTCACTGCAGCCTCTGCCTCCCAGGTTCAGGTGATTTGCCTCAGCCTCCCAAGTAGCTGGGATTACAGGCACCTGCCACCACACCTGGCTAATTTTTTTTTTAATTTTATTTTCAGTAGAGACGGGGTTTCACCATGTTGGCCAGGCTGGTCTCGAACTCCTGACCTCAAGTGATCCGCCTGCCTAGCTTCCGAAAGTGCTGGGATTAGAGACGTGAACCACTGTGCCCAGCTTAATGTATATTTTTATGATGTTCGGTGTCAGTTTTATTTGATTGGAGAAGCAGAAAGCATTTTCTGCTTTTACTTGTGCTAGCCTGTTTTTTTCAGTGGGTCATTGGTACTTGATAAGAGAAAAGGCATCCACTGCAGTATCCCTAAGGATTGGAAACATGATTCATTTTTCAAGAGACAATTTTAAGGTCGATATATTAATGCTAAACAGGAAAGGAATAATTTGTTCCATAAATTTAGTGAGTACTTTTCTTGTTTTCTGTATTCCTCAAATACTGAAACAATAGAATTGTTCCAACCCTAATTAACAGAGTTGCAATGTTGATAACCACAAGAACTTAAACCCTACAGTTTTGCTACAAATTCAACAACAGTTTCCTTTCTTCTTAAAGAAAAGTGTATTTGGAAACAGTAGAGTGTGTTATAGAAATTTAATTCCCAGAAATCATCAAAAGGTGTCAAGTCCCTAGAAATTTGGAAATTATTTGAGTTAGAAAATAAAAAATAAGCCTGAAACTGTAAATTTAATATGATGGTTATGTAATTTGATTAGTGTTATTCATCAGTTGTAAAAGAGAATTTACGTAATTGCAAAATCATGGCCTTAGTTATATTTTAGAACGTCAGATCCTTTTCTGCCAAAGTCAAGGTAACTACTAAGGTTTGGCATCCTTTCCGTCTACCTTCCCTGTCCACTTCCAAAGCATTGAAAGAAGACATCAAGTACCAAATGACCACCAGAGACTAGTTTTTCTTGGTTCCTGACTGTCTTAATAAGTTCAGGCTACTATAACAAGACATAAACTGAGTGACTTATAAACAACACAAATTTATGTGTCACAGTTCTGGAGGCTGGGAATTCCAAGATCAAGGTCCTGGCAGATTTGATGTCTGGTGAGGGCTTTCTTCCTGATTCATAGACCGCAGTCTTCTCACTGTGGCCTCACATTGTTACGGGATCTCCGGGATGTTGATTTTTCTGACTGGAAACCTCTGTGGCCATGGCACTTTTGCCCAAGTTCTTGTCCTGCATCCAGGAAGAATGAGGTACACAGACAAGTGAAGGGTGAAGAAGAAGAGTTTTATTTACTGTTAGAACAGCTCAGATGAGTGAGTAGCTCCTCTCTGTAGGCAGGTGGTCCCTTCAAGTGTCCAGCTCTCAGCAGAGAGGAGGCCCTGGAGAGGGTGGCCCCTCTCCTCAGGCAAGTCATTCGGATGTCTCTGCAGGTCTCTGTAGCTCTTGGAGGTCTCTGAAGCTCTCAGCAGAGAGGGTGGTTCCTCTCTCCAAGCAGATCGTCTCTGCAGCTTTCAGCTTAGAGGATACTCCTCTCTGCAGCTGGTCACCCCATCCCATCTTCTCTCTGTCCTCTTCCTCCTCTGCCCTGTTCTGGCTGAGCCCAGGGCTTTTATGGACCTCAGAGGGGAGGAAGTGCATGCTGATTAGTCCATGGGTGACCATGGGCAGGCGGGGAGAGGCACCAGGAGTCCCCATTCCCATCTGCCCGACTGGCAGCTTGGCCCCCAGCCTTCAGGCCCACCCTGGTCCAAAGGTGGGGCCTTACTGGGGACCCACCCTCTTCTGCCCAGGAGTCAATCTGCCTCCTGCTGCCATTTGTGGTGCCCCTGGCTCAGCCCCAACTCCTGCTCCAAGATGGAAGCAGGGGCTGGAGAGAGGCCAGGCAGTGGGAGAAGACACCCTCGAGCCTGCAGGGATTGTGGGGGGGATCCTTCCTGGGGCCCCCAAGGGTGCAGGCTGCAGAGATACCCAGCTCCTGCACCTGGGAGGATGGCTGTAGCCGCTCGCGGGAAGGCAAATCCTGCCTGCTCCCAGCCCTCCCCCAAGAGCACAGGGAGGCTCAGATCCACAGTTGCAATTTAGGTGGCTGTAGCCCCACCCAGGAGGGTGGGGCTTCTCCCCGCCCTGTAGATCAGGAGGCCTAGGTCTGCAGCTGCAGGTTGGGCCACCACAGCTGCACCTGGGGAGCTCCGGTCCCAACACAGAAGGGGCACGGCTTCCCCCAGCTCCATGGAATGTGCAGCCCCAGCCATGCCTCCCTGTTACATCAACATGATGGAGAGAGGAAGCAAGTTCCCTTGGGAATCTTAGAAGAACACCAATCCCATTAACGAGGGCTCCACACTCTTGACCTTATCTAATCCTAATTACCACCCAAATACCCCACTTCTTAATACCCTAACATTAAGGAGTTAGAGTTTCAACATGAATTTTGGAAGGGCACAGGCATTCAATCCATAACACTGACCTAAGCAAATAGAAAGGATAATATTTATACTTGCCCTCAGACTCACTCTTCCTTTTTTTACTTTATTTTTTTCTCCCTCTCTAGACTATATTGCAAGTTATTATTTAGCTATCAAATCCTTTGTAAAAAGGACGTTGAAGTTTGCTCAGTTTTTTACCCCGATAGTTTTCTCATTGAAATAGTTCCTTTTCCAGGGACCTAGTAGTTTCTGTTATTTGGACTCCAAATATTCTATTCTGTTCTGTTCTATTCTATTCAGGTAGCTGTCATCATTGAAAAATAAGGATTTCTGAGTAACTGGGCAGTAACTTATGCCATACTTGGTAGAATTTTTAAAACTCTGCCTAGGAACTTTTTTCACCAATGCTTAAAGCACTTGCAGTAGGAGAATTCAATCTTGTAACCAGTTGACTTTTGCTGCAAGATAATCTTTGAAAGAGAGAGAAAATAACATAAAATTAAAGTTATCTGCTTACTTTTTCTAAACATTTTAAGTCTAAAGAGGGAAATGGAATTTTGAAAAGCTTTACACGATCAGAAATATGTTTTTTAAAAGTGTCATTAATATATACATATATTTGTTTGTTTGAGAGACAGTCTCACTTTGTCACCCAGGCTGGAGTGCAGTGGTGCCACCTCGGCTCACTGCAACCTCTGCCTCCCAGGTTCGAGCAATTCTCCTGCCTTAGCCTCCTGAGTAGCTGGGATTACAGGTGCCTGCCACCTTGCCTGGCTAATTTTTGTTTTTGTTTGTTTGTTTGTTTTTGTTTTTTTAGTAGAGACGGTATTTTACCAGTTAGCCAAGCTGGTCTCGAACTCCTGACCTCAAGTCATCCACCTGCCTCAGCCTCCCAAAGTGCTGGGATTAGGTGTGAGCCACAGCACTTGGCCTAATGTATTTTTTAAAAAGACAAAGTGTTAGGTTCAAGTTGGCATTTTGAATAACCACACATCAAGGAAGGCTGAGATTATGAAAGACAGAAAAATTATACTTGAGAAAATATCTGTAATAAGGCAATCTGCAAAGAAGTTTTAATTTCAGAGAGGTAAAGGAAGGAACTTCATCAGTGAAGCAAGAATAGGGAGTTTTAAAACTGACAATTATGAAAACCCCAATTGGAGTTTCTAGAAATGAAAAAAATATAATTATGAACTAACTAACTGGACTAAAAGGTGGACAGAAGTCAGCTGAAGAATGAATCCATAAGCTGAAAGATTTTACTGAGTTATTTTCCTGGAATTCAGCTTAAAGAGATAAAGAAATAAAAAGTATGAAAGAAATATTAAGACATAGAGGATAGATCCTGAAGTTAAAACTGCTGAGAGCAGCTGGGTGCGGTGGCTCATGCCTGTAATCCCAGCACTTTGGGAGGCCGAAGTGGGCAGATCATGAGGTCAGGAGTTTGAGACCAGCCTGGCCAACATGGTAAAACCTCGTCTCTACTAAAAATACAAAAATTAGCCAGGCGTGGTGGTGGGCGCCTGTAATCCCAACTACTCGGGAGGCTGAGGTAGGAGAATTGCTTGAACCAGAGAGGCAGAGGTTGCAGTGAGCCAAGATCGTGCCACTGCACTCCAGCCTAGGTAACAGAGCAAGACTCCATCTCAAAAAATAAAAATAAAAAAATAAATTAAAAAATAAACTGTTAAGTGCAATTCTAGAAAGACAATGAAAGAAAGACAATGCGTGAAGTAATGGTGGCTGAAATTTCCCACAGTTAAAGAAAGGGAGCTATCTAAACTGATATCTTAACATGTCATAGTAAAACTTTAGAACATTAAAGATGAATAAGAAAAAATCTTTACTCCTATTGAGGAAAGAAAAAAAGATTACCTACAAAGGAACAATAGTAATATTGGCTGTGATAAGATAATGGAGCAGCATCTTTGCAGTGCCAAGGAAAACTAACTGCCAATCTAAAATTTTATGCCCAGCTAAACTATTACTCAAGAGTGAGGGGAAAAAATTAAAACACCAGAAACAAAGGACTCAAAGATTAACAACCATGAGTTCTTGCTGAAAGAACCTCTAAAGGATGTACTCCAAGAAAAATGAACCTTAAATAACAAGCCTCCAAAAAAAATGATAAACAAAATTGGTAAAACATATTGATAAATCTGAATCAATTTACTGATTGGAAATAAAATAAATTGGTAGAAAATCAGGGTAGAACTAATTCTAGAAGATGATATGAAGAGAAGGACAGAAGAGAGCATGGGTATGTGTCTGAGAGTGAGAGAGAGTACAAAGAAAATTGAAGGGGGTAACTCCTAGCAAAATAGAAATAGCATATACAGTTCAAAACAGTAGAAGTAGAGGGAAAAGAACAAAAAGAAACTTGAGGAGCACAATAAGAAGCAGAACTAAAGGGAAAAGGTATGTGGAGAGACACCATGATAATAGAAAACACAAGTCCGAACATATCAATCATCAAGTTATGCTCCATTTATAAAGAGTTACACTTAAAATAAAAATACACCAATAAGTTATAAGTAAAGGAATAGGAAATGATGTACCAGGCAAATCTGTCATTTCTTATCTGAAGTACTGGATTAAGCTCCAATCTGCTTTTCCTCCTTCTACTCCTGCCCACGGTGCTCCCCTAACCACTTCTCCAGTTGTTTGCCACTCAATAGCCAAAGTGATACTTCTAAAGAGTAAGTCAGGTTAAATGACTAACCTTTGTTCAGAACTGTTTTTTCAAAACGCTCTTACAGAGGCCCAAAGGGCATTCTGTGATGTGGCCTTCCCAGGCTACCTCTCTGATGACCACACTCCCACCTCAGTCATTCTGATCTACTCATCTACTCAAACTGGCTGTGTTGCTGTTTCACAACACACCAATCACTTTTCCATTGGGGTTTGTACTCAGTCATTTAGATCTCTGTTCAGATGTCATCTCCTAAGAGAAACTTTTTCTGACCACCCTCTCTAGAGTGTCACTTCCATCACTATCTGATTGCTCCCTTTTTCTTTGTTACATTTAAAACTATCTGGCATAATGGACATGTTATTGATTTATTGTCTGTCTTGTCACTAAAATGTAAACTTATTCAGGTCAAGAACTTGAACTTATTTACATTCTATTCCCTAGAGTGGTGCCTGGCACATTGTAGGTGTTAGTTCATATTTGTTAACTGGGCATTTTATATGATAGATAATATTATTCCATTTTTAAAAGGAAGAAACTGCAAGATTAAGTAACTGATCCAGATTTTTATACTGGTAAGTTGTAGAGCTGGGATTGAATGAAATAAATACCAACAAAAATAAAACTGGTAAGCAGTGTTGATAATCAGAGGACATAGATTTCAGGGCAAAATGTATTTAAAAGAAAAAATAGAGGCCGGGCACCGTGGCTGACGCCCGTAATCCCAGCACTTTGGGAGGCTGAGGTGGGCGGATCACCTGAGGTCAGGAATTTGAGACCAGCTTGGCTAACGTGGTGAAACCCCATCTCTACTAAAAATACAAAAATTAGTCAGGCGTGGTGGCAGGGACCTGTAATCCCAGCTCCTCGGGAGGCTGAGGCAGGAGAATTGCTTGACCTAACTTGGGAGGCGGAGGTTGCAGTCAGCCGAGATCATGCCAGTGCACTCCAGCCTGGGCGACAGAGTAAGAGTCTGTCTCAAAAAAAAAAAAAAAAAAAGAACAAATAGAAATGATTCATATGAATTAAGGCTCACTTCAGGAAGTTTTTAGCAGTCATGAGCTTGAATGTATCTGTAGTATAACTTCTGTATATTAATGGGAAAAAAAGCAAAGATTGACAGGACTCTGAAGGGAAGAAGGAAAATCATGTTTATAGTAAGAGACTAACTACCAGAGCAAGAAGGCAAAATAATAAGAGAAAAAAAATTTGCTCAGTTAACGAGCTCAGTCATAATAGCTACATGTTCTTTTCGTACATATAATACATGAATGAAAATAGACCATGCTCAAGGCCACAAAGGAACAAAGTTATGCAGAATATATATATATTTAACAACAGCAGAGCTCCCAACAAATTAATGAGATAAAGCTGCATAATTCATGAGAAAAATAGGTAAATGATATGAACAGGTAATTCTCTAAAGATATACAAATGTCTAAAACCATAAAAAGATGCTAAACTTCACTAATAGTTAGGGACCTATTTGCGGATTAAAAACACAGAATGGTACCATGTTTTATACCATCAAATAGTAAATAAATAAATAAATGCTGGTGATAATACTAGGTGTTGGCAAAGTTGTAGATTAAGGAGTGCTCTTAAATACTAATTATGGATTTGTAAATAGCCATGGCTGCACAAGGTAACTTGGCTTTATCTGTTAAAATTACACCTTATATTCTAAAATCTGCCAGTTCACAGGCAATTCAAGGGAGGGAGACAGTATTTAGTGCATCTGGATGGGGTCAGGGCTTCATAGCTTTAAAAATATCATAGGGAATTCTTACCGTGGAAGTTTGGGTAACACTTTAGTAGGCTGTTTTCTCCCACATTTAAAGATGTTTTGAAAAAACAGTAGTTCTACTGAGTTAGCAGATTTAACAGGAAGATAAAAGTAATACAGTATTGGGAGAAAAAATCTGTATGTGTTTGTATACATTTTATTTATTTATTTATATATAGTATAATATATATAAATATATATATTTTATATATAAATAAATATATATATATATAGTAAGAACTGATCCTGCTACCCCCTGCAAAAATCTTTTGAAGGAAGCCTTTCAACAGTAATCATCAAAGAGTACTCTCTTTTTTTCTATTTTGGTGCAATATATGCCATGTCTAAAATGTTAACCTATTGTTGGAAAACAGTATAATTACCTGGAACTTTGATTTTATAGTAGTAGACAATTTACACAGCCTCTGAAGAGTGTATTTGCTATAATAAGAGCAAAGAAGAAATGTAGAGACTTCATAGTTTTACAGTCTATTCAAAAACAAGCTAGTGGTTTTCCCATTGCCCATCAGTGCATCAATCAAATCCAAGCATACTAGCATAGAATTCAGGGTTCTTGTAATCTGGTCTCTCTACAACCTTAATCTTTGATTCCTCAAGATGAATTTTCTTCTATTAAAAGGTATATTCATTGTGCCTTCACAAGCCCTCTCCTCCAACCTGAAGTGTACTCTTTCTTCTTGTCTAAATGGGCTAAGTCCATAGCCCAGCTGAAGTCACAGCCCTTTGGGGAAGCCTGTTCCATTCAGAACTACTGTGGCCTTTTTAAAACTTTTATCTTCCTTTTCATTCAACTCCTAATACCATTTATGGTTTGTCCCTCTTATTTTGGTATTGTAATGCCTATTTTTGGCCTTGTTTTGTGTTTCATTATAATGTTATCTAACATTGGTCTGTCTTGTCTGCTTAGCTATAGTATAAGCTCCCTGAAAATTGCATTGTTTCTCTAGAGACTGAATAGCACATAGCAAATCTTAAGTAAAACATTTGCTGAATGAATAGATGAAACGTGTTTTTTGTAGTAGACACAATGGGGTATCTTTTTCAACTTTATTTACTCTTTTGGTTTTGTTCATTTATTTTTGCAGTTTAGAGTGTTTATATCTTGGAGGAAATTTCATTAAAGAAATCCCACCAGAATTAGGAAATCTGCCTTCTTTGAATTATTTGGTATTATGTGACAACAAAATCCAAAGTGTACCTCCTCAACTTTCACAGTGAGTAGTTCCAGGCATTTGTATATACACAGACATCTATGCTTAGTAATTATTGTCTTGTATTCACTCACATGTTTTTATATGTAGAAAAGAATTAGATATTCTCAAAGTAAGTGATATGTTAATTATAGTTTTGAGGTTTGCTGCGAGCTGGGTTTTTTAATTTCGCTTTTCAATGCTCTGGTTTATTCTTCAAAATATTTGTTCAGTCTATTTTCTGTAATCAAAGAATTGAGTATTAGCATATATTTCCCTAGGTTTTATGGGACTTTTAGTGATTTTGTATTTGATATGAAACATTTCTATCCTAATTAGGCTTTATAATGTGAAGGATCTTGGTTTCTATTGCATTTGAAATCTTTCCTTTTTTTAGATATCTGAATGAAAAAGCATGCCCACTGCCCACCCCCAAATCTTCAAATCTAGGTTTTATAGCAGTTAGCACATCAGAACACTCTCTAAGTATTCTAAATTCGCCAAGATTGCAAGGGCAAAAGTCCTTCATGACATTTACAAATCTGCACTTTGATCTAGTTTCAGCACCTTTTCATTTTACTTCAGTTGACCTTAATCTTAATTGCTCATTCTTAAGGGGAAATCAAGTTCTGTATACACACATATATTCAATGTTTTTGATAGTTACGTTGTTTACTGCCATTGATTTTTCTACTACATTTATTCTAGATTACATTCACTTCGTTCCCTAAGTCTTCACAATAACTTGCTGACATATCTGCCTCGAGAGATCCTCAACCTTATTCATTTGGAAGAGTTGAGTTTACGAGGAAATCCATTGGTTGTTCGTTTTGTTAGAGATTTAACCTATGATCCTCCAACTCTCCTGGAATTAGCTGCACGGACCATTAAGATCCGAAATATTTCCTACACTCCCTATGATCTTCCTGGGAATCTTCTTAGATACTTGGGTTCAGCCAGCAATTGCCCAAACCCAAAGTGTGGAGGTAAGTTAATTCAGTATTCATGTTTCCCACTTATTTAGCTATTTTTTAAATTAAGTCTTCTTTCAGACAAAAGTAGTCTCTGTTTCTGTTCCCTTCATTTTTTCACTCATTTATGAGAAAGACATTTCACTCTGGATTTTTTTAAAAATTCTTTTTCATAATATTTTAGGATTCCTACATAAGGAACATACGCAGGAAGTCTCATCCTGTCTTGACATATGATAATAAATCAAGATGGTAAAATGAGAGGAAACACAAGGAAGTATAAAGAGTTCTGATTATTTAAAAACTGTTTCTAAAATGTTTGGACACCTTTTATTTTTTATTTATTTATTTGTTTATTTTTGAGACAGAGTCTCGCTCTGTTGCCCAGGCTGGAGTGCAGTGCCGTGATCTTGGCTCACTGCAAGCTCTGCCTCCCAAGTTCACGCCATTCTCCTGCCTCAGCCTCCCGAGTAGCTGGGACTACAGGCCCCCACCACAACACCCGGCTAATTTTTTTGTATTTTTTTAGTAGAGACGGGGTTTCACCTTGTTAGCCAGGATGGCCTCGATCTCCTGACCTTGTGATCTGCCCGCCTCAGCCTCCCAAAATGCTGGGAATACAGGTGTGAGCCACTGCGCCCGGCCCACCTTTTGTATTTATTTGAATGATATTTTCTTAGACTCACCATTCCCTGTATCAGATTTAATCAAGATGTATGAGAATGGGCTGAATGTGTGCCAGTTACAGAATGTACCCAAAACTTTATATTCTTTTAAGTCCATGGTTCAAAATGTCTTGAGTTTAGAGCATTTGAAGAGAATTATGCAAATGATATAAGGCAGAGTCAGGTAAGTATCCCAAGGAATTCAAAATGCTTCTGGAAATCAAAGGAGGGGGAGAGTATATTTAATTAGATCTGGAAACAATGAGCTAATTCTTGAGGTATGAATTAGATTTTGCTAGGATAAAATTGAGGATAAGAAATTTTTCAGATGGAGAGTACAAAGTGGAGACAGAAGAGTATGGGGCAGACTGTTGGATGAGTAGTAATTTGCCCCAAATGTAAGGTTAGGGGAGTAATGAGAGTGAAAAGCTACATTGAGTCCTGGTTGTGAAGAGCCTGAAGGGCCAGGGTGTGTGGGTGAGAATTAGTGACTGATAGTAGGTCATTTTTCACTTTGGCTCCCTCATAAAAGACTACTTTTAAAAAATCCAGTAGGTACTGAGGAAATGCCGCATAATGATGATCAAAACCAGGTGAGACTTTCTCTGGCAGTCCGATTTTGTCTTGAAGTTATTACAAGGTTAAAACGGAGAAAATTATCAAATTCTTCAAAGATTGTTAAAAGATAAAAAAGACACTTTGAGTTTAAAAAAGATAATGCTCTGGGTCATTTCTGGCCACCCACTCTTAGAAGTAGAGATTGCAGCACTGTGCTTTTCTCTGATTGTCCATTCCTAAATTAGCTTTCACAGTGACAGAGGAAAATACATAGGGCAGCATTCACACCAGACCCTCAGGCCTGAAAGTCTAAATCTCTTCTTTGAATTCATGCTTTTCTGGAAATGGACCTCTACAGGAATTCTCTTTTCTCTCTTAAATATTTCCTTAATGACTTCTTTAGTATACTGATGTGCCATTTATCTTAGGAACAAAAATGCTTTAAAAATTACCAGCTTAAGGCTGAGTGTGGTGGCTCATGCCTGTCTGTAATTCTGTCACTTTGGGAGGCTGAGGCAGAAGGATCTCTTTTTTTGTTCTTTTTTTTTTTTTTTGAGACAGAGTCTCGCTGTATTGCCCAGGCTGGAGTGCAGTGGCACAATCTCGGCTCACTGCAAGCTCCGCCTCCGGGGTTCATGCCATTTGAGGCAAGAGGATCTCTTAAGCCCAGGAGTTTGAGACCAGCCTAGGCAACATAGCGAGACCCCATCTCTAGAAAAAATATGAACATTAGTTGGGCATAGTGGCATGTGCCTGTAGTCCTAGCTACTCAGGAGGCTGAAGTAAGAGGATGGCTTGGGTCCAGGAGTTCAAGGGTCCCATGAGTTGTGATCATGTCACTGCACTCCAGCCTGGGTGACACAGTGAAACCGTGTCTCTTAAAAAAAAAAAAAAGTATCAGTTTAAAATTTGAGATAATCTATGAAATGAACCATTAGACATTTTCCCCCTCAAATTTGTTAGTTATTAAACTGTAACTTAAACAAAAGTACTTTTATATTCTCAGAGATATTTTTCTTTGTATAATCTGAAATCTTATAAATCACAAGATAGTGTTATACTGCTTTAGTTCGTAGTAACTCGCATAATGCTTTATTTCTTTCATCTGTTTTCAAGAAGCTAACACATTTTGGGGGATTTATTATTGGTCTATGACTGACCAACTTATTGAATGTATTTACTTTCCTAAGTCATTCAGAGTAATATACCACAAATTTCCCCTTTTTTATACTTACTACAAAATCAAAAAAAACTACATGGTTAGTTGAGATATCAGGAAAAAAATAGAAGTGGAATTCATTGTTTTTCCTTTGCTTGGGCCACATCTTTTAATTTTGGTCCTTTATGTGATAAACACACAGTATTTGGTGCCAGAAGAAACTTAGGCAGAGTATAGAGCTTGAGGTTCCTCTCTAGAGAGGTGATTGGACCAAAATTCTAGATGTTCTGGTTAAACTGCAACCATTGTGACAGTCTTTGTCTGTTAGAGATTTGCAGTATCATTTTAAGGACCAGCTAGAATCCAGAGGCACAGCAACATCTGCTTTCCTCTCAGCTCTAGCTCTGTTTTTACTTAACTGAAGGGCCACAGTCGAGGAGCACTAACCTAGGAATCAAAAGGGCCAGATATTACTTTCAGTTTACCTGACGATGTGTAATTGTATGAGAATCAAGTGAGATCATCAGTGAAACGGATTTGAGGCCTGTAGATTTACAGTCTTTGGAAATGTAAAATGGCATTTATTTCTTTAAATTTTGCCTTCCCAGTACATAAGAACAGGAGTGCCAAAAGTCATCCCCTTTCTGAAAATTTTTTGTATACTAATTCTTTAAGATAATTATTAAAGGAGTTTTTATGTCGTTTTGTTTTAGTCTGTGACTGTAGGGTAGTACCAAGGGGGTGGCTTGGGTAATAGAGAAAGGGCACCTCAGGTATCCTAAAATCTCCATCAGCCATTGCCCCAAGTCTCCCAGAGAAAAGAAGCTAGGTACACAGTGTCCTTTCTGTGCCTGCTCCCTTTAAGATAAATGTCCTGGTTACCTCTTTGCACCCAGATTCTACCTTTAAGACCTTCCAGTAGGTTTATAGACAGCTATATAAGCAAGTACTACTTCTGCTTAAGATTCGTAACAGAAGATGGTGTATGACATTTCTCCAGAACGCTGGAGAAAGGGCTGAAAAAGAAATTGATTCCTTGCTTTGTAATGATTACTTTGTATTCCTTCTTCTCTTTAGGAGTCTACTTTGACTGCTGTGTCAGACAAATTAAATTTGTGGACTTCTGTGGGAAGTATCGCCTCCCACTGATGCACTACTTGTGTTCACCAGAATGCTCTTCCCCTTGCAGTTCTGCCTCTCACAGCTCCACATCCCAGAGTGAATCTGACTCAGAAGATGAAGCTAGTGTTGCTGCACGCAGAATGCAGAAAGTTCTTCTTGGTTGAACAGGAGTGCACGGTGGTGTGAAATACTTAAAAAACTGAGCAAAATAGTTAGACAAGAAAATAGAGCTTGAAGTTCACTAGAAATCTTATCTTAAATGGTCATCAAAGAGTCTGGGGTGATAGAAAACATTTTGTGTTTCATCTACCCATTCAGCAGGAATGAGTCCAGTCTCATGTTTAGATTATTTTAACATAATTTGTGAATGATAGTTCCACATTTGGCTGATGGTTTGCAGTTTTCACTCAAGTTTTGCATGAATCACGAAGCAGAATGGTACCTTTTGAAGAGCAGTTCTGCAATAAGCCATGAGTAGTATAACTTTTGGAAGTTGAGATGGAGAAAGTGAGAAATTATCAAAGCTATAATTGCCAGAGTTGCCCTTGGGTTTAGGTAGAACGCTGTATACCATATATACTATATACCATATATACTATATATACCATATATATATTATATGCCATAAACAGGATTAACCCTCCCTTTTTTAATTGCCTGTATGTCTAGATTACAGAACTATTCAGAGAAGCTCACAGATGGTTACATGGGACATAAACCTTTCTGACAAACTAACTGGTAAAGTAAGGCATATAACGTTTACGTGAGATATTAAAACTTTTTCATTATTTTCCTTTGTTCTATATGATTGCTGTTAACCTTATGTAATCTAGCAATGACTGTTATAGTGCCTTAATCCAGCAAGGATATAAAAATGTATTCCAGAAATAATGCCAGAGCAACCTATAACCTGACATACCATGCAGAACATTTTAAAATATTCTTTAACAGAACTAGGTAAATAACTGTGTATCTAATATCTGATCTCATGGCCCTCTTAACTTTTTTTTGTTTAAATGTGCACTCATCCCTTATAAGCACATTACTTTTACACTTAATGGTAGGCCACAATCTTGATCAATCTGTTCATCATAAGACAGAGTAAGAATATTTAACAGAAAATTCTAAAAGAGATAGAAGTTAGGAAAGCTTCTTTATATCTTGCATTAAATGGGTAGGGAAAAAATATGACTCTTGCCCATGTCATGTACTGGACCATCTTTCTCTACTTTTTAAAGAATAATACAACTAGAAAAACATCACAACAAGCCAAATAAAAATGGGGAAAAGGAGTCATTGTCCTTATACCTAATGGAACAGTTTCCAGAACTACTTTAAATATGGAAGCATTTTTGAAAATAAAGTATTAATAAAATAGAAAAAAATATTAAATATATTGTATCCTTAATGTATAGCAGGAAAATAGTTTCACAAATTAATTGCTATTAGAAATTACCAAATTTTTATTAACTAATATGCAATACAAATTGAATAATAGTACAACTATAAGTTGATATAAAGTAAGTGCTTACTGGTAATCATTAAATAACTAATAACATGACTTGTTGGTTAATGTTAAACATACAGTAAGAAATGTTAAATATACAGGTCAGATAAGCATTAGAACATCAGGTGATACCTTTTCTGATTTCTGGCATTCATGGCACACCATTTCTTAAAAGCAGATTATTGTATAACATATACATGTATTAGGGTTTTTTTCATATATATTTTTTATTTTAGAAGAAACTAGCATAATTCAGGGTTTATGTGTTTATTTTTATTAATTCATGAAACATGAGAGTTTCATGAACTGCAGATGTGAAACGCTGCTATAGAATGAATCCCTTCACCTTTACCTTGTTATAATGTAGTAAGATTTTGTTTTCCTTTTGACTCAGAAATTTTCTATGTCTATAGAAGTAATCTATTATGTTCCTACTGCCTAGAAGAGTAATACATGGGTGATTATATCATAAAATAGAGGTATAAAGTCTTTGCTTACTTCTCCATGTGAGCCACAGCAAGCTGCAGACTGTACAGTTATGAAAGGTAAAGATGACTTAGGCTGTGCCTAAGTGACAAATGTAAAATGTTTTGTAAATAAGTGACTTTACCTAAGATACATAAGATATTTTCATAGAAAATAATGTATTCATAGTAAAATACTCAAATTGATAGGACCAATTTTTTCTGGCCTAAATGCTTATGCCTACTTCCTAATCAATTATCAGCTTGACTTAAGTAACTGCTTGAGTAGTCTTCTAAGAGTTAGTCTTTGTAAAATAAATGGATAGGTATGTAAATATATAACCTTACATACCCTTTCCAGCTTCCTAGAAAGGTCTACTGCTTCATCTTTTACAGCTATAAATAGGTCCAACCAGAAACAGTTTCTGGCCTTTGCATATAAGAATATAGATGTATGCCACAGTATTATTTCAACAAAATGTTATGGTTCTATGTATAGTTGAAAAATCTGTGATCAGTGTACAACTGTCTTTTGGTAATTTTTAATGAAGTCTACATTTAGCCGTTGGTTTTATCTTTCTTAAATCTTTGACCTAACCTTTTGTAAGAGCAGCTAATAATTTCTAAGATTTTCCCTGTTTCTTTTTCCTACCTTTCCTTTTCTCATAACTGATTGGAGAAATTAATCAGAAGTCAAATACAAGGGACTTCCTAATCTAGAAACCAGATAATCAGCTCCCAGGTCATATAGCTAACTATGCATTTAAAATAACAGTCTGTCTCTTTAGTTCCTAAGTCATATATTTGTGTTTAATTACAGTAAATGAACTTTAATTGGGGTTTTTAAAAGACAGAATTAGCGAAGTCTAATTTTTATAATGAAATAAGTTTTTGATATTGCTCTACTTGGACAATTTTAGTGACCAAAACTATGGATAAAACTGCCTAAGCATAACATTAATATATTTAGAATGGCATTCTTCAGTGCTAGTATTTGAAATTGGAATTAGTACATTGTGCATTTTTTGTAGTCTTTATCCCTAGAATCAATTCTCTCAGCATCACCAAACTGAGTTGGTGGAATAGTGCTAAGATTCTGGGCAATAGGAAGATTAATGAATATGCTACATTGATTCCACGGTGCCAGGGACTGGCTGACATTAAGGACCAGCTGGCTACGGTCCTCAGTATTCTAGTATTTGAGTAGTGGAGGTAAATCCAAAGGCGACTGGTTATATTTTACTTCTGAATGTGTGCTGAAGTGTCTCTTGTTCAAAAATTCTTGATATTTGGAGCTTCAAGTTACCACATTTAAAAGTAAAGACTTGGCACGGTGGCACACACCTATAATCTTAGCACTTTGAGAGGCCGAAGTGGGTGGATCATATGCAGTCAGGAATTTGAGACCAGCCTGGCCAACATGGTGAAACCTCATCTTTACTAAAAATACAAAAATTAACCGGGCGTGGTGACGCACACCCATAGTCCCAGCTAACTCCGGAGGCTAAGACAAGAGAATCACTTGAACTTGGGAGACAGAGGTTGCAGTGATCTGAGATCACTCCGCTGCACTCCAGCCTGGGTGAGAGTGAG
Organism: Pongo pygmaeus; assembly: GCF_028885625.2. Taxonomy (NCBI): domain Eukaryota; kingdom Metazoa; phylum Chordata; class Mammalia; order Primates; family Hominidae; genus Pongo; species Pongo pygmaeus. Next base: position 53,082,168 of record NC_085930.1, on the reverse strand, counting down.
ACCCTGTCTCAAACAAACAAACAAAAAAAAAGATTTGCATTGTAAATTGTACCTCAAATTTGAGCAGTTTTTGTGTTTGTGTAAATTAAAGTAAAAAGCAGTCCACAATAATGTTTTGTAATAGTGCACACCATTTCTACCAGATTTTGTAACTATCAGATTTAAACAAAAAAAAGAGAAGGAAGAGGCTGATTGCTGGAGTGTTAAAGAAATCTTTAGAAGCCACAGGGCTAGAAGAGAAGTCACCAAACACCTAGGGACAGTCCTAGGCCAAGAAACCACTTTAAAGTAATAGTGAATTGTTTTAAAATTAAGTTATTGAGTGGCCTACTGACTACCATCCGAAAGCCTTTATCACCAAATTTGTTCAGCATTTGCTATTGGGAGATTGTCCATATCCCTCCATAATTAAGGGCCAGCAAGTAATAGGATCCTCTTACAGCCAACCTTGCTCTTCCCAAAGGGAGAAAGTAATACATCATTAACCTGGAATTTGTGGTATAACAGGTAGCCTTGGTTAATGTTTACCTTTTCACTATGTAAAAAAGAAAAAACACACAGCAAATAGTGCAAATAAAATTTGGTCTTTTAAAGCATTTTAGCAGTAGCTATTTATGTAAAAAGTTAATGGTTATTATTCCTAAATTTTCATAAGACCCTTGGTAGACAAAACTATCAATTATATTATGTATATATAAGGTTAGTTAAGCTGCATTTAGTCAGGAACATTTAATTTTTACCTAAATGATCCTTTTTTCATCCAAAAGTAGAGATTTTATTATGTCATTATGACTATTACTCCCCATTTAGTCCAAAATAGTGAGCTTTTAAGTTGTGCCAGGTACTTAACAATAGTAAAAGCTATTGTATAGATTTTTATGCAATGTGACCTATAATACATAGTTCTGATTCCTTCTGTATTGAATGTCCCTGTTTCCATATTAAGTGCTATACCCTATATAACATTAATGAATTTAATAGTGTATAATTTTGGGCCAGGTGTGGTGGCTCATGCCTGTAATCCTGGCACTTTGGGAGGCAGAGGCAGGCAGATCACCTGAGGTCAGGAGTTCGAGATCAGCCTGGCCAACATGGCAAAATCACATCTCTACTAAAAATACAAAAATTAGCCAGGCGTGGTGGCGCATGCCTGTAGTCCCAGCTACTCAGGAGGCTGAGGCAGGAGAATCGCTTGAACCCAGGAGGCGGAGGTTGCAGTGAGCCGAGATCGCGCCATTGCACTCCAGCCTGGGAGACAGAGCAAGACTCTATCTCAAAAATAAAAATAAAAATAAAAAATTGCGTGCAATTTTGTATTTTCATAGTCGTATCTTTTTAAAGGTATCAGTGATTTCAGTTGTGGTCAGAAGTATGTGCCTTAAATCCTCTACTCCAGACCCAAAGTTTGGAGAGCTATATTATTTAATAAGTTGTTTGTGACAGCCTTGTTACCATTTTCATTTGATTTGAGGGAGAAAGACTGTGATCCTGACAGATTCCTTTTCATAAAATGGCCTAATGTGTATCAGTCTAGGACTTCTGAGGAGGGAACCTCTACCATGCATTCTGTCCCAGGATGTCAAAGTCATAAGAATCAGGGTCCCCTGAAATAAAATCACTGAAAAGATATGTTCTCTTATATATTATTTTAAAAATTTATCTGGTGCCACCAAAGAATGACAGCAGTTTCTAACCAACTTCATATTTATAGCATCTTATGAAGATATTGTAAGGCTTAGCATATTTTGCCACTGGTTTTCTTTGTAATATAGGTTGAAAGTGAGACATGTTTGAATACTTTTGTATGTAAATATCTCCCATTCTTTTTCTATCTCTTCTTGGTCTATATTTACTAAGAACTGATATTTAAAAAACAGTTCACTAATGAACTCTGCATATTATTGAGCACTCACAGGGCAATATTGATTTGGGTGCTACTAGACTTTTACCTAACATTAGTCTTTCTCAATAGTTGTAAGGGACAGTATTCAATCCAGTAAATATTAAAGTGTATTAGTTTAATGAAGGTTATTTATATACTGTCATACCACAGAGCTATGGTGGAAAGAACATCTGCATTCACCAGAATGTACTTGTTCCTTTGGCTGTGAATAAATTGGATAAGACTTTTTTATTGTAAGTTCCAGCTGTTGGAAGATACGGGGATAAGATTGACATTGCTGTTGCAGTATTGCAAAAACATGACTAAATTGGTTAATTATGTCTACCGCTTATGTTTAAGAGAATCCTTTCACTAACTTAAATTGTTAACATTGTTGTGATATTGAGAAAGAATATTAACCTAAACAGTCACTTTACAACAATCATGTAAAGACGTGTGCCTGCAGTTGAGGTTTTTTGCATTTCTGAGCCTGCTTTGTATTCATGAGAAACAAAAACATAATGGGAGAAAAGTTTTAAATAACCAGCATTGTAAGTTTTTGCAAAGTTTGGGATGTCAAAGTATTAACGAAGGATACTGAAAACATACTTTTACTTTGGTCAAATTATTTTTTATGATCTGATTTCTTAATTTTCTGTATTTGAAATCTTGCAAATTAGGAATATCTACATCTATAGATAAATAGATAAATAAAACTTAATGGTAGAAATAAGTGTAATTCAGCAACATGATTCAACAATTTTTATTTTTAGGGGAAGTTACTGTTTATTATATTAATATCAAATTTATATATTACCTTGTAATGCTACATACTCTTAAAAGAATATACGGGCTACTTCAATTCTACCACCTTCTTCCCCCTCCCCCAGGACATACAAAAGATCTTATATTAACCAGTCCTCTGTGTGAATTTTGCCATATCAAACATTGTGCCTTATTTTAATAAAACTGTTTTGTTGGAATCCAGTTCTATATTAAAGTCTCTATAATGTTGATATTTGCCTGATTACTTGTTACATCATTGAATACATACATTAAGTATGTACTAACATTGACTCTGTTCTAGATGCAATGGACAAAAGATAAATTGGACTTGGCTTCTAGTCTTCCTTCTGCTTCCACAGTCTCAATAGACTTACGGGTGCGTGCTCTAATAAGAAATTGGTGAGATCATCTTGCTGACTAAGGCCAGTTACTTCTTGTATTTAGTACAGAATCACACAGTCTTAACCCAGAGTAATATAGTTCTAACTGAGCACATTGACATAGCACTTCATATCAATATTCTATAGTGCCATTATTTTGGTGACATTAGAACACCTGACATTTTTCTAGATTCCAGGATATGGAAAAATATTGTGGTTTTAAGTTGGGGTAAACAGAGTGGATAGGAAGGACATGTAATTTGCAAAACAGCTAATGTTTCAAATGTGCTAAGATGGAAGAAACTCAGCACTTCCCTGGTTAATATATAGGACGGTGATATGGTTTGGCTGTGTTGCCACCCAAATCTCATCTTGAATTGTAGCACCCATAATCCCCACGTGTCGTGGGAGGGACCCAATGGGAGATAATTGAATCATGGGGCGGGTTTTCCCATGCTATTCTTGTGATAGTGAGTAAGTCTCAGGAGATCTGATGGTTGTAAAAAGGGCAGTTCTCTTGCACAAGCCTGCTCCCACTTAAGATGTGCCTTTCCTCCTTTGCCTTCCACCATGATTGTGAGGCCTCCCCAGCCATGTGGAATTGTGAGTCCATTAAACCTTTTTCTTTATAAATTACCCAGTCTCGGGTATTTCTTCATAGCAGTATGAAAATGGGCTAATACAGATGACTTCTTGGCAAAGACAGGCCCAAAAAATTTGAGGGAGAAGAGAAAACACATAGAGTGTATGTGTTTGATACTCTCTATGTGTTTGTCTGATCTCTTTCCTTTTTTTTGAGATGGAGTTTCACTCTTGTTGCCCAGGCTGGAGTGCAATGGTGCAATCTTGGCTCACTGCAACCTCCGCCTCCCAGGTTCAAGTGATTCTCCTGCCTCAGCCTCCTGAGTAGCTGGGATCCAGGCGTGCACCACCAAGCCCAGCTAATTTTGTATTTTTAGTAGAGACGGGGTTTCTTCATGTTGGTCAGGCTGGTCTCGAGCTCCCAACCTCAGGTGATCTGCCCACCTCAGCCTCCCAAAGTGCTGGGATTACAGGTTTGAGCCACCACGCCTGGCCTCTCTCCTTTTTTTGTTTTTTTTTTGAAATGGAGTCTCGCTGTCGCCAGGCTGAGTGCAGTGGCGCAATCTCGGCTCACTGCAACCTCCGCCTCCCAGGTTCAAGCGATTCTCCTGCCTCAGCTTCCCAAGTAGCTGGGACTGCAGGCGCATGCCACCATGCCCAGCTAATTTTTGTATTTTTAGTAGAAACGAGGTTTCATCACGTTGGCCAGGATGGTCTCGATTCCTGACCTCATGATCTGCCCGCCTCTTGCCTCCCAAAGTGCTGGGATTACAGGCGTGAGCGACTGTGCCCGGCCTCCTTTCTTAAAGGTAAAACCGTTCTCTAACCTACCCAGTCTCCATAGCATTAGTGCCACAAGAACATTTTACTCTTAAATGACTTGTCTAATTCTTTGCAGATACCAAATATAAAGCCAGAACATTTCTGGGGATATGTATGATGGGCATGTTCCATCCATCACACCAGTCACTTCCAGCTTCATGAACAATCTGTCAGAATCCCATAGAATATTAGAGCTAGAAGAAACTTTAGAAATCTGAAATTGACACACTTGTTTGAAAAATGAAAAAAATTCAAATCCAAAGAAACTTTTCCTAGAATCCATATGGCTGAATCTTGAATCCAGGCTTTCAGATTATTACTTCAAGACTTGTTTCTGGCCAGGCGTGGTGGCTCACGCCTGTAATCCCACCACTTTGGGAGGCCAAGGTGAGCAGATCACGAGGTCAGGATTTTGAGACCAGCCTGGCCAACATGCTGAAACCCTTGCCCTACTAAAACTACAAAAAAATCGGCTGGGCATGGTGGCAGGTGCCCATAATCCCAGCTACTCGGAAGGCTGAGGCAGGAGAATTGCTTTAACCCAGGGGGCAGAGGTTGCGGTGAGCTTGTATCAAGCCACTGCACTCTAGCCTGGGTGACAGAGCAAGACTCCATCTCAAAAAAAAAAAAAAAGACTTGATTCTGCTATAGGATGCTGCTTCCTTTGTTTAATATGCTATAACAGGAAATCAGTAACAGTATTGGTACTCCACAATAACAGGCCTACTAGTATTGAAGTGATGAGATCTGCACTATATCAATGTATTCAGAATTTTAGATCTGGTGACGACTTTAAGAGTAAACAGCTGGGTACCTCTTTAAAGCACATTCAAGAGGCTATCTTATTTAATCGTCATGACACTGCTGAAGTAGATTTGGTGAAGTACGTTCATGTGGTTTATCAAAGCCTTCCCCCTTCCTTCCGCCATTTGAAATCAACTAAGAAATTGACATTGACCTGAGATAGGGAACAAAATACCAGCTCTATCAAATCAGAATTGAGCTTCTTATATTCTTTCCCTTAATTAAATTGAATGTAACCAACCAAAATCACAGGCTTCCCCTGCGAGGACTGAGTCTACCCCTGGATAGTATTCTACACTACTGACCAGAACATACCACTTTGGGCAGACAGATCCAAAGGAACACAGGTGAATTCTTAAACCCCTTAGTGCTGCCCAGTAGAGAAACTAGACCAATTGTCTTCAGTCTTTGGCCATCTAAGCAGATGAATTAAGTCTTTCTCCCACAGGGAGGAAAAAGATGTTGGAAACTGTTTCCTCTGGGCAGCTGTTTTCAAACCTTGCTGAACAGTAAATCACCAGAAAAGCTTTCAAAATATACAGATACAAAGACACCATCCCCAGAGCAATTGAAACTTGATCTCTAAAGATAGAGTCTTGGCATCCATAGTTGTAGAAGCTCTTGTAGGTGACTTGGTTTCCCAGTGAGGGTGATAATCAGTGTTTTGGTGAAAGTCCCTTTATGGTAACTTGAGGTCAATGGAGTAGAGTTTTTCTTAATAGATAAAGAAATGGGACCAAAGTGATGAAGTGACTTGCTCAAGTTCTCTTAGGTGGTGCTGTGGCTAAAATTTATTCATCTGTACCCCCAATTTTTTTAATTGAATGCATACTTCAGACCAGGCACTGACTGCTAATCCAGTGTTTTTTGCTTCTCCCTGTCACTTTTCTTCTGAACTGGAAGTGTTTTGAGGGTATATGATGTTATATTCAAATGGATTGGCCATGTTGAAGCCAGTTGCAGCTAAGGCAGAGTGTTCACCAAATTGTGGAAAACAAAAGCAGCAAACAGATTAACTTGACCAGAAACATTCATGAAACAATGACTTGGTCAAATATTTCAGGTTATAGCCACAGGCAGGAGACAACCTTTCCATGTATGAGGAAACCCTTGTCAAGTTGTACACTGGTTTTATTGATCACAGATAAACACATAGCTAACATCATAAACGACAGTAAACAGCAAGACATTCCTAAGAAAGATAAGATGTAAACATCTGCCTAGAAAATGACACTATAGTTAATCCATAACCATAGATTCCCATGATTCTACAGAAAAGTTCAACTCAACTACAAATAAACACTATGCATAATTTCTACCCTAGTTTCTTTCGGATTTAGTTATGAGGCTATGTAATTATTTTCCTGCTTAAATCTGGATAATAATGCAGTCTTAAGACCTCTGTAAATATATGGAAAGTTTAAATGGAAAAGAAAACTTGTTCATGATGCCATGGGAACTCTATGGAAAAGAACATATTATCGAGATAATTATTATGGGTATTTTCTCCCTATAAATAATGACTGAGTTTAAAATGTAGCTTTGGAAACTTTTAAAGTTGAACTAAAGAAAGATGTGAAATAAGTTTTACTTCTTGAAAATTAAGCTTATTTTATACTAGAAAAGTTCCAAAATTTTAGTATTTTGTGTTAATTTTAATGCCTTTGTAAACCTGACAATGATTTTCACAAGTTCTTTCTAACTTTAAGAGTCTACAATGATCTTGCTGAAAAGCTCCTTTCTATTTGTGTAGGTCTCAAATATTTGTAAATTCTTGTATCATTCACTGCACCTCTTCTAGCCATCTCTATTTAGGTCTATTCATCTTTCCTCCTAAGCCAATGCACATGACGCTAAGGACAGAGTTAGTAGGGTAATGAGAATTTTACCCCTAATCTGCAATTAAAATTCAACACTTTGTAACACTTCCAAGGGTTTGTTGTAGTGGATGACAGATGTCAATGGGTGGTTTTGAAACAATCTTAGTGTTTTATTTCTGCTGGGGGCAGTATCTCATGAAAGATGTGTGTGTAATTGACTAATGGATAAGAATGAATCAGATAATTACTAGATACCTATGGCTTAAGATGTGGCATAACTGTAATTACATTTTAAGCCCTGGCCTGCTATAGGAATTTCTTTTTTTTTTATTTTAAAATAAATTTTAGTATGTATATTTGAGGTTTACAACATGATGTTATGGAATACATAGAGATTGTAAAATGGATACTATAATGAAGCAGTTTAACATATCTATCATCTTACATAGTTACTTTTTTGTGATAAGAGCAGCTAAAATCTTTTTTTAAACTTTTAAGTTCAGGGATATGTGAGCAGGTTTGTTATATACATAAACTCGTGCCACAGGGGTTTGTTGTACAGATTATTTCATCACCCAGGTACTAAGTTTAGTACCCAATAGTTATTTTTTCTGATCCTCTTCCTCCTCCCTTATTCCACCCTCAAATAGGCCCCAGTGTCTGTTCTTCTCCTTTGTGTCCATGTGCTCTCATTGTTTAGCACCCAGTTATAAGTGAGAACATCAGTATTTGGCTTTCTGTTCCTGCGTTAGTTTGCAAAGGATAATGGCCTCCAACTCCATCCATATGCCTGCAAAGGACACGATCTCATTCTTTTTTATGGCTGCATAGTATTCCATGGTATATATGTATCATATTTTCTTTATCCAGTCTTTCATTGATGGGCATTTAAGTTGATTCCATGTCTTTGCTATTGCGAATAGTGCTGCAATGTACATTTGCATACATGTGTCTTTATGGTAGAATGCTTTATGTTCCTCTGAGTATGTACCCAGTAATGGGATTGCTGAGTTAGAGAGTAGTTTTGTTTTTAGCTATTTGAGGAATTGCCACACTGCTTTCCACAATGGTTGAACTAATTTACACTACAACCAATGATGTATAAGTGTTCTTTTTTTCTCCACAACCTCACCAACATCTGTCATTTTTGGACTTTAATATCCATTCTAACTGGTGTCATATGGTATCTTATTGTGGTTTCAATTTGCATTTCACTAATGATCCATACTATTGAGCTTTTTTTCCATATGCTTGTTGGCTATGTGTATGTCTTCTTTTGAAAAGTGTCTGTTCATGTCCTTTGCCCATTTTTAAATGGGGTTGTTTGGGGTTTTTTCCTTGTAAATTTATTTAATTTCTTTATAGATGCTGGATATTAGATCTTTGTCAGATGCATAGTTTGCAGATATTTTCTCCCATTCTGTAGGTTGTTTATTTACTCTGTTGATAGTTTCTTTTACTGTGCAGAAGCTCTTAAGTTTAGTTAGATCCCATTTGTCAATTTTTGCTTTTGCTGCTCTTGCTTTTGCATCTTCGTCATAAAATCTCTGCCCATTCCTAGGTCCAGAATAATATTGCTTATATTGTCTTCCAGGGTTTTTATAGTTTTGGGCTTTACATTTAAGTCTTTAATCCATCTTGGGTTGATTTTTGTATATGGTGTAAGGAAGGGGTTCAGTTTCAGTCTTCTGCCTATGGCTAGCCAGTTACTCCTTCACTGTTTATTGAATAGGGAGTCCTTTCCCCATTGCTTGCTTTTGTCAGCTTTGTTGAAGATCAGATGGTTGTAGGTGTGTGGCCCTATTTCTAGACTCTCTATTCTGTTCCATTGGTCTATGTGTCTGTGTTTGAACCAGTACTATGCTGGTACAAAACCATGTGTAGTCAGGTAGCATGATGCCTCTTGCTTTGTTCTTTTTGTTTAGGATTCCCTTGGCTATTTAGGCTCTTTTCTGGTTCTATATGAATTTTAAAATAATTTTTTTCTAATTCTGTGAAGAATGTCATTGGTAGTTTGATAGGAATAGTGCTGAATCTGTAAATTGTTTTGGACAGTATAGCCATTTTAATGATACTGATTCTTCCTGTCCATGAGCATGGAATGTTTTTTCATTTGTTTGTGTCATCTCTGATTTCTTTGAGCAGTGTTTTGTAGTTCTCATTGTAGAGATCTTTCACTTTCATTTCCCTGGTTAGCTGTATTCCTAGGTATTTTATTCTTTTTGTGGCAATTGTGAATTGGATTGTGTTCCTCATTTTGTTCTCAGCTTGGCTGTTATTAGTATATTGGAATGCTGGTGATTTTTGCACATTGATTTTGTATCCTGAAACTTTGCCAAAGTTGTTTGTCAGCTTAAGGAATTTTGGGGCCAAGACTATGGAGTTTTCTAGATATGGAGTCATGTCATCTTTCAACTAGGGATAGTTTGACTTCCTCTCTTCCTATTTGGATGCCCTTTATTTCTTTCTTTTGCCTGATTGCTCTAGCCAGGAATTTCAATATTATGTTTAATAGGAGTGGTGAGAGAGGGCATCCTTCTTTTGTGCCACTTTTCAAAGGGAATGCTTCCAGCTTTTGCCCTTCAGTATGATGTTGGCTGTGGGTTTGTCATAAATGGCTCTTATTTTGAGGTATGTTCCTTCAATACCTAGTTTGTTGAGAGTTTTTAACATGAAGGGATGTTGAATTTTATGGAAAGCCTTTTCTGCATCTATTGAGATGATCATGTGGTTTTTGTCTGTAGTTATGTTTATGTGATGAATCACATTTATTGATTTGTATATGTTAAACTAACCTTGCATCCCAGGGATAGAGCCTACTTGATAGTGGTGGATTAGCTTTTGCTGCTGGATTTGGTTTGCTGGTATTTTGTTGCGGATTTTTCCACCAATGTTCAACAAGGATATTGGCCTGAAGTTTTCTTTTTTGTGTGTGTCTCTGCCATGTTTTGGTATGAAGATGATGCTGGCTTCATAGAATGAGTTGAGGAGGTGTCTCTCCTCCTCAGTTTTTGGGAAGAGTTTCAGTAGAAGTGGTATCGGCTCTTCTTTGTATATTTGGTAAAAATTGGCTGTGAATCCATCTGGTCCTGGGCCTTTTTTGATTGGTTGGTTATTTGTTACAGATTCAATTTCAGAGCTTGTTATTAGTCTGTTCAGGGATTCAGTTTCTTCCTAGTTCAGTCTTACGAGGCTGTATGTATCTAGGAATTTGTCCATTTCTTCTAGTCTGGAGGAATAGAGGTGTTCATAGTAGTCTCTGATAGTTATTTGTACTTCTGTAGGGTCAGTAGTAATATCCCCCTTTCTAATTTTGTTTAATTGGATCTTCTTCATTAGTCTAGCTAGCAATCTATCTTATTAACTTTTTCAAAAAGTCAGCTCCTAGATTCACTGATCTTTTGAATTTTTTGTGTCTCAATTGTCTTCAGTTCAGCTGTGATTTTACTTATTTATTGTCTTCTGCTAAGCTTGGGGTTGGTTTTCTCTTGCTTCTCTAGTTCTTTAGTTATGATAGGCTGGAATACAGTGGTGTGATCTCAGCTCACTAGAACCTCTGTTTCCCGGGTTCAAGCAATTCTCCTGCCTCAGCCTCCTGAGTAACTGGGATCACAGGCATGCACCACCACGCCTGGCTAATTTTTGTATTTTTAGTAGAGACAGTTTCACCATGTTGGCCAGGCTGGTCTCAAACTCATGACCTCAAGTGATCTGCTGTCTTAGCCTCCCAAAATGCTGGGATTACAAGTATGAGCCACTGCACCCAGCCATCTTTCTAACTTTTTGATGTGGGCATTTAGTGCTATAAATTTCCCTCTTAACACTGCCTTAGCTGTGTCCCAGAGATTCTGGTATGTTGTTTTCTTGTTCTCATTAGTTTCAAAGAACTTCTTGATTTCTGCCTTAATTTAATTGTTTACCCAAAAGTCATTCAGGAGCATGTTGTTTGATTTCAAAGTAATTGTATGGTTTTGAGCAATTTTCTTAGTCTTGAGTTCTATTTTTATTGCATTGTGGTCTGAGAGAGTGGTTGGTGTAATTTTGGGGTTTTTGCACTTGGTGAGAATTGTTTTATGTCCAAGTGTGTGGTTGATGTAGAATGTGTGTTGATGAGAAGAATGTATTTTCTGTTGTTTTTGTATGGACAGTTCTGTAGATGTCCGTGAGGTCCATTTGGTCCAGTGTTGAGTTCAGGTCCTAATTATCTTTGTTCATTTTCTGCTTCAGTGATCTGTCTAATACTGTTAATGGGGCATTGAAGTCTCCCACTATTATTGTGTGGGGGTCTAAGTCTCTTTGAAGGTCTCTAGGAACTTGCTGTATGAATCTGGGTGCTCCTGTGTTGGGTGCATATATATTCAGGAGAGTTAGGTCTTCTTGTTGAATTGAACCCTTTACCATTATGGAATGTCCTCTTTGTCTTTTTTGATCTTTGTTGGTTTAAAGTCTGTTTCGTATGAAGTTAGGATTACAATTCCTATTTTTTTTATTTTTGTTTTTGTTTGCTTGGTAAATTTTTCTCCATCCCTTAATTTTGAGCCTATGGGTGTCATTGCATATAAAATGGGTTTCTTGAAGACAGCATACTATTGTGTCTTGCTTCTTTATCCAGCTTGCCACTCTGTCTCTTTAACTTGGAGCATTTAGTCGATTTACATTCAAAGTTAGTATTGATATGTGTGAATTTGATCCTGTCTTCATGTCATTACCTGTTTATTATGCTGACTTCTTTGTGTGGTTGCTTTATAGTGTCACTGGTCTGTGTACTTAAGAGTGTTTTTATAGTAGCTGGTAATGGTCTTTCCATATTTAGTGCTGCTTTCAGGAGCTCTTTTGTGGGAGGTCTGGTAGTAACAAATTCCCTCAGCATTTGCAATTTCTTATTTCTCCTTTGCTTATGAAGTTTAGTTTGGGCAGACAACAAATTCTTAGTTGGAATTTATTTTCTCTAAGAATGTCGAATATAGGCCCCCAATCTCTTCTGGCTTATAGGGTCTCTGCCAAGAGGTCTGCTGTTAGTTGGATGGGCTTCCCTTTGTAGGTGACCTGGCCTTTCTCTCTAGCTGCCTTTAAATTTTTTTCTTTCATTTCGACCTTGGAGAATCTGATGATTACGTGTCTAGGGGATGATCTTCTTGTGAAGTATCTTACTGAGTTTCTTTGCATTTCCTGAATTTGAATGTTGGCCTCTCTAGCTAGGTTGGGGAAATTCTCTTGGATGATATCCTGAAATATATGTTCCAAATTGGTACCATTCTCCCCGTCTCTTTCAGGGACATCAGTGAGTCATAGATTTGGTCTCTTTACATAATCCCTCATTTCTTGGAGGTTTTGTTTATTCCTTTTCAATATTTTTTCTTTATTCTTGTCTGTCTTCAGAATGACAGTCTTTATAAAAGCTCTGAGATTCTTTCCTTAGCTTGGTTTATTGTGCTGTTAATTACAATTGCATTATGAAGTTCTTGTAGAGTGTTTTTCAGTTCTATCAGGTTGGTTATATTCTTTCTATACTGGGTACTTTGTCTGCCAGCTCTGTATCATTTAATTGTGATTCTTACCTTCCTTAGATTGGGTTTCAACATTCTCCTGAACCTCGATGATCTTCATTCCTATGGATATTCTGAATTCTATTTCTGCCATTTCAGCCATCTCAGCCAGGTAAGAACCCTTGCTGGAGAACAAGTACAGTTGTTTGGAGGAATGAAGGCACTCTGGCTTTTTGAGTTGTCAGAGTTATGGTGCTGGTTTTTTCTTATCTTTGTGGGCTTTTGTTCTTTCAGTCTTTGAAGTTGCTGTCTTTTTTGTCTTTATCCTATTTGGTGACCTTGGGGACCTGATTATAGTATTGTTGGGTTCAGTTGACTGACTTCATTTCTGGAAGATTTCAGGGGGCCAAGCTTCAGCTCAGGACTCCTGGACTGCATGTTCTAACTCTGGGAGACAGGTATTGAGCCCTAGCTTTGTTCTCTGGCTCCTCGAGGTTATGAACCTGCTGTGCTGTAGGGGCCAAGGTGTTCCCAGACTACTGGTCACAATACTCTAATGGGTGATGCCATCCAAAGCACATCATAGCAGGGTGGCAGTGCGATCTGTCCTAATTTGTCTGTGCCAGCTGCAGCAGCAGCAGCAGCATGGTGGGATGCATACTGCATGCTCATCAGCTACAGCAGGGTACTAGTGGGTACTAGGGTGGCAGCCTTCATGGGACTGTGTGCATGTTCCTCTGGTGGTGGTATTAGTACAGTGTTGGGGCACTGGAGGGTGCAGGACTGTGTGAGGTCTCTGTGCACATTCACACCCGCAGCAGTGGCTGCTCAGAGCAGGGGTGGGTTCACTATTCTCCGTGACTAGTTATGTGCCAGTGGCAGTGTTGGCACAGAGGCAGGGCACTTGCAGGGATGGGACTGGCAAGCTCCATGCTCACCACCATCTGACAACAATGGCATTGTGACAGGGGGAGGGGAACAGGGTGCAGTCACACTGGCAGCAGTGACATGGCAAGGTGCACACACCCACACATGCTGGCAGGGAAGGTAAGGCAAAGTCTGCCTTCATACACATACACTGGCACAGTGATGCAGGGGGTGGCTGTGGGCAAGTGCATGCAGTCAAAGTGGCATGGGGGAGGCTGCAGTGGAGGGAGGGCACAGGCAGGCTGGTGCGTGTCCATAGGGGCCACTCTGCTGGAGCACTCTGCTGGTCAGACAAGGTCTGCCAGTCTTCCGGATGTCCTAGTCCCTTGAGGGGAGATGTTCCTCCTGGCTGCGTGTAGTTGGCCATCTTAGAGAGAGAGCCAGGAATTTCTTTCTAGTTCTAAGAAAACATAGAATCAAAGGATTAGCAGCGAGAGCTTGAGAAGTCATCATCACACCACTTTTTGCAAAAGGACAGTTCATCCATCAGGGTAAAAACATATCCTATGTTTAAATAACTCCCAGAAGATTTTTCTTCTTTAGGAATTCTGAAGCTTAACAATGGTCACCGAAGGAAGCATTTTCTTTCTTTTCTTTCTTGCTTTCTTTTTTTTGAGATGTTTGAAACAAGAGTTTCGCTCTTGTTGCCCAGGCTGGAGTGCAATGGTGCGATCTCGGCTCACTGCAACCTCCACCTCCTGGGTTCAAGTGATTCTCCTGCCTCAGCCTCCCAAGTAGCTGGGATTATAGGCATGTGCTGCCAAGCCTGGCTAATTTTGTATTTTTAGTAGAGACAAGTTTTCTCCATGTTGGTCAAGCTGGTCTTGAACTCCTGACCTCAGGTGATCCACCCGCCTCGGCCTCCCAAAGTGCTGGGATTACAGGCATGAGCCACCACGTCTAGCCAAAGGAAGTATTTTCTAAGGCTCTTGTGATTTCTGCTAGCCATATTAGATGTGCAGATAACTTTTAAATTGTTTGTCAGCAGAGAAGCACAGTGACACTAAGACGTGTGCACTACCCATTACATTATTTTTGTACCTTGGTCTGGTGCTAAAATCTTGCTGCTCTCACTTTGTCCCAATCCACAGTTCTTCCCACCACTATAAATGTCAAAGCACACAGGAGTTGTTAGGGACAGACTTCCCCAAGAAAGCTTCTTGGTGCTGCCCACCCTTCCCCCAAGTCTCTTTACATTTCTAAGCCCTTGTCTAGGCGCCACGGTGAAGCCAGCAGACTTCACTTATCAGACCTTGCTGCAATAAGCAAACCGCAATTACAAACCATCTGGACCACACAGCAGGAGGTCGTGGGAAGCATAAACAAACTACCTACACCCTCCTGTAATAAACCTCACAAGGTGATATGTGGCAAAATTAACCCCATTGAATCCTTTCTTGAAATTCTTTAACATAGTTCCTAACAAGGTAGGCTTACTTTGTGTTTTACTCATTTTCCTCAGGAGACAAAACAACACTTATCACAAAGAGGGAAGGGAAAAAGGGGCAAAAAGTCACTCACTCACCAAGCAATTCACACTAAAACCAAAGTATGGATAAGGAGTTACTTATTCATCAAGCAATTTGAGCCAAGTCAGAACCAAAATCAAAGCCAAAACAGTTCAAAACCAAAAGTCAACACTGAAATCTAAACCAAAACAGTGCAAATGTAGTCAAAATCAAAACCAAAACCAAGATGCCAATAAAGGCACGCCATGGGTGATCAGGCCACACTTCCACTCAGATGGAGTGGGCAAGTTCCAAGACCGGTCTTACCGTGTTCCAGATGTCCAGACTCCAAGCGCCAATTCCTTCCCGGTGTTCAGCCGCTGCATTAATCCTCCGCAGGGGCCTACTGTGCACTGCTCTGGAGGCGTTCCACTGGGGCAGTTGCCTACCGGGAAGCGCTCTCAGGATTCGCATCGCTAAAGCTGGCCAGAGTGCCCCACAGGGATGCCCCACTGGGCAGGCCTAAGCCGCCTAAGGGGCTGCCTCGACCATCCACTTATCACCTTGCTTCCAGGTCAGGGAACCAAGAAATGTAGCAGGACAAGCCACAGACAAAATCCCTCAGACACCGAGTTGAGGAAGGAAAGGGCTTTATTTGGCCAGGAGCATCAGCAGACTTACGTCTCAAAAAACCGAGCTCCCAATTCCTGTCCCTTTTAAGGGCTCACAACTCTAAGGGGGTCGAGTGAGAGGGTCATGATCGATTGAGCAAGCAGGGGGTACATGACTGGGGGCTGCATGCACCGGTAATCAGAAAGGAACAGAACAGGACAGGGATTTTCACGATGCTTTTCCATACAATGTCTGGAATCTATAGATAACACAAGCAGTTAAGTCAGGAGTTGATTTTTAACTACTAGGCCCAAGGCGCGTTGCTGGGCTGCCGGCCTGTGGATTTCATTTCTGCCATTCAGTTTTTAATTCTTTTTTCTTTGGAGGCAGAAATTGGGCATAAGACAATATGAGGGGTGGTCTTCTCCCTTACTATGACTCCTGCTTCTCAGGATACTCCACAACCAATCATGAGCTCCACTGAGTCAACAAAGGAAAAAACAATATATTAATATCTAAAGGAAAAAAAAGAAATAAAAGATTTTCCAACTTCAAATTCCTTACATGAATGAAAGGAGATGATCACTGTTGAGACCCAAATTAGTGGGCTAGACAATCAAATGGGGAAAATAGCTTAGAACAAGGAGGAAAGATATAAAGTATAAAAGGAAAATATGTTAGGCCCCCAAAATCACTAAGGAAAACTCAAGCTGGAAACTGCTTAGGGCAAACCTGCCTCCCATTTTATTCAAAGTCACTCCTCTGCTCACCGAGATAGATGCATATCTGACTTACCTCCTTTGGAAAGGCTAATCAGAAACTCAAAAAAATGTAACCATTTGTGTATCACCTATCTGTGACCTGGAAGCTCCCTCCCTGCTTCCTGCCTTTAGTTCAAGTTGTCCTGCCTTTCCAGACTGAACCAAAGTACTTCTTACATACACTGATTAATGTCTCATGTCTCCCCAAATGTATAAAACCAAGCTTTGCCCTGACCACCGTGGGCACATGTCGCCAGGACTTCCTGAAGCTGTGTCATGGCGCATCCTCAATCTTGGCAAAATAAACTTTCTAAATTAATTGAGACCTGTCTCAGATTTTCTGCATTCACAAAAGCAATTAAAATCATGAGAGAAAGGATATGTGACATTTTGAGGATAGATCCAAGAAGTTTAGCATATTATATTGGGAGATCCAGATGGGGAAAAAGGCACATAGAAGGAAAAGCAACATAAGAAAGGAGAAAAATTTTTGGACCAAGAAATACCTGAATCTACAGATTAAATGGATTCACCAAGTTCCAGGCTTGATTGATAAATTCACACACACACACACACCCTTAGCAATATTCTGGAAAGATTCTGGAACTCTAAGGAAAAAAAGAAATCGTTACAAACTTTTCCACTCAGAGAAAATAAATTGCCTTATTAATTATAATGCAAACAGAATCAGACCTCTTGTGCATCGGCAGCACCTAGAAGTTAGTGGAGTATCTGCAGACTTCTGAAATGCAAGGACTCCGACTCAAGAATTTCTTGACCAGCCAAAGAATCATTTAGTTGTCAGAGTGATAGGAAGAAATTATTTGTAGGTATGTAAGAAGTCAAAGACTAATGCCTACATTTTCCCACCTTAAGAAAATACTTAAGAAGTGACTCTAGCCAGATGATAGATTAACCATAAGAGAAACTACAAGATGATAAAGAAGGGAAGAAATGGTAGTGATACAGGAGCTGAAAACAAATTATTTAGGCAGTTGGTGAGGGTAATAGAGTCCTCGGTGAGGTTTCACTTTTAACAAAAAACAGCCCCAAAACCATTTCTTTTCTAACAAACAGCAGCCAGTAAAATCAAGCTGCAGACATAGATAAGCAAGCTGGAAGCTTGCGCAGGTGAATGCTGGCAGCTGTGCGAATAGGAAAAGGCTACTTGGGGGCCAGGCATGTTCAGCATGGAAGCTCCATCTTCCATTTTCTTTGTCACCATGTGTGCAGTAAAGAAACAGGGAACATGATGACAGCCAGGTAGAAAACTCATTTGCATAATAAAATATTAGGGTGCAGTGGCCAGCCTCTTCGGATGCTATACAAATGGCACACCTGGTCCAACCAATTCTCTGCACCCTACGTAAATCAGACACCACCTCCTCAAGCCCATCTGTAAAACCAGCTGCATCTTGCCATGTTCCGGGAGATCCGTTTGGAACCCCCTCCCTCTGCACAAGGGAGCTTTTCTCTTTTGCGTATTAAACTTTCACTCTTAAACTCACTCCTTGTTAGTCCATTTTCTTGATTTCCTTGGTGTGAGGCAATGAACCTGGGGTATTATCCCAGACAAACAACACTGCTTCTGTAGTGAGCAACAAAATGTCGAACAAATAAATCAATATAAAGACATATATAGACAAAATATATCTAGATAATTACAGACGGAGAATGTATAAGTGCAGATATGAAACAACGTAATAGCTAAATATATGAAGCAAAACCTGTAAGAAATAAAAGAAGAATTTGATTAAATAAAATTATATTGGAAAACTTTAATTTTTTTTCAGAATTGGATAAATTTGGTATATAGCAAATGTGGGATGGCATAGGAATTAAATAATATAATTAATAAACGATGTGGTATCTATGTGTAAGATCTAACATCCCTTGAACAACAAGAAAACATGTTTTCGTATCGATAGAATATTTACAAAAGTCAGTCATATTTGACCAAGAAGAAAACCTTAACAGACTCTAAAAACCACATTCCTTGATTTCAGCCAACAGATTGAAAACAAATAATGTAAAGATAGCAAGAAACCATACACAGAAAAAAAATTTTTAAATTATAAAATATCTATAAAGCAATGAAAAAGAGAACACTTTTTACCAAGATCCAAACGACACAGTGGAAATTACTCAGAAGAAAACGTGTACCTTAAAGTTTTCTTAAAATAATATTAAAATAATATTAGATTTCATTTCAAGAAATTAGAAAAAAAGAGCAACAAAGTCAATTTTTAAAAATTAGAAAGAGAGCCGGGCACAGTGGCTCATGCCTGTAATCCCAGCACTTCGGGAGGCCGAGGTGGGCAGATCACGAGGTCAAGAGTTTGAGGCCACCCTGGCCAACATGGTGAAACCCCGTCTCTACTAAAAAAAATACAAAAATTAGCCGGGCGTGGTGGCAGGCGCCTGTAGTCCCAGCTACTCGGGAGGCTGAGGCCGAAGAATCGCTTGATCCCGGAAGTGCAGGTTGCAGTGAGCTGAGATCGCGCAACTGCACTCCAGCCTGGGCGACAGTGAGACTCTGTCTCAAAAAAAAAAAAAAAAAAATTAGAGGATTTATAAAGACAAAAGCTAAAATTAATTTAATAGAAAACAGTAGAATGTACAAATAAATACAAAATCCTTTGCCAAAGGTGAAAAAGATCTGGTCTGATTAAGAAAAAAAACTGAGCAAAAGTAATAAAATTAAGAATTCTGTAGAAAACTACAAATGAGGAGAAATTAAAAGTATAATAAGAGAAACCCATAGCAACAAACTGGAATCCTAAAGAAAATAGCTGATTTCCTAGTAAAAATACAAATTACCAAAATTGACTCTGAAATAAGGATAGTATAAATAGAACAAGTAGCACAGAAAAGTTTGGAATTGTCCTTAAAAGTCTTGCATTGGGAAAGATCCCACGATTACATGGGTTCACAGCTGAGTGTTAGTTGACTTTTTACTGAATTCTTTTTTTTTTTTTGGTTTTTAAAAGGCTTTATTGGGGAAACGTACAGGGGTGAGGACCGTCCTTGGAGGCCTCAGGACGCCATCCTCCATGTTGCTGGGCAATCGAAGTCCCCAGGGGCCCCTGCTCAGAAGCGTGTCACCAGTCTCTGTGGGGGCCTCGTCTGTGACTCCTGGAGGGGCCCAGCCCGGGGTAGCCACTACCCTCCATTCCTTGCTGCTGCTGCTCCTGCTCCAGGTTCCGCTGCAGGACCTGCTGCTAGTTGGCAATGACTCGCCGTATGCCGTTGAGGAAGTTGCCTTGGTCACGGAGGATGAGGCCGATGAAGATTTTCTTCTCAGAGGAGTATAGGAGCATAAGCACACGGATCTCGCACAACGCTTTGTAGGAAAAATGCACTCAGCCGGCGAAGCCATTGTCCATGATCTGGCACAGGCTCTTCAGCGTCTCCAGGTCCTTGGTGAAGTGGAACTGCACCAGGCGCGAGTTCCGCAACAGCAGCACAGGGTGGTCAGCAGCTGCTGCGGGATGAGCTGCATGTACAGCTTCCTCGGCCACTGCTCGGTCCTCAGGATCTCCCCCTGGTTCACGTAGACATGGGACGGCAGCCACCTCTTGGACCGACTTTTGGGCTCAGGCCTGGGTTCCTGCCACTCCATGACGCCGCTCCACGCCAGGAACTTGTTGACGATCTGGACTGGGCCTGAGTTGACACCACCAGGTCCCACTGCTTGCTTGCGGGTAGTGATGACCTGCCGAATGGCGCTAACGAAACCGCTCTGGTCGTAGGGGATGAAGCCCATGAAGATCTTCCTCTTGGAAGAGTACAGGAGCATGAGCACGCACATCTCGCAGCGGGAGATGTGGGGGAACAGCATGCAGCCCGCGAAGCCGTTGCCCATGATGCGGCAGAGCCCACTGAGCAAGCCGCAGTCTCTGTTGGTGAAGTGGAACTGTGCCAGCTGGGAGTTGCGGAACAGGGGTCCCAGCGTGCTCATTAGCTGCTGCGGGATCAGCTGCATGATCAGCTTCTGCTGCCACTGGTTGGGCTCCAGGTTCTCGCCTTGGTTCACGGAGGCTTGGCAAGGCAGGGTCCGCCTCAACTTTACAGTGGAGTCACAGTAGGGTCTGCGCTTCTCCTGTCACTCGAGGACGCCGCTCCAGGCCAGCAGCTTGTTGCTGAGCCGGTGCTCGCTCACGGCCAGGCCCCCGAGGGTGAGCCCAGGTGAGGAGGGACCGATGGGACCCAGCGCCCCGAAGACCCGAGCACCTTCCATGGGAGGAGCCGAGCAGGCCTGGATCTGCAGAGGCTGCGGGCCTTGGGGGCTGGCGGGCCAGGAGCGCGAGCCGAAAGCGCGCACTATGAGGGGCGCGCGGGGCGGCCGTGACCCCCGAGGGGGCCCCCGGCGCCGGAGCGGTACGGGGCCCGGCGCGGACTGACCATGGCGGGCGCGGGCCTAGCGGGCAGGGAGCTGCTACGGGCCACAAGGGGGGCTGCGGGCTCCATCGACTGAGGGGCGAGGCTCGCGGCTTCGGGGAAGACTGGCTAAGCCGTACCAAGCACGGGGGACGCGCCGCCGGAGAGAGGTAGCCGCGGCCGAACCACTGCAACTTTTACTGAATTATAATGTTATTTTAAATGGTCAAAGCCTAGAAAAGAAAAAGGGACTTTCCTCGATTCATTTCATAGTTTAATATTAATATAGTTAACAGTTCATCTAATCTGCCAATGATTATAAAATTCACGTTATGTACCATTACACTTCTTAGCACTTAGAATTTTTATTTTAAGTTTACTGAAAGCACTGCTTTGGGCTTTTTTTTTTTTTTTTTTTTTTTTTCTGAGACAGAGTCTTGCTCAGTAGCCTAGGCTACTGAGCCTAGGCTGGAGTGCAGTGGCGAGATCTCGGCTCACTGCAAACTCCGCCTCCCGGGTTCATGCCGTTCTCCTGCCTCAGTCTCCCAAGTAGCTGGGACTACAGGCGCCCGCCAGCACGCCCAGCTAATTTTTTTGTATTTTTAGTAGAGATGGGGTTTCACTATGTTAGCCAGGATGGTCTCGATCTCCTGACCTCATGATCCGCCCACTTGGGATTACAGGCATGAGCCACCGCGCCGGGCCTGCTTTGGGCTTATTTTAAGAGATTTTTGAACATCTATCATTCTTCAGCTTTTTTTTTTTTGAGACAGAGTCTCACTCCCCTCATCCAGGCTGGAGTGCAGTGGCACGTTCTCGGCTCACTGCAACCTCTGCCTCCTGGTTCAAGCAATTATCTTGCCTCAGCTGGGATTACAGGCATGTGCCACCACGTCTGGCTAATTTTTTTTTTTTTTTTTTTTTTTTTAAGTAGAGATGGGGTTTCATCATGTTGGCCAGGCTGGTCTCGAACTCCTGGCCTCAGGTGATGCGCCCACCTTGGCCTCCCAAAGTGCTGGGATTACAGGCCTGAGCCACCGCGCCTGGCCTCATTCTGCATTTATAAAAAAGGAAGTAGCTTCATGCTCAGAGTTTTGCTCTTTTGGATCACTTTCCAAGTCAAAGCTGCTGATGTCAGCATTTCTCTATGTAATACTCTCCTCTGTACCAAAAAGAAAGAGTAATAAGACCTTTTCCAAAAGAAGTGTCCATTATTGTCTCTGTCATTTTTTCCAAACTTCTGACGTTCCGTTGGCAAGTTTTGATGCCGTAGCTTTCTTGTTCTTGCCAGCAGGTGTCAATGGAAGGTTTCAGGCAAGTTCACACAGGCACAGGCACAGGTAATAACTGTCATGACAGCCCTGACCAACAGCAATCATCAGCCTTATTCTGATTTCAGAGATGTTAAAATGTGAAAAAATATGCATCATGGAATCAATGAAATGTAGTAGTACACAACCAGAAAATTTTTAACCTCACACATGGAATACAGGCACAATCATCCTAGATATTAGCAACTGGAACCCTGCAATGTAACCAAAGAACAATGACCAAATACCCAGACCTTTATTTTGAGAAGCAGTTGGGCAGTTAACAGGAAGTGAAATGGAGTGAAGATAATGAAGTCATGCCCAGAACATTATTGCTGGTGGTGTCACTTTTTTTTTTTTTAAGAAAAGCAGTATTTGCCTGGAGACCCAAGTTATGATCCTGGCTTAGTCATGTACCATCCTTGTGACTTGGACCAAAAGAAGACATTCCTTGGTCCTGTGTCTTCAAGTAAAAGGAGAGCCTCCCTAAGGTTCTTTTCAGCTCTGATATTCAAGGAGTCCATGAGTCCAGCACAGTTTCTCATCTACCAAGAATCCAGCTCAGGTTTTATATAGGATCTGTACAAGTCAAACCTTGGTTACTCAGGTAGAAAACTGGTCACACTGCCCAATAAATCCTCCTCCTCTCTAATTTCACCCAGTGCAGAGTCTAATCAACAGCTCGAATAGAAATAAAATATTACCAGGTTCCCCTCCCCAACTTATTTCAGACAAATAAGCATGTCCTGGCTCCTTTCTGAACCCAAGCCTAGGTAGGCCTCCTACGCAAATCGCCTTCAGGCAGCGTCAACAGGCAGAGCCTTGAGCCTGTTTCTACTGCCACCCTGCAGCTTCTCACGCACTCAGACACTCTCTTCCCGTGACTTCTTAATTCCCCTCTTGATATTTCTTTTATTTAAAATAAATTTACATATATTGTTTACTAAAAAAATTAAATGGAAAAATATACATAACCTCAAATTTACCAATTTAACCATTTTTAAGTGTCCAGTTCAGTGGCATTAAGCACATTCACATTGGTGTGCAACCTATTTACTTTTTCCATTAAAAAAATTATATGCCCTTGCTAGCAAATGCGAATATCTTCTAAAGGTAAAAAATGAAAACTGAAGGTCTCCCAGTCATTCTTCCCTAAGGAAATTACTCAAGTTTCTTGTGGATCCTTCTAGCAATTAATATACATGTGTGTACTGTCTCGTATTTGTACAGGCAGTTTTTATTTTTAAAAATTTATACACATTGTGTTGCCCCTTGCTTTTTATATTTAATAAAATATTTCGGAGCTGTTTCTATGTTAACACACACGGCTCTATCTCATTCTTTTCATTGTTTTTAAATGCGGGATTATGAGATAATTTAACAGGTATCCTATGATGTTACGTTGTTTCCAGTTTTTCTGTAGCTATTTTTTTTGTTACATTTGATTTTGCTATTACAAATACCATCCTTGAAAATATAATTTGTCATACATTATCTATTATATCTGTAGTCTCAATTCTTAACTGTGGAATTGCAAGAATAAATGAGATACGCATTTGTGTCCTTTTGCTATAATACAACTGTAATTGTAAGTAGAGTGCTTTCCTGAATTCTTTGTAGCCAGCTGGTCAGAGGTGAGGGTGACCTGGGGAAGTTGAACTTGCAGATACTGCCTGAAGTGAGGGCAGTTTGGCCTAACTCTGGTAGTTGGTGTTAGAACTCATAGGGAAGGAGAATCTCTAGGCAGAAGTCAGGACTGTGAGTTCCAGTCACCCCTACCTTTGGGGAGCGTCTAGTTCTATGACACAAAGGGTTAAGAAAATTAACTTCCATTCGTGCTCATTACTAAAGAGTTGAGCAACTCTGTGAATTAGCAAATGGACTGTCCATCTGGAATGTTCTTTTATATGTCTGTTCTAAAGACTTGGTCTGATAGGCTACTTCTACAGCCCAAGGGAAGATAATAGTTTCATCAAGGGCTGTAAGTTATTCAATATTTTGTCCCTCTTTGAGAACCTACAAGAGTGCTTTCCTATGATAGATAATTAAAATAATAATAGTAGTAGTAGTAGCAGTAATAATTATTTTATTTTATTTTATTTTTCTTAGAGATGATGTCTCGCTTTGTCACCTAGCTTGGAGTGCAGTGGTGCGATCTCGGCTCTCTGCAGCTATGACCCCCCAGGCTCAAGTTATCCTCCTGCCTCAGCCCCCCAAGTAGCTGGGACTACAGGCATGCACCACCACACCCAGCTCTTTTTTGTTTTTTGTTTTTTGTAGAGATGGGGTTTTGCCATGTTGCCCAGGGTGGTCTCAAACTCCTGTGCTCAGGCAATCTGCCCTCCTTGGCCTCCCAAAGTGTTGAGATTACAAGCGTGAGCCACCACGCCTGGCCTGTAATAATAATTTAATAGAACTCAGGAAGGTCCACATATGGTCAAAGGCCTTGAGAATCACTTATCTTATGCGTTAAAAAAGAAAAGGTCAAGCCAAAACAATAAAGATGGAAAGGAAATGTGATGACAGTTTATGAAATCATGAAAAGTGTAACTGAGGCAACCCAGAGAATGCTTAAATTCCCAAGTATTTAAATATTGAAGCAAGAAAATTTAACGCAAGCGTATACACAGTGGCTAACAGACTGTGAAATAGTGCAAACTGCAAATATCAAAAGGGTTTAAAGGTAACTCAAGAAATACAAACTAAAATAGATAATTTATTAACGAAAAATAAAGATTCAGGAAATTTATGATAACTTTCTGAGGTCATGGAGCAGAATCAAGCATTTGTACAATATGTGCTTAGGACTCACTCCAGAAGTAGAGGCCTCAGAGGAGATAAATGGCAATGACTCAGTCTCATCCCCTAAAAGGAGGAGACCCAATTACATCAGACTTGGCTCAGCCTGCTTAGGATTCGCTGAGGCTCATTCAGTTGCCCAGTCATGTTGGAACTCTTCGACCTGCCCTCAGTTGTCAGTTTACGCACCCCAAAAGAAATCATTTTAGTCTTTTCTCTGGGGTCCCTGACACATTTCCATTTCTACTGGCACCGTTGTGTACTCTGGTAGGGAGGGATACCGAATAAGTCTTGGCAATTTGTTACTATTTATTAAGGAGTCCAGCTCCAGGTCAAAATCCTGTGTGTGATCTTTCAGGCCTGATCATAAGCAATTACTGGGCTTTGCCTGGCAGGCCTGATTGAGGAGAAGCTGCCTCCCCATATCACACTTGCACTGTCAGTGCGTTGTAGTTTTCTGAAGGGAGTTGCAGTCAAGAACTCAGCCCTTCTTCTCCCTACCCCAACCAGCCCTGCATATTCACAATCCTGGCCCTGGTGCCTTCATTCACTGGCCTCCTTACTGGGGGCCTTGCTGAGGCACTTTTTTCCACTTTGACTCAGTACCTTTCTACTCCTAGACCTTCCCACTCTCTCTCTCCCCCTGTCTCTCAGGTCTATAAAGAGGCAGGAGCCTTTTGTTCTGGGCTCTTTAACAGAGAGATGATTCCCTCCATGTGTACAGCACTCACCTGAAAAGTTTTCAAAGTACGTACATTAACAACCTAAATGCTCAGCAATAAGGATTGTGCAAATAAATTTTGGTACATTTAAAAGATATAAGACTATGCAGATATTTTAAATGATAATGACATAAAAAGATTGATTACAGGCAGTTTAAAGCAACATGTGCTCTGTATTTGCAGTCATGTAAAAAAAAGTACGCCAACAGTATAGTTATGAATGATCACCTCCACAATATTACCAGTGGTTACCTCTGGGTGGTAAAGTAATGCACATTTCATTTTTTTGCCTATCTATATTTTCTAATCTAGGATTACCCAACCATGTATTATTTCTGTAATAAGAAAAAAACTGATAAAAGTTATTATTTTTAATATACATACTCCTTGAAGGGGCAATTTTATATCTAGGAATTCATCTTAAGGAAAAAATCGTAAGCATGCATGCAAGATTTAGCTATAGTAATGTTTATTGCAAGGTTGTTTCTAATAGTGAAAATTTTAGAAATAACTCAATTTCTAGTGTTAGGGGATTGGGAAAATAAATTTTAATATATTCATAGATTATAAAACTAGGTAGCTAAATTAAATATTTAATGATCTTGAAAATGTTCATAATATCTTAATAGGTTAAACAAACAGGTTACACAACACTGTATTTTCATACTCTTTGACCCAGCAAATTCCACTTCTACGAAATACTAACACAAAAAATCAAGTGACACAATCTTGATTGTGTCATTTCAGTGAAAAAAAATAGAAGCTACACAAATTTTATCAATGGAGAATGCCAAAACAAACAATGGTAGATTCCTATAGTGGACTACTAACAGCTGTTGGAAAGAATGAAATAGATCTCTATGAGTGAACATGGAAAATGTTTTGATATAGTCTTAAGTGAAGATATATAGAAGGATTCTGAAGTACATTCTATCCTAAATTTTACATTTCTATACCATTTTAATAGCTATTCACAAGAATCTATACCTTTTAAAATCAGGAAAAAATGTTAAATATATGTAGTATGATGTATGTATGTGTGTGTGTTTATAATATGCCTAGCTCTGAAAGAATATTTACCAAAATGTTGACAGTGGTTATTTCTGGGTGGTGGGATTAGAGCTGATTTTTGTTTTATTATTTTTGTTAATTCTATATCCTTTGAGATTTTTGCAATACATATATTACTTTTATAACAAGAAAACTTAAAACTGCTATAAATGGAAAAACTTTAAAATTTCTAAACCTATAGGCTTGTTCAGAGCTCCTGGGTTTCCACAGCTTCTCACAGGCAGAGGCAGCTTAGTTAAAAGCAAAACAGACAAAAAAGCCCAGTCACAAAACACCACGTATTTTATGATTCCATTCATATGAACAGGGAAATCTATAGAGATAGAAAGTAGATTAGAGATTGCTTAGGGCTGAGAGTCTGAGGTGGGAGCTTGATGGGTGGGGGGCAAGATGGGGACTAGAAGTTGATAGCTAAATGGTGTGGGATTTCTTATTTTTCCTTTTAAAAACTTATTTCCTTTACGCCTGTAATCCCAGTACTTTGGGAGGCCGACGCAGGCGGATCACCTGAGGTCAGGAGTTCGAGACCAGCCTGGCCAACATGGTGAAACCCAGTCTCTACTAAAAACACAAAAATTAGGCTGGGCACCTGTAATCTTAGCTCTTTGGGAGGCCAAGGCGGGCAGATTACCTGAGGTCAGAGGTTCAAGACCAGCCTGACCAACATGGCGAAACCCTGTCTCTACTAAAAATACAAAAATTAGCCGGGCATGGCAACGCATGCCTGTAATCCTAGCTACAAGGGAGGCTGAGATAGGAGAATTGCTTGAACATGGGAGCCGAAGGTTGCAGTGAGCCGAGATTGCACCATTGCACCCTAGCCCAGGCGACAGTGCGAGACTCCGTCTCAAAAAACAAACGAAGAAACAAAAATTAGCTGGACACAGTTCCAGCTACTCAGGAGGCTGAGGCTGAGGCAGGAGAATTGCTTGAACCCGGGAGCTGGAGGTTGCATTGAGCCGAGATTGCGCCACTGCTCTCCAGCCTGGGCGACAGAGCGAGACTCCATCTCAAAAAAAACAAAAAACAAACAAATAAAAAACTTATTTCCTTTTATGCTTTATGCCATTTTATATTGGCAAATATATGCTTCAGTGGTCTAAGAGAATTTTAGATTTCAAGAAAGCTCCACAGCATCAGAGCCATGCTGCTTTATTATTCCTGTTTTCTAGATGAGGAAACAGAGGTTAGAAAGAAGTAGAGTAGAGGGTGTTGGTGGCATGGCTCACAAGTGGAGGCAAGAAGCTTGTCTGCCTCAGCAGTATGTGCCCATTCTATACTGCTGCTGTGACCGTTCAGTGTAAGCCCATGGAGATGGGCTACAAACAATCTTTCCAAAGGCCTCTTTATAATGTCTTGTTTTTTGGTAAATTTTGGTAAATATATATATTACCATTTTGACCATTTTTAAGTCTACAGTTCTGTGGCATTAAGTACATTCACATTGTTATGCAACCATCACCATCATCCACTGAGAAAATAACTAACTATGTATATTAAGACAAGCAGGGTTGATCTGGTGATTTTAGTGGCTGAAATTAAATTCAATCCTTTTAAGACACTGGCATCCTAAAATTCAAGATTCAAATTCCTGGGACAGGAAGTCTATTTGTTTTAGTGTGGGTTGTGCCCACTATTGTGGTCAGGAGACTGGGGTTTCAAGATTGGCAGACCACTAGAATTGCTTGGGAGTGACAGTGGGAGGCAGACATTTTCCAAAGGAGTGAATTTGGGGCAGAAAAAAAATACATGATGACCACTAAATGTGGTTACCATTTAGTGGTCATCATGTATTTGTTAACTAGAATTTTGTTTAATCAAAATGGTTTATATAATATGATCATGCCAGATAATAATATACAAAAAATTTGTACTATATTATAAACACAACTATGTTTGTGGATGGGGCAATGTGAACTAATATTAACTAAGCATGGAATTAGGGCATCAGATGGTGTGTCATATTCTAGAATAAGTTGTGAAATACTGAAATAGAAGATTGGTTTCCCTAGGAAGTTTGAAACTGCAAAGTCTATTTTCATTTCCTAAGTGCTATATTTATTCTAGTTACAAAATAAATGTTACATGAGCTTCATGTCAACCTATAAAAGTTGTAATGGCTTAAAAAATTACAAGTGTAGTTAAAAGATAAATGATAGATTGGGGAAAGTGCTTCCATACATAACAACATATTAAAGAGTTACTATCTATAATATGCAAAAAATTCCTGCAGGTTGAAAAGAAAAAGACCAGTAGCTCAAAAGAAAAATGAGCTAAGTATACGAATAAGCAATTTACAGAACAAAAAGTCCTTAGGGGGAAAAAGACAAAACATGAGCAACTTCAGTAGTAGTCAATGAATTACAAATTAAAGGTACAACAAACTATCACTATTCACTTATCAGAATGGCTAAAATTATGCAGAGCACATTGTTACAGCCTTTTATTAATTAATTAATTTATTTATGTATTTATTTTTATTTTATATATATATTTTTTGAGATGGACTCTCGCTTTGTTGTCCAGGCTGGAGTGCAGTGGCACAATCTTGGTTCACTGCAACCTCTGCCTCCCGAGTTCAAGTGATTCTCTTGGCTCAGCCTCCTGAGCAGCTGAGATTACAGGTGCCTGCCACCACACCCGGGTAATTTTTTTAAATTTTTAGTAGAGACGGGGTTTCACCATGTAGGACAGGTTGGTCTTGAACTCCAGACCTCAGATGATCAACCCGCCTCGGCCTTCCAAAGTGTTGGGATTACAGGCAGGAGCCACTGTGCCTGGCATGTTACAGCCTTTTAGATGACAATCTATTAACATTTTAAGTAGTCCAGTCTCATATCTGGTCATCAATCCCTCAGAAATTAAAGTACCAGGGAATCTGGATATACATGTAAGAATGATTATTGAAACATTGATGGCAATAGCTATTTTTTTAAAAAAAGAAGTTGAATGTCATAGCTAGGGGATCTCTTGAATAAATTTTGGTACATCCATAGCATGGAACATTGCACAAGGTTTAAAATAAAAGAATGAATTAGAACTTATACCAGTTGAATTGGAAGAATTGTTATGACTTTTTAAATTAGAAAGGCAAGAAGCAGAGAAGTGTATATACCATGATAATCCATTTTGTAAAATAAACAAGAAAAACTGATATAGATATGTTAGCATGGAAAAATTAAGAAAAGCTATACATTGCTTAACCTGTTAAATAGCTGGGAGTAGGGGAAAGCAGTGAGGGGGAGAGTCAGTTAAGAAAAGACTAGAAAAGAGGGTGTCTAAAAGAAAACCAAACACGCACAAAATGATTCCATTTGTGCATATATGCATGGACGTGTGCATAAAGAGATGCATGAAAATATGATTACTGAAACATTACCCGTGATTAATGCAGGAGGTGGAGGTTTATTTCCTTTCTTATATGTTTATGTGTTTGAATTTTTACAATAAGTACATGGTTTATATACAATCAAAGCATGTTATTTATTTATTTTATTTTGTTGTTGTTTTGTTTTTTGAGGTGGAGTCTCGCTATTTCGCCAGGCTGGAGTGCAGTGGTACAATCTCGGCTCACTGCAACCTCCACCTCCCAGGTTCAATCAATCCTCCTGCCTCAGCCTCCTGAGTAGCTGGGACTACAGGTGTGCACCACCACGCCCAGCTAATTTTTGTATTTTTAGTAAAAACAGGGTTTCACCGTGTTGGCCAGAATGGTCTTGATCTCTTGACCTCGTGATCTGCCCGCCTCGGCCTCCCAAAGTGCTGGGATTACAGGCCTGCGCCACTGCGCCCAGCTGGATGTTATTTATTTTTAAAGGTATGTGTGGCCAATTGCCTTGGGGGTTGACGATGAAACAGACACACACCCTGCCTTGCAGACCCTGTGGGGAGATAGAAGGACACAGCCAGCTGTAACATATATCTGTAGTTAGTGAGGGCTAGAACTGAGGTGCAGTGCTGGGAAGGAAACATGAATTGATACCACAGATCTGACTGCAAAGATCTGGAAGAACATCATTATAGGAGAAGGTACTGGAGCTGGATCTTGGAGGCTCTGGAGCAATTCAACGGGTAAAGATGGAAATAAAGAGAAATCCAGGACAGGGTGAGCAAAATCATCAGAGGCGTTAAAAACACAGGGTGTATACAAAGATTGGGAATTGGCCCAGCTTGGTACAAGTGGAACACAGGTGTTGAGTGGACAGAAGATTGGAAAGGTAAGCTGATTCCCAATTGTGAAAGGTTTTCTTTTTTTTTTTTTTTAAGTTTTAAGTTATTTTTTGAATTTTTATTTTAGTTTTGGGGGTACATGTGAAGGTTTGTTACATAGATAAACATGTCATGGGGATCCGTTGCACATCACCCAGGTATTAAGCTCAGTATCCAATAGTTATCTTTTCTGCTCCTCTCCCTCCTACCATCCGCCCTGTTGAAGTAAACTCCAGTGTTTGTTGTTTCCTTCTTTGTGTTCATAAATTCTTATCATTTAGCCCCCACTTATAAGTGAGAACATGTGCTATTTGGTTTTCTGTTTCTGTGTTAGTTTGCTAAGGATGATAGAACCCAGCTCCATCACGTTCCTGCAAAAGACATGATCTCCTTCTTTCTTACGGCTGCATAAGATTCCATAGTGTATATGTACTACATTTTCTTTTTCCAGTCTGTCATTGGTGGACACTTAGGTTCATTCTATGTCTTTGCTATTGTGAATAGTGCTGCAATGAACATTCGCATACATGTGTCTTTACGGTAGAATGCGTTATATTCCTCTGGGTATATATCCAGTAATGGGATTGCTGGGTTGAATGGTAGTCCTGCTTTTAGCTCTTTGAGGAATCTCCATACTCCTTTCCACAATGATTGAACTAATTTACATTCCCACCAATAGTGTAAAGTGTTCCTATTTCTCCATAGCCTCACCAGCATCTTTTTCTTGACTTTTCAATAATCATGTAAGATGGTATCTCATCGCGGTTTTGATTTGCATTTCTCTAATGATCAGTGATGTTGATCTTTTTTTCACATATTTTGGCCACGTAAATGTCTTCTTTTGAGAAGTGTCTGTTCATGTCCTTTGCCCACTTTTTAATAGAGTTGCTTGTATTTTTCTTGTAAGTTTGTTTAAGTTCCATGAAGATGCTGGATATTAGACCTTTGTCAGATGGATAGATTGCAAAAACGTTCTCCCAGTCTGTAGGTTGTTCACTCTGATTATAGTTTCTTTTACTGTGAAGAAGCTCTTAAGTTTAATGAGATACCATGTCAATTTTTGCTTTTGTTGCAGTTGCTTTGGTGTCTTTGCCATGGTATCTTTATCCATCCCTAGGTCCAGGATGATCCCTAGGTTTTCTTCCAGGACTTTTATAGTTTTGGGCTTTACATTTAAGTCTTTAATCCATCTTTTTAAAATTATTATTATACTTTAAGCTCTAGGGTACATGTGCACAACGTGCAGGTTTGTTACATATGTATACATGTGCCATGTTGGTTTGCGGCACCCATTAACTTGTCATTTAATCCATCTTGAGTTGATTTTTGTATATGGTTTAAGGAAGGGGTCCAGCTTCAATCTTCTACATATGGCTAGTCAGTTATCCCAGCACCATTTATTAAATAGGGAGTCTTTTCCCCATTGTGGTTTTTGTCAGCTTTGTAAAAGATCAGATGGTCAGCTTTATTTCTGGGTTCTCTTTTCTGTCCATTGGTCTATGTGGCCGTTTTTGTAACAGTACCATGCTGTTTCGGTCACTGTAGCCTTGCAGTATAGTTTGAAGTTGGGTAGTATGATTTCTCCAGCTTTGCTCTTTTTGCTTAGGATTGCCTTGGCTATTTGGGCTCTTTTTTGGTTCCATATAAGTTTTAAAATAAATTTTTCTAGTTATATGAAGAATGTTCTTGGTAGTTTAATAGGGATAGCATTGAATCTATAAGTTGCTTTGGGCATTATAGCCATTTTAATGATACTGATTCTCCCTATGCCTGAGCATGGAATGTTTTTCTATTTGTTCATGTCACCTCTGATTTCTTTGAGCAGTGTTTTATAATTCTCATTGTAGAGATCTTTCACCTCTCTGGTTAGCCATATTCCTAGGTATTTTATTTTTGTGTGTGCGGCAATTGTGAGTGGAACTACCTTTCTGATTTGGTTCTCAGTTTGGTTGTTGATGGTGTATAGGAGTGCTAGTAATTTTTGTACGTTGATTTTACATCCTGCAACTTTTCTGAAGCTGTTTATCAGCTGAAGGAGCTGTTGGGCCAAGACTATGGGGTTTTCTAGATATAGAATCATGTCATCTGCAGATAGTTTGACTTCCTCTCTTCCTATTTGGAAGCCCTTTATTTCTTTTTCTTGCCTGGTTGCTCTTGGCTAGGACTTCCAATATTATGTTGAACAGGAGTGGTGAGAGAGGGCATCCTTATTTTATGCCGCTTTTCAAAGGAAATGCTTCCAGCTTTTGCCCTTCAGTATGATGTTGGCTGTGGGTTTGTCATTGATGACTCCATTTTGAGGTATGTTCCTTCAATACCTAATTTGTTGAGAGTTTTTAACACAAAGGGATGTTGAACTTTATTGAAAGCTTTTTCTGCATCTATTGAGATGATCATGTGGTTTTTGTCTTTAGTTCTGTTTATGAGATGAATCACATTTACAGATTTTCTTGTGTTGAACCAACCTTGCATCCTGGGGATGAAGCATATTTGGTCATGGTGGATTAGCTTCTTGATGTGCTGCTGGATTCAGTTTGCCAGTATTGTATTGAGGATTTTTGCATTAATGTTCATCAGGGATATCGGCCTCAAGTTTTCTTTTTTTGTTGTATCTCTGACAGATTTTGGTAGCAAGATGATGCCAGCCTCATAGAATGAGTTGGGGAGAAGCCCTTCCTCCTCACTTTTTTGGGATAGTTTCTGTAGGAATGGTTTCAAACTCTTTACCTCAAATGATCCACCTTTCCCGGCCTCCTAAAGTGCTGGGATTACAGGCATGAGCCACCGAGCTCTGCCTGATTTTTGTTATTTCTTGTTTTCTGCTAGCTTTGGGGCTGATTTGTTCTTGCTTCTCTAATTCTTTCTGTCGTGAATTTAAGTTGTTAATTTGGTATCTTTCTAACTTTTTGATGTGGGTGCTATGAATTTCCCTCTTAATACTGCCTTAGCTGTGTCCCAGAGGTTCTGGTATGTTGTATCTTTGTTTTCATTATTTTCAAAAAACTTCTTGATTTCTGCCTTAATTTAATTATTTACTCAAAAGTCATTCAGGAGCATGTTGTTTAATTTTTATGGGATTGTATGGTTTTTAGCAGTTTTCATTGTGTTGACTTCTATTTTATTTTTCTTTGAGATGGAGTCTTGCTCTGTCACCCAGGCTGGAGTGCAGTGGTGCAATCTCGGCTCACTGCAACCTCTGCCTCCTGGGTTCAAGCAATTTTCCTGCCTCAGCCTCCTAAGTAGCTGGGATTACAGGGGTGTGCCACCACGCCTGGCTAATTTTTGTATTTTTAGTAGAGATGAGGTTTCACTATGTTGATCAGGCTGGTCTCAATCTCCTGACCTCATGATCTGCCCACTTTGGCCTCCCGAAGTGCTGGGATTACAGGCATGAGTCACCACACCCAACCGACTTCTATTTTTATTGTGCTGTGAACCTAGAGTGTGTATGATATGATTTCAGTTCTTTTACATATGTTGAGGATGTTTTATGTCCAATTATGTGGTCAATTTGAGAGTATGTGCCATGTGGCAATGAGAAGAATGTATGTTCTGTTGTTCTGGGGTGGAGACTTCTGTAGAGATCTATCAGATCCATTTGGTCCAATGCTGAGTTTAGGTCCTGAATATCTTCGTTAATTTTCTGCCTCAATGATCTGTCTAATACTGTCGGTGGAGTGTTGAAGTCTCCCACTATTACCGTGTGACAGTGTATCTCTTTGTAGGTCTTTAAGAACTTGCTTTATGAATCTGGGTGCTCCTGTGTTGGGTGCATATATATTTAGGATAGTTAGGTTTTCTTGTTAAATTGAACCCTTTACCATTATGGAATGCTCTTCCTTGTCTTTTTAAATCTCTGTTGGTTTGAAATTGTTTTGTCTGAAATTAGGATTACAACCCCTGCTGATTTCTGTTTTCCATTTGTTTGGTAGATTTTTCTCCATCTGTTTATTATGAGCCCATGAGTGTCATTACATATGAGATGGATCTCTTGAAGACAGCAGACCATTGGGTTTTACTTTCTTATCCAGCTTGCCACTCTGTGCATTTTTAAGTGGGGCATTTAAGTTTATATTCAAGGTTAGTATTGATATGTGTGGATTTGATCCTGTCATTGTGCTGTTAGCTGGTTACTATGTTGGCTTGTGTGTGTGGCTGCTTTACAGTGACCCTGGTCTGTGTAAGTGTGTTTTTGTATAAGCTGGTAGTGGTTTTTCCTTTCTATATTTAGTGCTCCTTTCAAGATCTCTTGTAAGGCAGGTCTAGTGGTAATGAAGTCCCTCAACATTTGCTTATCTAAAAAGGATCTTATTTCTCCTTCACTTAGGAAGCTTAGTTTGGCTGGATATGAAATTCTTGGTGGAAGTTTTTTCTTTAAGGATGTTAAATATCCCAGCCTGGCAAACATGGTGAAACCCCATCTCTACTAAAAATACAAAAATTAGCTGGGCATGGTGGCAGGTGTCTGTAATCCCAGCTATTTGGGAGGCTGAGGCAGGCACATCACTTGAATCTGGGAGGCGGAGGTTTCAATGAGCTGGGATTGCACCACTGCACTCCAGCCTGGGCGACACAGTGATACTCCATCTCAAAAAAAAAAAAAAAATTGTTGAATATAGACCCCCCCAATTTCTTCTGGCTTATAGGGCTTCAGCTGAGAGGCCCACTGTTAGCCTGAGTGGGAACCCTTTGTAGATAAACTGCCCTTTCTCTCTAGCTGCCTTTAACATTCTTTCTTTCATTTCAACGTTGGAAAATCTGATGATTATGTGTCTTGAGGATGTTCTTCTTGTGTAGAATCTTGCAGAAGTTCTCTGTATTTCCTGAATTTAACTGTTGGCCTCTCTAGCAAAGGTTGGGCAAGTTTTCATGGACGATATCTTGAAACATATTTTCCAAGTTGTTTGCTTTCTCCCTCTCCCTTTCAAGCAGGCCAATGATTCATAGATCTGGACTCTACATAATCCCATACTTCTCAGAGGTTTTGTTCATTCCTTTTTATTCTTTTTTTCTTGATTTTTGTCTGACTGTCTTATTTCAGAGAACCAGTCTTCAAGTTCTGAGATTCTTTCCTCAGCTTGGTTTACTCTGCTGTTAATATTTGTAATTGCATTGTGAAATTCTTTGTTGTTGTTGTTTTTGTTTTGTTTTGTTTTGAGATGGAGTCCTACTCTGTCACCCAGGCTGGAGTGCAATGGTGCAATATTGACTCACTGCAACCTCCACCTCCTGGATTCAAGCGATTCTCCTGCCTCAACCTCCCATGCAGCTGGGATTACAGGTGTGCACCACCACGCCCAGCTAATTTTTTAGCCAAGTTTTGTATTTTTAGTAGAGATAGGGTTTCATCATGTTGTCCAGGCTGGTATTGAACTCCTGACCTCAGGTGATCCACCCACCTCGGCCTCCCAAAGTGCTGGGATTACAGGCATGAGCCACCGCACCCAGCCTGTTTTGTTGTTTTTTTTTTTTTTTTTTGAGATGGAGTCTTTCTCTGTCACCCAGGCTGAAGTGCAATGGCTCACTGCAACCTCCACCTCCCAGGTTCAAGTGATTCTCCTGTCTCAGCCTAGTAGCTAGGACTACAGGCACCTGCCACTGTGTCTGGAATTGGTGGGTTCTTGGTCTCACTGACTTCAAGAATGAAGCCGCAGACCCTCGGGGTGAGTGTTACAGTTCTTAAAGGCGGCATGTCTGGAGTTTGTTCCTTCTGATATTCGGACATGTTTGGAGTTTCTTCCTTCTGATGGGTTCGTGGTCTCGCTGGCTCAGGAGTGAAGCTGCAGACCTTCATGGTGAGTGTTACAGCTCTTAAGGCGGCACGTCTGGAGTTGTTCGTTCCTCCCGGTGGGTTCCTGGTCTCAATGGCTTCAGGAGTGAAGCTGCAGACCTTCGTGGTGAGTGTTACAGCTCATAAAGGCAGTGTAGACCCAAAGAGTGAGCAGCAGCAAGATTTATTGCAACGAGCGAACGAACAAAGCTTCCACAGCGTGGAAGGCGACCCAAGTGGATTGCCACTGCTGGCTCAGGCAGCCTGCTTTTATTCCCTTATCTGGCCCCCACCCACATCCCGCTGATTGGTCCATTTTACAGAGAGCCAATTGGTCTGTTTTACAGACAGCTGATTGGTCCATTTTGACAGGGTGCCGATTGGTGCGTTTACAATCCCTGAGCTAGACACAAAAGTTCTCCATGTCCCCACTAGATTAGCTAGATACAGAGTGTCGATTGGTGTATTTACAAATGCTGAGCTAGACACAGAGTGCTGATTGGTGCATTCACAGTCCCTTAGCTAGACATAAAGATTCCCCAAGTCCCCACTAGATTAGCTAGATACAGAGTGCTGATTGGTGCATCCACAAACCCTGAGCTAGACACAGAGTGCTGATTGTTGTGTTTACAAACCTTCAGCTAGACACAGAGTGCTGATTGGTGTATTTACAATCCCTTAGCTAGACATAAAGATTAGCCAAGACCCCACCAGACTCAGGATCCCAGCTGGCTTCACCCAGTGGATTCCACACCAGGCCGCAGGTGGAGATGCCTGCCAGTCCCGTGCTGTGTGCCCACACTCCTCAGCCCTTGGGCGGTCAATGGGACTGGGTGCCATGGAGCAGGGGGCGGTGCTGGTCGAGCAGCCCATGGCAGGGGTGGGGGGGTGGGGGAAGGCTCAGGCATGGCGGGCTGCAGGTCCTGAGCCCTGCCCTGCAGGGGGGCAGCTAAGGCCTGGTGAGAAATTGAGCACAGCAGCTGCTGGCCCAGGTGCTAAGCCCCTCACTGCCTGGGGCCAGTGGGGCTGGCCGGCCGGCTGCTCCGAGTGCGGGGCCGCAGAGCCCATGCCCACCCGGAACTCGTGCTGGCCCACAAGCGCCACGGGGCCAGCCCCAGTTCCCGCCTGCGCCTCTCCCTCCACACCTCCCCGCAAGCTGAGGGAGCTGGCTCCAGCCTTGGCCAGCCCAGAAAGGGGCTTCCACAGTGCAGCGGCGGGCTGAAGGGCTCTTCAAGCGCAGCCAGAGTGGGCGCCAAGGCTGAGGAGGCTCCGAGAGTGAGCAAGGGCTGTGAGGGCTGCCAGCATGCTGTCACCTCTCACCACCACACCTGGTTAATTTTTGTATTTTTAGTAGGGATGGGGTTTCACCATATTAGCCAGTCTGGTCTCGAATTCCTGACCTCAGGTGATCTGCCCACCTCAGCCTCCCAAAATGCTGGGATTACAGGCATGAGCCACTGCACCTGGCCCACATTGTGAAATTCTTGTATTGTGTTATTCAGCTCTGTCAGACCCATTAGGTTCTTTTCCATACTGGCTATTTCATCCTTCTGCACCTGTATTACTTTATTGTAATTCTTATTTTCCTTGGATTGGGTTTTGCCATCTTCCTGAATCTTGATGATCTCTTTGTTCCTATCCATATTTTGAATTCTATTTCTGTTATTCCAGCCAGTTCAGCCTGGTTAAGAACTCTTGCTGGAGAACTGGTGTGATCGTTTGGAGGATGTATGATACTCTGGCCATTTGAGTAACCGGAGTTCTTGCATTGGTTCTTTCTCATCTCTGCATGTGGGTGTTCATTTGACTGCAACATAGATTGACTACAGTCAATAGACTTTTTTTTTGGATGTTTTCACTGTGCTGAGGCTTTCTGCAGGGTCTTTATTTGAAGCTGACTTCTTGTCTCTGGTTTCAGAGGTGGGTATGTTAGTGAAATATTTTTCGTGTTGAAGCTTTGGGGTGTGATCCTGCAGGTGACACTTAGGCTTATTGGTCAATTGGTAGACTCCTGCTCCTGTATGTTTCTTCACAGTTGCAGCTGTGTTCCCTCTCAGTGCTCCGAAAGTGTGGGTTCCTCTCCCCCTTGAGTGCTGGCTGTAGTTCACGACTTAGCACCCTGGACTGCCCACTGCAGCTCTGGAGTGATCTCAGTGTTTATGTTCCTTCCCCAGCTTAGAAGTAGCAGAGGCTCATCTTAGTAGGTGTTGTGGCCGAGAGTCGTTTGCTTGACTCCTGGGGGCTCTACTCCCAGAGAAATGCAGGTTACCAATTGCTCAGTGCAATCAGCCCAAGATGGAGGGTTCATGCTTTGGACCCAAGCCAGGGGTTCCCTGCCTGGTGAGCAGTGTGGAACCCATGGGAGACGGACTGGCCTCCTTTCCTTGGGTCTACTGCAGCTTGTTGGTATGGAAAAGGCACTTAGGGTCTTTGCTCCTTCTTTAGTCCAAGGGTGGCAAGGGGAGTTCCACAACAGAGGCAGTGGCTAAGATGCTTTCAGTTGCCCCTGGAGGCACTGTCCTGGGAGTCACTGAGTTGGTATTGGCTGGATAGCTCTGGTGGGGAGTGGCTGGAGGACAAGGCCTGGAGGACCTGCCTGGTGAGGAGATATGGGAATGGGCACCCACGAAACAGTCTGGCCACTTTTCTATAGGGCTGCTCTGGTATGCCTAGGGCCTGCTCCAGTCTCTAGTCACCTCAGATTTTCCAGAACCTGGAGGTGTCACCAGTGAAGGTTGTGATACAGCAAAGATGGCAGCCTGTCCCTCCCCCTGGGAGCTTTGTCCCAGGGAGGTATGGACCTGTTGCTGGCCCAAAGGCACCTGTAGGAAGTGGCTGAAGACTCTGGTTGGGAGGTCCCACCTAATGAAGAGGAACAGGATGGGGCACACTTAAAAAAGCAGTCTGGCCACATTTCTGTATAGCAGCTGTGCTGTGCTGGGGGTCCACTTCAGCTCCTGGTCACCTCAGACACTCCACAACCCAAAGGCTGGAAGAGCTAAGTCAGCCAAACAGCAAAGATGGCAGCCCATCCCTCCCTCTAAGAGTGCCATCCCAGGGGGATTTCAGATCTCTGTCACAGCTGAAGAGCTCAGGCGGGGTGGCTGGAGGCCCTGGTTGGGAGGTCACATCCAGTGAGTAGGAATGGGATTGGGCACCCAATTAAAGCAGCAGTCTGGCCACATTTTGGTAGAACAGCTGTGCTGTGCTGGGGCATCCTTACCGCCCCAGGTCGTCTCAGACTCTCCAAACCCTGAAGGCTGGAACAGCTAAAGCTCCTGAACAGCAAAGATGTTGGCCTACCCCTCCCCTGGGAGCTCCTCCTTAGGCAGGTGCTATGTTGCTACTGGTAGCTGGGTAGAATTCCAAGCCAGTGGGTCTTGTCTTGTGTGAGGTGTTGTGGAAGTGGGCCCTGTGGGCTGTTGCTGCTCAGCCCTCTGGATTCGGCCTCTTTCCTAGGTGTATGAACGGGAGTCTAAACTCCCTCTTTGTGGGAGATGCAGCTACTTTTGCCAGAACGCCCAAGTAGCTAAGGCTCCAGGGTCTCCACACATGCCTGAGTGGCTGCTCTGCTGAGACTCCATGTAGCCCTGTCTGCCAGAATGAAGACTGAAGGCTCTGCTGCTGGTGGAGTGGATTCACAAGGAGATCTCCTGACAGGAGGGTTGCAAAGATCTGTGGGAGAAGCATGGTTTCCGGGGTCGCTCATTCACTTACCACTTCCCTGGGCGGGGGAAGATCCCCTGGTTCCCTGTTGCTCCCAGGTGGGCTGTTGTCCTGTCTTGCTTTTCCTTGTTCTCTGTGGGTCAAGTTGTTTCCTTGATTAATCCCAATGCGAGTACCCGGATGTTTCAGTTGAAGGTGTTGTATCTACTCATCCCTTCTGTTCCTCTCCGTGAGAGCCACATACATTACCTGCTTCTGGTCAGCCATCTTGGCCACTCCCCATCCTTATGAAAGTTTACAGTGTATTACAATTGCACAGGAAAGTTACTGCAGGTTTGGGAGTGGGACAGAGGATAGAGGATGTTGGCTTGTTTTGTCAAGAGAGTGACATTCTTAAGTCTATGTTGGTAGTGGGGACAGATAGGAGGCAAGAAAATCAGTTAGGAAATTATTGAAACAATTCAGCCCCAGATAATCGAAGCTTATCAAGAGCAGCAGTGTGAGAATGCAGAGAAGTGGACAGTTGCCAGAAACATCTCAGAGGTAAACATGGCAGGCCTGGAAGATGAAAACTTTCAGTGC
This sequence comes from Pongo pygmaeus, assembly GCF_028885625.2. Lineage (NCBI taxonomy): Eukaryota > Metazoa > Chordata > Mammalia > Primates > Hominidae > Pongo > Pongo pygmaeus. The sequence continues at coordinate 53,041,349 of NC_085930.1, read as the reverse complement.
CTGGCAACTGAGGGGTTGGAAATACTCCAATCTGAGAAAAGAGAACACTGGGATTGGAGGTGGGGGCCAAGCTGGGAGAAAGATTTCAAAATCTTGCAGAATATAGAGAGGGGTTGATGAGAATAACAGGCGAAGAGCCCAGGGGAATTCCCAGGTTAAAAAAAAAAAAAAAAACCCCACAGAGATCAGAAGGGCAAATCCTCAATCTAGAGCCATAGAAGTGAAGATTTGGCTCTAGACTCTGAAGTCAGCTCTCCTACGGAAAAAAGATGGACCCAGTCCTTTTTAACTCAGGCAGCCCCCAGGGAGGAGAGAGATGGTCCTCATCAGTTTCTGCACGTTCCAAATGAAAGTGTCCGGCTGTGTAGAATGAGAGATCTGGAGAGTCCTGGGTAAAATCTCAGACATAATTCTTTCTCCTGAGAAACCAGCTTTTTGCTTACTGCCTTGAGGAAAACCTTGTCTATCCTTCTTTCTTCCTCTTGTTTTCCCCCTCAGTAGAATCCTGTGAAAAGAAGTCTTTGGGTATCACAATGTGTAAAACAGTTAAGAATGTCGCCACTGTCTTGTCACAGTGGGGTCTGCGGACCTGGCCTCTCTCTTCTCGTCCTCTACAACCAAAGATTTTCTCTGGGCAGTTGTAAAAATGTGGAATGTCCTAATGCACATAAATAGGTCTGAGATTTTAAAATAAATGAAACAAATACAATTTGGAAAGTCTAAGTGGATTCCCAGGACCATTTCCAGGTCTCCCCTCTATGTTTCTCCTTGAGGGTGTCTTAAACACAACATCTCACACATATTTTTAAGCAGATGACAGTGGGCTGGGTGCGAACATCTTGTTTGTGGCCTCCTGTTAGCATTCTTGGAAAAAGAAACGTACTTGTCTTTCTGATTATAAAAGAAGCAAAAACTCAACGTAAAGAATTTGGCAACCCCAGAGAGTATAAAATAAGAAAACTAAGTGGTAACTCCGACCCCACTCCATAAATAAAAATGAGCATTCGCGGAGAGTCCTTCCAGTCTCCTTACCGAGGCCGGCTAGGGACCTGAACCTGAAGCTCCTCGCCCGGGGGCCAGCCCCTGCGGCAGCCGCTGGCTCGAGGCCCGGGAAGGGGCGCTGAGGGGAAGGCGCCCCCCAGGGAAGGTCTCTGAGGAGACGGCCGGAGGCGGGGCCGCCCCAGGGGACTCGGCGGCGAAGCAAGGAGAAAGATCCGAGGAGCTGGAGGAGCCGTGAGGCGCGTGGAGTCTGCAAGGTCCCGGAGCCCTCCCGGCCCTCGCGGGAGAGCGGGGTCGAGGCGCGCCACGCGGGCGGCGCCAGGGAGGGGCGGGCAGGCGTGGCTCAGCCAGTGCCCCGGCCAGAGGCGCCCGGCGCCCCGCGCACACCTCAGAGGCCGGCGCCGTCGTCCCGCCGCCTCCACGCCAGGCTCCCGGCGCGGCGATGGGCGCGGGCTCCTGTCTCTGCCCCGGCCCGCCCCTTCCCGCCCCTTCCAGCCGCGCGAACGCGCGAGACGCCGGGGGACCGTGGGCGTCCTGCACATAGAAGCGGACTTGGCGCTTCTCGGCGGTCCGACACTGATGAGGTGAGCACAGCGACCTTAAGGATCCACAAAACTTCAAACACTTAATTATTAAGTGAAAGTGGAAAGGGGGAGGGGCTTTCTCTCCATTCCAGAATCTGGGCAGTTTGTTTGGAACCGGTAAAGAAACTCTCTTAGGAACTTGAGGTGAGCACGGGTCACGCATCAGGGATGCGAGTGGCAATTTCAGTGGAAGAGACGGGAGAGTACTGTAATTTGGTGTGAAGATGGGGCCTTGGGTTTTCTGCTGAATAAGCGACCGGCTGTGCTGAAAATGAGAGATCCCGGAACAGTTTCCCACCGCCTGTAGACTTTCCAGAGTCTCCTCACGCCGAATCTGCTTTGCAGGGCATGTTCACCCCCAGGGTGCAGAGTGGCGGGCACGGTGGGCTCCCCCATGGGGATTGCAAAGTCCTGAAAAGGGACAGTTGTATTGCACTGCGTCTGTTGAACTGCCTTGCTTCTGGGCATGAGGGAGTCACCTGGAAGCTGGAGCATCCTTGTACCCTGTCACGCAGCCCTTTCCAAGTTAGCTCTGTCAGACACTAGAGGCCTCTAGGTAGAACTCAAGGTATCCATGTACTCATGAAGAATACAAACCTTGAGGTTTTTAAAATCGAATTTTGTTAAGATTTCAGGATAGAAATCTGGGAAGAGAAGTCATGACATGGCATAACTTACCCCTTTGTTGATTTTCTAGGTACATGCATGCTTGAATTAGAGGTAAATGATGTCCTAGCCTATCATGAAATGTCTTTCCTGGTGTAGTTCTTTAAACCAGAATATGGAGGATAACATTACATTTTTGCATCCTAGATAAAAGGGAAAGATTTTCAGATGGGGGTTACACAGCGGGAGAAATTGTTGATATAGTTGTATTAGGCAGCAAGGCCTGCAAAGAAAACTTATTTTTCTCCACCAGTGGCTGAATTCTGCACAGTGTCTCCTCGCAGTCTGGGTAGCAGCCCGGCTTGCAAAAACAGTGCTTCTTTCATTGCTGCAGGTGGGGCAAATGCGCTTGCGGATAAATGGCTGAGGAAGCGTTTGCTCATAGGTTAAGGCAATTTGAGTCTGGAGAATAAAGTGCTTTAGCAGGCTTTGCTTGAGTTAGGGGTCCCTTGTGAGGAATAGAGGTGGCTTTCTGGTCCCCATTTTGCCAGCCTAATTCCCCTTCAGGGACACTACTGTCTCTGGAATGTTCCCTCTGTTTCACCTTCTCTTCCACCCCCAGCTTTTAGCTTCTCCCCATTCCCCAGTGAAGTCTAGAATTGAGCCTGGTCAGAGTCAAAGTTCTGATAGCCTGGGGATATAGAACTTCAAGCCTGGTGAAGGCAGAAATGAGACCTAGGAGAGACCCAAGATGGGTGAGATGAAACAACTTCCAGCCTAGAAGGCTCTCAAAAGAGTGGAAAAATAATGATTGAGGGAAACAGATTCTCTGGAAAGGAGAATAGGTGCTTAAGTGTTTGTTTTCAGCTGAGGGTTTTAATATTTCCATTTTTGTTGTTTAATCATAAGGGAATTTCCATATAGGGTAGGAGGAGGATGAGGCCTTCTCTGAAAGCTGCATCCTTCTCCCTGAATTTGCATTTTATTCCATTCTCATGTAGGTTTCAGAGATTAATTGGGGGAAGGGGGAGAAAGGAAAGAAGCCAGAGGCTCTGACATGCCGCAGAAGCAGTACAACATGGACTGACTTGGGCTGCAGAGGTGGATTTGGGGGTTGAAGGGAATGTTCTACATTTAGTTAAAAAAAAAAATCAGAGCCTTTATTTTGCAGAGGACTTGAGAATCAGAACATTCATGTTTAGTTGCTGATGAATTTTGCCTGATAAAGGATACAAATCACTATCTCACCTTTTTTCTCCAGTGCTTTATTATGAAAAATTTTAGACATACAGAGATGTTATCTACCTCTCATTTTATAAACTTATTATCTTAAAACAAACTTGTTAATAAAAATCAGTGTTTAGAATCCAGACATATGTGGTCTGGTCCTGGACAGAGCTTGAATCAGAAGGTATTTCAACTATAGATGTGTGAAGGATATTAACATTTTAAGAAAAAAAATATAGGTCTTATTCTTCTGACTTTCCCATAAGAATCTTGAGCAGACCCCTTAACTGCCTTCCTTTTCCCATTCTTAAAATGTCAGTCAGTTGGATGATATTACTCTCCTGCTTAACACCCTCCAGTGGCTTCCCCTCACACCGTGAATAACATTCAACTCTCCACCAGGGCTTGTGATTTGGTCTGGTGCCCTCATATTCTATGCCTGTCCTCTTGCTTACCATCGTCCTTGCTCTTCCCTCTGCCTGAACACTCTTCCTTCAGACACTGCCACTGCTTCTTTTCTCAGCTCATTCCAGTTTCTTTTCATACTCTCCAGAATGATGGCCACCTGATCTAAAACAGCCTGTGGTCACTCCCTGTCTTCTGACCCTGCTTTATCCTTCTTCATGGCACTTAGCACTCCCTGACACTATATAGTATATGTATTTCCTTGTTAATTGGGCATATTCCCCACTCTAATGTAAACTCCATCAAGACAAGGAATTTTTTTGTCTTATTTATGGCTGTGTTCCTATTTAGTATATTATGAGCAATTAATAAATAACTGTTGGATTAATTAGGTAATTAAATTACACAAATAAAGCATTGACTCCCATAAGGGTGGCAGAACCCTTGGTAAAATACTAGAAGTCCTTTGAGGTAATTCGTAATTCAAGTTAATCAATATTTGATAGGTAAATGATGACCCTGGAGATCAGTGGCCTCTTTTATCCTCACAGCACTTCTCAGCTGAATCTTATGCTAATAGCTGGGCCAGTTTTGACAAACCCACATCCCAAACAAGACATAAAATATTTCAGTCACAGAACTTTTCCTCATGTCTCTTTCTAGTCACCCCCACCATACAGAAGCAGCAAACCTTGTTCTGATTTCTAATGTCATAGATTAGTGTTGCTGGTTCCTGAACTTCATATAACTGCAGTTACACAGTATGCACTCTTGTGTTTGGCTTCTTTTTGCCCTACACAATGTCTGTGATATTCATCTGTGCCATTACATGTATCAGTAGTTCATTTCTTTTTATTCCAAGGTAGTATTCATTGTATGAATATTGACCATGTGTTTATCCGTTCTCTTGTTGATAGATACTTGGGTTGTTGCCAGTTTGTGACAATTTTGAACAAAGCTGCTGTGAACCTATAAAGGGTCTGCCTCATCTTGAGTCTTCTCTACTTTATATGAAAATCTTCTTTGTGCCACCAATGCAGAGAGAAGTATGGCAAGGTTATGGGGGCTGTGACTGATATAGCAGTTTGCATGCACCCCAGCCAGTGCTCGCTCTAGACAGCTCCACTGGGAGCTGACCTGCTTCCCACTTTAGAGGGAGAGCACTTGGAAAATGAGTGTCTGACAAATTAGCGAGCCTTCCAGTGCACTCTTAAGTGCTTTAAATCCTTGAAAGAGACACTGTAGAATGCCTGCTGCCATCACTGTTGTATTTCCCTCCTCCTCTCAGCTTCCCCATCCCAGCACAAGTTGACTCTAATCAGCCTCTGAGCATTATGCTACTGAGGGGTTTAAACATTCATGAGCAAGAGTCTTGTTCGGAGCCTGATAAAATATTTATGTGTTTCCATGGGGCATTGGTTTCCATCTAGACTTCTCAAGGCATTTTTCTGAGATGCATGTCATAATTGTGAAGAACTCAGACGGTGATCGATGATACGGCCCTGTGTTATTAAACCCCACTACACAGAGCACCTTGCTTTCTAGGGATGGAGAAGAATGAGCACACAGAAAAAATGACATTAATCATGTCTAGATCAGGAGAAAGACTACATGTACTGATAAAAATGGCTTGAGTAAAGAGGGGCCTGTTAATATAGTACCAACAAAGGTATGAATCCATAGAGGAGAGTGAAAAGAACTTGTTAAAATGAGAGGAATGCTGGGATGCATTCATTCCAAGTGGAAGAATGGGGGAAATCAGCATTGTAAAATGCACAGTTCCTTTGACACTCATGTGGACAAGGCTCATATGAGACAACTGTGCTGAGTGCTGTAATTATCACAACCTGCTATGAGAGGATGAAAGTAGAAGTGGAGGCTAGGCAGGGTTTCCAAGTAGAGCCAGAGAGCTATTCCAGGAGGAGTCAACATTTCCCTTCAAGGAAGAAGTGGCTTTGAGTCAGGTTCTGAAGGAGGTGTGCCTCTTTGACTGGCAGCTGCGGTGTGGAAGGGCCTTTCCAGAGAGACAGAATAGCATGATTGAGTGAGGGCCAAAGTGCCGGTGTGGTGTGAGTAAGGAGAGAAGCTGGGTGGATGCGGGTCAGGGCAGGGTTGCAGCAAGCAGGAGAGCTAACGGCCAGCTTATGAAGGCCACAGGAGGATGGACTTCAGTCTGTTTGCTGGAGGGCCATGTAACTTTTGGCCGGAGATTGGGTTACATTTTGAGCAGTTCTTGGGAAGTATATCCACCCTAGGCAAGGCCTTGAGGTATGTTTATGTCCAAGGCATTTCCAGAATATTCTGCTGTGTACAGAACTGTATGAAGACTCTATGTGGTCTACTCTAAGAGAGGTAAACCAGAAGAGGTCAGATACACTCAGTATACAATTAGGACTGACCAGAAACAGGCCTCACCAGGCACCTTTCTGCCCCCAGCACACAAACACTCAGAATATTGAGTCAGATTGAATCCACAGCATCCTCTAGTCTTCTTCATGACCACTTTGCCTCAGCTGGGGGAGTTGCAATGATCTAAGTATCCCCTTATCACCTGAACCCAAATCTGGGCCAGTATACCTCAGACATGGGTTGCCAGGCAACTGAGGGCTAAGTGATGCGGCTGGCCAATCATCCCCACAAAGCCCAGGTCTTCTTTGACCAGGCCATTGGGCTGTGACCAGAGAGGCAACTCGGGGGGTTGAGGTCATGCAGACTGATGACCTGTAGACACAACTGCCAGGCCCCTTCCATATGTCTTCTTCCTTTGGGTTGCAGATTCCTATTCAAAAATGCCTCAGGATGTTTATTTTTTAACCCATAATAAAAATAGTGAAGTAGGGAGGAGTGTTAAACATGTCAGTCATCTATAACTTATGTTGTCATTGGGAAGAAATAACTCTGGAAACAATTGTCCTGGGAAAGTCAGTCTTCAGTCTTGCAGTGAGGAGCTTTGCATATGTAGAGATTAGCTAGAAAGCTCTGGAGTTCTGATGGTGAGAAGGGATTTCTTGGGTCAAGGATAGGAAAGGGCAAGGGAGGACCTTCATGATTCTGCCCAGGGCTTTGCTGGTTGGAATTGCTCTTCTGCTGCCATGGGTAGCATGGGGTTTCAGTGACTGAAAACACCCAGGAAGGTATGCTCTGGGTCTTCATGTTGCCATCTGCCTACACTGGAATGTCAGACCATCAGTCAGCACTGCCAGCTCTCCATCTTGATTTTCTAAGAGTTATTGAGAAAACCTTGAAAGGGAAGGCAGAAGTGGATGTCTTAATTATGGAAATGCCAAGGTTCTAAAGGTGTGGTCTAGGTTGAAGGTGTGGTAAGGGCCTGAAGGCATTGGTTTGGCAGTACTTCAGACCAACAAAGTCTTTCTTGGCTCTTATCTATAATATTCCTGATTTTCTGTGTGAGGTGGAATCTCTCAAGTGCTGCATTAATCAGTCTTTTGGCTGAACAGGTAAATAGGATGCATGCTTAATTGAGTGCCTTTTCTTTTTTTAAAGTTCCAGCTTTTATTTTACATTAAGAGGATACATGTGTAGGATTGTTACATGGGTAAATTGGACCCAGGCATAAGCACAGTACCCAATAGGTAGTTTTTCAACCCATGCCCCCTCCCTCCCTTCCCCCTCTAGTAGTCTGCAGTATCTATCTTTCCTGCGTTTATGTCCATGTGTGCTCAGTGTTTAGCTCTCACTTATAAGTAAGAACATGTGGTATTTTGTTTTCTGTTCCTGCATTAATTCACTTAGGATAGGCCTCCAACTGCATCCACGTTGCTTCAAAGGACATGATTTCATTATTTTTTATCCTATGGTGTTTATGTAGCACATTTTCTTCATCCAATACACTGTTGATGAGTGCCTAGGTTGATTCCACATCTTTGCTATTGTGAATAGTGCTGTGATGCACATATGCAAGCATGTGTATTTATGGTGGAATGATTTATATTTCTTTGAATATATACACAGTAATGGGATTGCTGGGTCAAAGGTAGCTCTGTATTTAAGTTTTTTGAGAAATCTCCAAACTGCTTTCCACAGTGGTTGAACTAATTTACATTCCCACCAACAATGTATAAATGTTCCCTTTTCTTCACAGCCTTGCCAGCATCTGTTGTTTTTTGACTTTTTAATAATAGCCATTCTTACTGGTGTGAAATGGTATCTTATTGTGGTTTTATTTGCATTTCTCTGATGATTAGTGACGCTGAGCATGTTTTCATGTCTGTTGGCCACACTTGTATGCCTTCTTTTAAGAAGTGTCTTTTCATGTCTTCTGCCCACTTTTTAATGGAGTTATTTGTTTTTTGCTTGTTGATTTAAGTTTCTTATATATCCTGGATATTAGACCTTTGTCACATGCATAGTTTGTGAATATTTTCTCCCATTCTGTAGGTTGTTTACTCTTTTGATGGTTTCTCTTGCTGTGCAGAAGATCTTTAGTTTAATTAGGTCCCACTTGTCAATTTTTGTTTTTCTTGCAGTTCTTTCTGGGGACTGGGCCATAAATTCTTTGCCAAAGCCAATGTTGATAAGGGTATTTCCTAGGTTTTCTTCTATGATTTTTATAGTTTGAGGTCTTATGTTTAAATCTTTAATCCATTTTTAGTTAGTTTTTGTATATGGTGAAAGGTAAGTGTCTAGTTTCATTCTTCTGCATATGGCTACCAGTTATCCCAGCACTATTGAATAGGGAGTCCTTTCTCCATTGCTTGTTTTTGTCAGCCATGTTGAAGATCAGATGGTTGTAGGCGTGCAGCCTTATTTCTGAATTTTCTATTATGTTCCATTAATCTATGTGTCTGTTTTTGTACCAGTACCACACTGTTTTGGCTACTCTAGCAAATTCTTTGGAATTAATGAAAATAGGGACACAATTTATGAAGACCTCTGGGATATAGCCAAAGCAATGTTAAGAGGAAAGTTTATAGCCATAAATGCCTTCATCAAGAAGCTAGAAAGATCTCACATTAACAATGTAACTTTGCATTTAAAGGAACTATGAAAAAAGGACAAACCAACCCCAACTCTAGCAGAAGAAAAGAAATAACTAAAATTAAAGAAAAACTTAATGAAATTGAGATGCAAAAATCCATATGGAAGATCAGTGAAACCAAGAATAGGCTATTTGAAAAAATAAGTAAGATTGATAGACTGCTAGCTGGGTTAACAAAGCAGGAGGAGACAGAGAGAGAGAGAGAGAGGATCCAAATAAGTACAATAGAAATAACAAAGATGACATTACAATTGATCCTACAGAAATACAAAAGATCCTTGGAGAAAACTATGAACAACTCTATGCACACAAATTAGAAAATCTAGAAGAAATCAATCAATTCCTGGAAACAATCTCCCAAGATTGAATCAGAGAGATTGAAGTCCTGAATAGACCAACATCAAACTCTGAAATTGAATCAGTAAAACAAACAAAAAAAAACCCTACCAACCATAAAAAGCCCTGGGCCAGATAGATTCACAGCCACATTCTATGAGACATACAAAGAAGAACTAGTACCAATCCTACTAAAACTTACAGATAACAGAGGAGCAGGGACTCCTCCCTAATTCATCCCATGAAGCCAGCACCAGCCTAATACCCAAATCTGGCAGAGATATGATGAAGAGATATGATTTTTGTGTCTATGTTCAGACCAATATCGTTGATGAACATAGACACAAAAATCCTCAACAAAATACTAGCAAACCAAATTTAGCAGAACATCAAAAAGTTAATTCACCATGATCAAGCAGGCATTATTCCTGGGATGCATGGTTGGTTCAACATACACAAATCAATAGTGAGTCACCATATAAACAGAATTAAAAGCAAAAACCCTATGATCATCTGTGTCATCTCAATAGACAGAGAAAAAGCTTTTGATAAAATCCAACATCTCTTCATGATAAAAAACTCTCAACAAACTAGGCATCAAAGGAACATACCTCAAAATAATAAGGGCCACCCCTGATAGACCTACAGCTAACGTCATACTGAATGGGCAAAAGCTGGAACCATTCCCCTTGAGAACTGGAACAAGGCAAGGATGCCCACTCTCACCACTGCTATTCAAGGTAGTGCTAGAAGTCCCAGCCAGCACAGTCTGGCAAGAGAAAGAAATAAAAGGCATCCAAATAAGAAAAGAAGAAGTTGAACTATCTCCCTTTGCTGACGATATAATTCTATACTTAGAAAACCCTAAAGACTCTTCCAAAAGGCTACTAGAATTGAAAAACGATTTTAGCAAGGTTTCAGGATACAAAATCAATGTACAAAAATCAGTAGCATTTCTAAACACCAATAACGTCCAGGCTGAGAGTCGAATCAAGAACATGATCCCATTTACGACAGCTGCAAAGAAAATGAAATACCTAGGAATATAGCAAACCAAAAAGGTGAAAGAGCTCTACAGGGAGAACTACAATACACTTCTGAAAAGAAATTAGAAACAACACAAATAAATGGAAAAATATCCCATGCTCATGGATTAGAATGATCAATATCATTAAAATGGTCATACTGCCCAAAGCAATGTATACATTCAATACTATTCCTATCAAACTACTAACATCATTCTTTACAGAATTAGAAAAAACTATTCTAAAACTCATATGGAACCCAAAAAGAGCCTGAATAGCCAAAGCAAGCCTAAGCAAAAAAAACAAAGCCGGAGCATCACACTACCCGAGTGCCTTTTCTGAACAGATATTTCAATGATTCCGTGATTGTTCATGAGCCAGTGATGGCTGCCTGCTTTTGGATGCTGCTAGGATAAATGCAGAAGATCAGAGTAAAGAGGGAGAGGGAAGCATAACAGCAGGAGAGAGGAAAAGGGAAGAGAGTAGTGACGTGCTGAGATCGCAGAGGTTGTGGGTACCCAGTTATCTACAAGTGAGAAACAGGGATAAAAGAAGATCAAATAACTACCCATGGGAATTTTACATGCAAATATTGCTGACTTCCCGGGCAGCTGTGAGGAGAAAGGAAGGGAGGAGACACAAAGGCAGCTGTCACAGTCAATCCGAGGAATATTAATAAAAACTTGACACACGAAAACACATGGCCATATCACAACAGCCTGGGTCCCAGCAAGGATGTCTATTCAAACCCCTCTTTCACATTTCCATATGTTCATTCATAGTATTAGGTATTTTGGAAGACATTCATTTGCACTTGCAAAGATACACAAATGCAGAGTACTTAAAAGGGTAAGCTATCCTAAAATATTAGTGGTGAGATTATAAATGATTATTTTTATTTTTTTCAACTTATCTATGTTTTCCATGATTGTTTTAAGAAGTGTGAATTTCTATGATAATCAAAAAAACATTAAGGAGAAAGGGGGTTAAGTAGGGAGATAGAGAAAGAGGCATGGGATGGGGAGAGAGGATTATAGAAAAGAAAAATATGTTGGAAGATGAATGAACAATTTTAAAACTTAATGTTTCACAGACTGCTAGCTTGTGCATATTTTTCTTTATTATTGAATATCATATGTTTATCACCCTCAGAAGATCTGGAGGTACTGATTGGCATGAAACTGAATTGCAGATACTGAGCTAAGTATCACACCTCCAAGACCAATGCCATTCTATGTGTGACATGTGGCTTCCAGTGATGCTCAAAGTATTTTCCACCAAAGGCTAATACAGAACACTTCAAACCTGGGCAGCAGCATCTCTCCCACAGAGTTTAATATTTATACTTGTAGCCACGGGGCTGGCTTTGTGCTTCTCATCTCTGAAGTATGGAACAGGAGCCAACAAAGGCTGTCAATAGTTGGAGTAGTGGGATTTTCCAAGACAAAAGCATGAGTTATTCTCGTCCACGTGTTTGCTGGCTGCTCACTGGCTTAGGCAGCCCCTTGGGAAGCTCTGTGGCTGAGGCTTTAGATAAACAGATGTAGTTTTTGTTTCACAACCACTGACCTTTTCTAGAGGCACTGTTGATTCTGTGCTTTAATTGGCTTCTGTTGAGTGACACAAGGTGAACCCTCTCTTCAGGAGCAGAAGCTCTATCTGCTATTAACCACCAGGATCAGTTCAAAGCAAATGCCAGAGGACCACATACCTCACTGAACTCTGGGGACTGGGGTTACTTGTAGTTATAAGTCTCAATAAATACTTTTTATATTTTAACTTTTGCATTTTTAAGTTATAAAAGCTATACACACTCATTGTAACAAGTCTAGTAAGACAGCAGTATATAAAGAAAATATGGCCAGGTGCAGTGGCTCACCCCGTAGTCCCAGTACTTTGGGAGGCCGAGATGGGTGGATCACTTGAGGTCAGGAGTTCAAGACCAGCCTGGCCAACATGGTGAAATCCCATCTCTACTAAAAATTAGGCCGGGTGCGGTGGCTCACTCCTGTAATCCCAGCACTTTGGGAGGCTGAGGCGGGTGGATCACAAGGTCAGGAGTTCAAGACCAGCCTGGCCAAGATGGTGAAACCCTGCCCTACTAAAAATACAAAAATTAGCTGAGCGCGGTGGCAGGCGCCTGTAATCCCAGCTACTTGGGAGGCTGAGGCCGGAGAATCACTTGAACCCAGGGGGGCAGAGGTTCCAGTGAGCCAAGATCTTGCCACTGCACTCTAGCCTGGGCGACAGAGTGAGACTCCGTCTCAAAAAAAAAAAAAAAAAAAAAAATTGGCCAGGTATGGTGGCTCATGCCTGTAATCCTGGCACTTTGGGAGGCCAAGGTGGGTGGATCACCTGAGGTCAGGAGTTCGAGACCAGCCTGACCAACAAGGTGAAATCCCATCTCTACCAAAAATACAAAAATTAGCTGGATGTGGTGGCAGGCGCCTGTAGTCCCAGCTACTCGGGAGGCTGAGACAGGAGAATTGCTTGAACCGGGGAGGCGGAGGTTGCAGTGAGCTGAGATTGCACCACTGCACTACAGCCTGAGCAATGGAGCGAGACTCTGTCTCAAAAAAAAAAAAAATTAGTCAAGTGTGGTGGCGTGCGCCTGTAATCCCAGTTACTTGAGAGGGTGAGGCAGGAGAATAGCTGGAAATAGCTTGAACCCAGGAGGCAGAGCTTGCAGTGAGCCGAGACTGTGCCACTGCACTCCAGCTTGGGCTACCGAGGGAGACTCCATCTCAAAGAGAAAAAAAAGAAAGAAAATATAACTAATCTCCACCTTCTCTCACTCCCATCTTTCTGACAAAACCACTATTTAAAGTGCCCAGGCTGGGCATGTGGGCTGACATCTGTAATCCGAGCACTTTAGGAGGCAGAGGCAGGAGGATAGCTTGAGTCCAGGAGTTCAAAACCAGCCTGGACAACATAGTGAAACTCTGTCTCTATGAAAAAAAAAAGAAAAAGTAGCCAGGTGGGTGGTGTGTCATCCTAGCTACTTGGGAGGATGAGGTGGGAGGATCGCTTGAACCCAGGAGGTTGAGGCTGCAGTGAGCTGTGATCATGACACTGCACTCCAGCTTGAGTAACAGAGTGAGACCCTGTCTCAAAAAAAAGTTTCATGTGTATTCACATGTCATGATCACAGCTCACTGCAGCCTCAACATCTCCAGCTCAAGGGATCCTCCCACCTCAGTCTACCAAGTAAATGGGACCACAGGCACATGCCACCACACCCGTCTAATTTTTAAACATTTTTGTAGAAACGAGGCCTCACTGTATTGCCCAGGCTGATCTTAAATTCCTAGGCTCAAGTGATCCTCCCACCTCAGCCTCCCAAAGTGCTGGGATTATAGGCATGAGCCACTGCACTCAGCCCGTTCACTCCTTTTCTATGTTCAAACAAACATATGAGTGTGTAGACTTATTTTCTATTGTATGTGAAAATAGAATCATATATGTTATTTCTTTCATTTTATTTCATACATATTATGTACATTATTCTAGATTAACACATATAATTGATCCAATTTATTATTTTTAATAGCTACCTAATATTCCATTATAGGAGGTTCCATAATTTCTTCCCATTCATTACTTCCCCACTGATAGATATTCATGTTTATCTTCCAACTTTTTTTACACAACAACTTATGCCACAATAAACATTCTACATTTATTCCTATACTTTGGATTTTATTTCCATAGGAGAGATTCCCAAAATTGGCATTTTTGGGTCAAAGGGAATACACAATTTTAATTCTCACTGTAGGTCTCCTTTACAGCAGTTGTTTCCGTCCTCCTTTTGTCTTTCTCTCCCCTCTCCCACCACATTTTGCCAGCAGGGCCTGTGTATTTAAGAAGGAAAGCCTGCAGTGAGAACTCCTCTGTGCCAAGTGTGGATTATATCAGCTCAGTGGGGAACGGGGTCTGCAGTGTCTCAATTACATTGTGTCTCTCTTGCTTTTGGTTGGCCAGACTGTTCACAATTCCCCTTGCTGATTTATTCCATGCTGTGGAATTATACATGGTCTTCATCTGTGGCAGGAGCATCTGAGGAGTGGCTTTTTGGGAGGGGTGTCCTTTCAGAAAGAATAGGCTCAGTTACTGTACTTTCTCACAAAGCTATATCTGTTATTTTTTTTGTTATGCCCTTTCTTTAATAGTTGGATTGAAAAAGGTTCTTCGATTCCCATCCCGGTCTTCTGTCTTCATTTTGAGGACTTGAGATTTGGGGAGTTTTATGAGTATATAATCAATCAACTGTAACTGATTATTTGACATGAGGATAATTAGTTAAGAAGGTAGGGGTCTTGGAGCTTAAGGATCAGTGCCAAGCAACAGATGTGAACATTTTTAAACAAATGGTTTTAACAAACCCGGTATTAGGAGCAAGCTTCCCAGGAGTACTAGGCTTTCATTTTTAATTTTGCCCTTGCTGGGATGTAAAACTTCAGTCTAGTCTACCAGACTAGAGAGGAGTTGGATTCTCTACCACACCAGGGCTAGAGAGGAGAAAATGTCAGAGAAGCATTAAGGGAAGCTGGTAAGTACAAATAAGTGAAATAAATATAAACAGTGAACTGACAAAATAGCAAAAAGTGAATGAAATTTGAAAATCTTCAGCTGAAGATTATTGTATAACCAGTGGTCCTGTGAGCTAGTGGACACTTTATAAAAATCTGTGATCTCGAAAACATATTAGATACCCCAATGTGAATCTGTGTTCAGAATACAACCATTAGCTAAGCAAGACAAAGAAATGATAAGTCCTGTTGGCAGATATTTTGCTATTGACTTCTATAACATATGCTGCAATTTTTACTCAGCAGCTTTGGAATGGATTTCTATGTCCCAAGTTGAAAACTAAACTAAAAGAAAAACAGAATAGAAGTTACTGCACTTAATTTCTAAGGAGAAAATTTTCACTTTAGTTTTGTGCATGTATATGCCTGCAAAATAAGCATTATCCTTTATGTTAATACAAACTTCACATGAACATTTAATTTTCAAATATGCACTTACCAGTAATAATGATGGCAAAATCAGACTCTATAGTAAGTTTATGTTTTATAACTTAGGGATTCTATAATGTATCTTAGTTGGTCTCATAGTTAATAGTAAGGATAGTAATATCTTATACAGTTTGCACTGTCATCTGAGTAAAGATTGTCTTTAAACAGTTTGTTCTTGTCAGAAAAGTTTTAAGGCTAAACCTATTATAAGACATTAAGCATCTGATTTTGGCTATAATGGACTATCTGATAGTAGATTTTTACTCCTATACAGGACATCTAGAAAAGCTGAGTTTTAAAAATCTATTTGAAGGCATAGAAGACCTAATAAGGCAGCTAGGACTTGAGAGCTAAGACCTCAGAAAGAAGAGAAACTCATTGAGTGTTCCATATTCTAGGCTACTTTTTCCCTCTAGACACTTACCATTTTTAAGTAACACATGAGGAGAACCCAAACAATAAGCAGCTGCTAAAATCAGAGAAGCCAGGCAGATTATTCCACAGTCTGATAGGGCTGGGGAGGAAAAAATAAATTGAATTCAAGGAAAACAAATGATTCAGGACGTGAGAAACCATGATCATGGACAGAAAAGAGGCCCAGAAAAATCAACTTAATAGTCTAAGCAATTTTCCTTCCAAGTCATTCACTGATTTATAAGTAGCACAGACCAAGAGATTGTAAAAATCCAAACACAAAGAAGGTGCTAAAAAGCTGAGAAGCTAATCAGAGCTACTTGCAATCTTATTACACTAGGAAGATAAAAATTATTATAGAATGTAAAGCCCACCAATGTGGTATGACCTGAAAAACACCCTAAGCTTTCAGTTGGGACTGCTGACAGATTATGCCTGACCAGTTAAAGGAAACCAGAAATAGACCTGGTCAAATAAAATATTGAAGTCCATTTCCCAATCAACTTAGTCACTGATTAGATTAAAGTAATCTGTTCTTATTTTGACACCCTAGCAGAAGCCTTCTCCATATTCTTTGGAGAAGAAAAAATGATCCAGAACCTGTATATTTTTCATGCATGGTTTCTTGTATTCAGCAAAGCAAAACAAAACAAAAACAGGCATACCAAGATGTAGTTTCCAGAATATGGTACAAACAGAGAGAATCCAGACTTCCTGAGTTGAGAAGACAGAGTTCCCCACGTCTGGGGAGACCAGGGCAACTAGAGTTTGTAGGACAGAGTATTGGAGAGGAGACAGCTGCAGAGAGAACTCCAGAGTTCCTCACAGGGTACACCTCAAGTATAAAGCTGAGTACTGAGCAGCACATGCATGTAAGGAAACTACCTGGGATAAAGAAAGAACTACCCAAAAGGATTAGAAGAAATAGTGCTCATTGTTCACAAAGGGCTGGGAATTGTGCCTATTCCCACCAGCCAGACTTGAAAAGCTCATAATTCATGGAGGGTTGGGTAGTATACTCTGAAAGACCATGCCTTAGTAGTGGGAAGTAGCCCTAGATTGAGCACTGCACTGATCCTGTCTAACAAATCTTTTAAAAAGACCCGAAAGGAACAAATTGTTCCAGTTAATTTGACTGCATCCCAGAACAAAGCTCAAAACTATTTAGAGGTATTTGGAATAGCAGTATTAGTAATATTGCAGAGGGAAGAATATTGCCAGGGATAAAGAAAATCATTTCATAATGATAAAGGAGTTGATTCATCAGAAAGACATAACAGTACTAAACATTTATGCATCTAATAACAGAACTTCAAAATACATAAATGAGAAATTGATAGCGTTCCAAGGAGAAATAGACAAATCCATAATTGTAGTCCAAAATTTCATTAACCTTCTCTCAGTAATTGATAAAATAACAGAAAATAATTAAGTATATAAAAGAAGATAAAAATACAATCAACTAACTAGACCTCATTGATCTTTATAAGATACTTTACCCAGCTACAGCAAATACATATTCCTCTCAAGTGTACATGGAACATTTATCCAGTTAGACCATATTCTGAACCATAAAACAAGTCTCAATAAATTTAAAAGAATTTTAGTTATATAAGGTGTGTTCTTGATCACAATGAAATTAATTAAGAAATCAGTAACAAAAATTCTCAAATATTTGGTAACTAAATAACATCCTTCAGAATAACTCATGAGTCAAAGGAGAAATCAAAAGGAAAATTAGGGCCAAGTGGAGTGACTCACATCTGTATTCCTAACACTTTGGGAAGCTGAGGCAGGAGGATTGCTTGAGGCCAGGAGTTCAAGATCAGCCTGGGCAACAGAGTGAGATCCTGTCTTTACAAAAAATAGAAAAAAAAATTAGCTAGGCATGGTGGTGTGCACTCATAATCCCAGCTACTCAGCTGGAGGATTTCTTTAGCCTAAGAGTTTGAGGTTGCAGTGAGCTATGATCATGCCACTGCATTCCAGCCTGGGCCGTAGAGTGAGACCCTGTCTCTAAAAAAATTATTTTTAATAAAAAATAAAGGGAAATGAGAAAATACTTGGGGCTGAAAGTAAAAACTCATCTATCAAAAGCAGTACTTAGGTGGAATTTTATAGTATTATAAGCTTATAAGGTGGGGCACAGTGGCTCACGCTGGTAATGCCAACACTGTAGGAAGTCGAGACAGGCAGATTGCTTGAAATCAGGAGTTCGGGACCAGCTTTGACAACATGGCAAAACCCTGTTTCTATAAAAAATACAGAAAATTAGCTGGGTATGGTGGCACGTGCCTGTAGTCCCAGCTACTTGATGGGGGCTGAGGCAGGAAGATCACTTGAGCCCAGGATTTCGAGGCTGCAGTGGGCCGAGATCACACCACTGCACTCCACTCCAGCCTGGGTAACAAAGTGAGACCCTGTCCCCCCACACCCCCGCAAAAATAAGATTATAAGGAAAAGGTCTCAGTTCAGTGTCCTCAGCTTTCCTCTTAAGAAACCAAAACAGAAAAAGAGCAAATGAAATTCAAAATAAGCAGAAGAAAGAAAATAAGAAATATTAAAGCAGAAATCAATAAACTAGATTTTAAAAAGTAGAGAAAATCATGAAAGCAAATGCTGTTTCATTGAGAATATTAATAAAATTGATTAACCTCTTTACAGAAAACAAAGAAGAGGAGGAAAAAGAGAGGAGATATAATTTACCAATATCGGAATGAGAGAGGTGACGTCACTACAAATTTTACAGATATTAATGGATAATAAGGGAACATTATAGCTTTTCTCCAATAATTCCATCAACTTATTAATAGATGAAACAAACAAATTCCTTGAAAGACACAAGCTACCAAAGTTCACTGAAGAGGTAGTAGAGAATGTAAAAGCCCAGATCTATTATAGACAGTCTCAAAAGTTAGAAATAGAAGAGAACTTCCCTAGCCTGATAAAGGGAATCTATGCAAAACGTGCACCTAACATCATATTTAGTGGTAAAGCAAATAGTAATATAATCGATTTTTTTTTTTTGAGACAGAGTCTTGCTCTTTCACCCAGGCTGGAGTGCAGGGGCGCGATCTTGGCCCACTGCAACCTCCACCTCCCAGGTCCAAGCGATCCTCCTGCCTCAGCATCCTGAGTAGCTGGGATTACAGGCACATGCCACCACACCCTGCTGATTTTTGTATTTTTAGTAGAGACAGGATTTCACCATGTTGGTCAGGCTGGTCTTGAACTCCTGACCTTGTGATCCACCCACCTTGGCCTCCCAAAGTGATGGGATTACAGGCGTAAGCCACTGCGCCCAGCTTTTTTTTTTTTTTTTTTTTTTTTTGAGATGGAGTCTTGCTCTGTTGCCCAGGCTAGAGTGCTGTGGCGTGATCTTGGCTCACTGCAACCTCCAACTCCTGGTTCAAGCAATTCTCCTGCCTCAGCCTCCTGAGTAGCTGGGATTACAGGTGCCCACCACCATGCCGGGCTAATTTTTGTATTTTTAGTAGAGAATGGGTTTCACCATGTTGGACCAGGCTGGTCTTGAACTCCTGGCCTCAGGTGATCCGCCCGCCTTGGGATCACCAAGTGTCGGGATTACAGGCGTGAGCCACTGTGTCCGGCCTAGGTTTTTAACTTATTTGTGTAATTACTTCAAGTATAGATTACTCCAATTTAAACACAAAGATTGTGAAACTAGATAAAGAATAAACATATTCAAAATAATTATTAAATGTTTTAATTGGTGACAGAGTTTTTCATAGCCTTTTATCATCTCAGTGCATCATGTTTTATTTGTAGGTAGCCACAGAGAAACAGCTACATTTATAAGAACACCATGAAGAATAATTTAATTAAAACTTTTTTTTTTTTTTGAGACGAAGTCTTGCTTTGTCATCCAGGCTAGAGTGCAGTGGCAAGATCTTGGCTCACTGCAACCTCTGCCTCCCGGGTTCAAGTGATTCTCCTGCCTCAGCCTCCCTAGTAGCTGAGATTACAGGCATGGACCACTACACCTGGCTAATTTTTTGTATTTTTAGTAGAGATGGGGTTTCACCATGTTGGCCAGGCTTGTCTTGAACTCCTGACCTCAGGTGATCCACCTGCCTTGGCCCCCCAAAGTGTTGGGATTACAGGCGTGAGTGACCGCGCCTGGCCTAAAACATTCTTTTATCCCTGACTTCAGCTGAGTTTAGTTTGAAATGAGGCTCCTTACTTGGGGTGATTGGGCTTTGTAGGAGGGTTGGTGGGTGGCCTATAATTCCCCCCAATATTGTATGTAAGATATTACATGTTTGTATACAGTTTTTCAGGAGAGAGTCCGTAGCTTTCATCAGTCTCTCATGACCAAAAACTATTTAAGAATCATAGCTTGAAGAATGAAAGAATCGAGTGCCATGCTAAGTGTCTAATTTCTCAATAATACTTCCCTGAAACTAATTTCTAGAGAATAATTCAAATGACTTGATCTAAATATGTGTGCATGAGTCATCAAAGCAGCCTGGAGTAACATATTAAAAGTTATCCCAAGGGTTTGTCTGGTTCAAACTCTGATGAAAGCCCTATATTTCCTATCCTGGACTGGGTTTCTCATAGTATGATTCCCAGATCAGCAGCAGCATCAGCATCACCTAGGAACTTGATAGAAATACAAATTCTCAGGCCGGCCCCAGGCCATACCTACTGAATTACAAATTGGAGATGGGACCAGCAATCAGTGTTTTCTAAGGAGCTTTCCAGATGAGTCTGGTGTGCACTAAAGTTTGATAACCACTGGGTTAGGCTATAATTAGAAAATCCTGTTCTCCGCCCCTGCTGCCAAGCCAGGTTTAGAACAGTTTGTTAAGCAAGTATCTGCAGAAAGACCAGTCTGATGTTGACAGCTTCTATTTTCCGTCTTTATGGAAAAATCGTAAAGCCTCAAAAAGCCCAAATCACCCTCACACAAGTGTCTTGGGTTGCACAGCAACACCAAACAACAGTTTAGAGTAATCCAATGTCCAGCTGAAATTGGAATTTAGATACACAGCATGTGACTTCACTCACAAAAATTCTTACCAGGAGGCTTTTTAGGGATGAGCCCAGTAATTCCAAGGGCCTTGGCTCTTAGCCTCCTTTGAGGCATATAACACAGTCTCTTGAACATACTGACCCTCAGGAATGAGGTTTCATTACCCTCTTCCAGCCATGTGGCACCCTCACAAACATCCTTTAACAGAGTGCTCAGTATCACCATGCTTCATTTGCAAAGTAACTTGATGAATTCACTCAGCCTATATTCTTAGTACCCAGCGGTAGGGATCTCAGCTATAGCAGCATAAAAGTTGAACTGTCCAAAACCAGTCTCTGAAAACTTCAAGTGTTTATTCTGTCTACTCCTGCTGTTGCCTGAAGCTTGATTTGTTGTCACACCTTACTGTTTTGCTGATGAGAAATAGCACAGGGTACTTCTCAGTGGTTCTCATTAAAGGAGGGCAGCCAAGTGGAATTCATTCTTGGCTCTTAATAGTTTTCAAATGAGAATTTTATTGCATATTAATGAGCACTAATTGACATTTGTGACTGGTTTTTATGGAAATCATGCATGTATAATTTGCATAATAGTACCTAAGTGCTTTTAGGTAACAGTGCAACTCTGGGAAGTTGGTGAAGGTTTTTGTATGGTGCTTTTTAAAAAAGTTCCCAAACCCCAGCCCCTAGAATAGTATAGAATATTAACAGGTCTCTGGGATCCAAATATAAGGCAGTAGTAGTGACTCAGTTCATGTAGTTGTACCAGCTTGTACCTGAGAGTCAGAAAATGCATCAGGGCAGGTCTCTAAGAGCAGGAAGCGCTCCCACAGTAGCCAAGGAGGATGTTCCAGCCCTCCCTCTACCTTCATGTGTCAACCCTCCTGCTTCTTCTGAGTCATGAGTATCTAGACAGTGCTGAGGATTGTTCCAAGGACTCCTACACTGTAAAATGTTTTCTGAACATCACTTGGTTGATATCAACAAACATGGATTGATCACCTACTATGTGCCAGGCACTGTGCTAGGTGCCAGAGTAAGCCCATGTTGGCTTGCTGCCTGCTGCATCCCTATCTCTTAGCACAATGAGACAACAGTTATCCATCAATGTTTATTGAATTAATGAACATGCTGTCTGCCCTCAGGGATCTGAGGATTCATTATTCTTACAAAATCTGACATTAAATACAGTATAAAATTTGTTGCTCTTCATGTTAGAAATACTAATTTTTCAGAACTTGGAATTCTGTTAGGAAATTTAGAGAAACAAGATAATCTTGGTTTTATGTGCCCCAAGTTTTCTGTGTATCAAATGACCCTTTTAAATTTTGTGAAAATGAAAGAAGCCAATGTTTACTGAAGATCTAGTATGTATCAGTTACTTTTGCACACATCCTATACATCCTATGATTTAAGCATCAACAAAACCTATGAGGTGTAGATAGTATTATCTGTGTTTAATTGAGCAAGCAGCTAAGAACTGGAGAAGTGACTAACCTGAGGCATCACAGATAGAAAATTGTGGAACTGGGACTTAAATTCAGCCTAGGCTGTGTCTGTTGCACTGCCGCTTATTACATTAAATGATCCTAGGATATGTGAAGCAAAGCCAAACTCTTAAGTATTGTACTAGTGATACGGCTCCGATGATTGGAGAAACACTGGGGTTCTTGGTCTCATGCCGGTTTGGATAAAATGACATGGACACACGTGGAGTGGTTTTAGGGAGGGAAAAGTTTAATAGGCAGGAAAGCAGGAAGGAAGAAGAAAATAACTCCCCGGTACAGGCAGAGAAGCGGGGGGATTCAAACAAAGAGAAAACCTCCTGTGCGGCAGAAAAGTGGCTGCTTATATGAGGATGCAGGAGGAGGTGGTGTCTGATTTGCATAGGGCTCAGGGGATTGGTTTGACCAGTCATGTCATTCGTGCAGCCCGTGAAAAAACTGACCCTCCCAGCCTAGCTTTTTAATATGCAAATGCAGGGCGCCATTATGTTTTACACACATGGGGACATGTGGGGGCGGCCATGTTGCCAGGCACATGTAGGGTCAAGGGCAAGAAGATGGCGGGAATCACCATGTTTGGATGGACCCAGTTTCTAATGGCTGGCATTTGCATATCAAAGCTTGCTGGCCGGGCTCAGAGCCGGGGCTTTCCTGCTAGACAAGAAACGTTTCTAGAGCTGCTTTAAAAGAAATAAAAACTCCCCAAGGACCCCTTTTCCTCTCTATCTGCCTAAAATAATTTCTTAATAACTCCTGTAACACTAGGATGGAGGGATGAATTGGTCCAAGGGGTCTTGGTGTGTGCCCTGCATTCAGTTGACCTACTGTTTACAATACACCTACTGTTTACAACACTATTTTCTAGATCTTGTGGGGAACCCAAACCAAGAGCCAGTCTGGCTCACCTATAATTCCACCAAGCAGCCAGAAAAGTATAAACGCTGCATAGCAAAGGTATAAATCAAGGTTTAGTAGAAGAAAAGCTTTATAAGTAATGTGGAACTAAAAGGTTGAATATAGTGTTCTATAATGTTGAGCATAAATGTTCTCCAGATTGTGGAAAGATCACTAACTATTGGCTGGGAAGGGTAGGAGAGGAGAGAGTTTGAAACACAGAGAATAGGAAGGAGTGGTGATGTAGTCCAATAACTCACCCAGAACCCATAGACAGGAAAGCTTTGTTTGCTCTCAGATCCATACTAGACTCTGCTCCCCTGCACTCCACCCTGCTCACCTTCCATGCCTGCCAAGGGCCACCCAGCAATTCCATTCTGCTTGTCAAATCCCCTAAGGAGGATATGTCTGGAACAGCCACCACTCCTCCCCCTACTCTTCCCTCTGGTATGTCAGGATTCCCTGCACAACCGTGCTCCAGGGTCCTTGGGATGATTATTCAGAAACCAGAAAAGTATGTAGAAAACTTAATCGGAGGCACTTAAAGGCTTTAAAAGGGAATTTTTAAAACCATCTTTCCCTCTTTTATAAAGCAGTCTGAGTGTTTGAGAAGCAAATTAATTGAGTCCACTTTACAGTGTTGGGGCAAAAGCATGCAAGTTCCAACATTTACACACTAACAGAAAATTCTTTTCCCTTCCACCGTGCTCCTTTTCTTTCATGGGCCTGCACCACAAACGTCTAACCACAGTCCTAAATTGTTACCCCATGACCCTGCGTGCTTCGATTGCCTCCACTGGTTTCAGACCCACGCTGTGTATTCAAATCAAACCTGCCTTTCTCCCTGTTACTATGTCCACCCAGCACCCTCCCTGCACACACAGTCTTTCTCTTCTTTCCTCCATGTGCAGGCCTTTACCACAGCTGTCCCAAATGTGTGAAAGGCCAACCATAATTCTTCCTTTAAAGGTCCTTTAGAGCAGTATGGAAAGAGTGCTGAACTTGGAAGACCTAGATTCGCTTTCTATACTCACTATGTGATCCTGAGCCCCTCACTTAACCTTGTAGGGCACTTACAAAATAAAGAGATGGAGTTCATGGTATCTTAAGGTTATTTTCCATATCCAACATTCTGTGACTCTTCATCTTTCCCTGACTCAACAATCTGTTCCTATATAGTCAACACCTTCCCACCTTAATCTCATACTCATGCCCTCTTAGAAAGTCTTTACAACTGTTGAGGGTGCAGTGGCTCATGCCTGTAATCCCAGTGCTTTGGGAGCCCAAAGTGGGCAGATTGCTTGAGCTCAGGAGTTTGGGACCAGCCTGCACAACATGGTGAAACCCTGTCTTTACTAAAAATACAAAAAAAAAAAAAAAAAGCCGGATGTGGTGGTGCTTGCCTGTGGTCCCAGCTACTCAGGAGGCTGAAATGGGAGGATCACTTGAACCCAGGAGGCAGAGGTTGCAGTGAGCTGAGATCATGTCATTGCATTCCGGCCTGGGTGACAGAGAGAGACCCTGTCTCAATTTAAAAAAAAAAAAAAGAAAGAAAGAAAGAGGCGGGGCACGGTGGCTTACACCTGCAATCCCAGCACTTTGGGAGGCAGAGGCAGGTGGATCATCTGAGGTCAGGGGTTCGAGACCAGCCTGGCCAGCATGAAGAAACTCTGTCTCTACTAAAAATACAAACATTAGCCGGGCATGGTGGTGGGCACCTGTAATTCCAGCTACTCAGGAGGCTGAGGAAGGAGAATCGCTTGAACCCAGGAGGTGGAGGTTGCAGTGAGCTGAGATCGTACCATTGCCCTCCAGCCTGGGCAACAAGAGTGAAACTCCATCTCAAAAAAAAAAAAAAAAAAGAAAGAAAGTATTTGCATCTGTGAACTATCTTCTGTGTTGAGGATGTTTGTGGCAGAAGGAGATAGACGTAGGCCCTGTCTACGTCTGCCTGGTGCCTCCACAAGGAGCAGTGTATGCTCAGAAAATAGAAGTGAATTTTACTATTAGTATAGGTGACCCATATTGAAAATGTTTGTAAATCTGCTACCAGAACAAGACAGTCATTCAAAGACAATTAAAAATGCATTTTACACTTCCTGCTATTTATAATTATTCATGGATCTGCTGCCTACACTCAGGTAGTAAAAGGAGAGCCAGAAGGAATTCTAGTGAACATCTTATACAATGCTATCCTTGTTGTTGGTTTGAACATACGCATTTTTGCATGAATTTGCATGTAGGTCTCTTTTATTTCTCTTAGTGGATAACCTGAGGCTGAAATACTTCAAGTAATGTATCTATTTGCTCATATTGGGTAGAAACATCGCTGTTATTCCAATTGTCCCTTCTCCTGCTTAAAACATATAGTGAAATGAAAGATGCAGAGATAAGGAAATCAGGGAAAAGAAAAATAGTCATAGGATACTAAAATGAGCCGCAGATACCTGAAACTGCATAGTTGCTATAAATGAGTCGTAAATTTGATTCTGAGCTTTCCAGTGGCCCCAAAAATATAAACATAATAGTATTTATTCCATGACATAAAAATGTATTTGTATTTCTCTGTGTTCAAGAGGAAGAGAAATTTGTACTATGGTCCTTATGAAGGAGCCACTAAGTCAGTGTTGTAGACCACACATTCAATGATATCCTATTAATACCCATGATGATAAATTCATTCATTCAGTAAGCATTTACTGAGTACTTACTTTGTGCTGTATGTGTTTCAGTGTATTGCAGTAATTATTCTTTTTGATGCTCAAATTATCCCTCTGTGGGTCAGTAGGAGCCCGTTGACTCGTGTCCTTTTGACATTATTCTGTAGTTTTTGATACCTTTTTTCCTAGCATGTGAGATGTTCCAGGCTTATGTTGTGTATTTCTTGTTCCATAACTCAAATTGACCATTTTGTTGATGAAACTTGATTTTTTTCAGTGAAAAGTGGTTTTATAGAACACAATCTGGGCACTTGAAGTGTTTATTGTTATTGGGTTGCCATTACTTACAAGACTCAGTTAACAAATTAGGAAAAAGAGTGATTTAGAAAGAAAATAAATCCTGAGTTCATATTGTTATTTCCAATTTAAAGATTAAAGGGTTTTCATATCACTTATTTTATATGTGTATGTCTTTTCTCTTACTTTGAAATCTTGGTTTCCAATAACATGAACATAATTACTTCCTTTATCCTAATAGGTACATATATGTGTGTATGTCTATGTATGTATGTATGTAGGTATGTATGTGTGTATGTTTCTATCTATCTATAAAACAGGAAAAATACCCACCTAATGGAGCTTAAGATTTCTTTATAAGTATTTTTTGTCCTTAGGGTATTTAATCAAATTACTGTTACTTAAAATAATGTTTCTCTATGTGGTTATGCCATCAACTTCATATACAATTATTTTATTTCAATTTGTCTTCAATTTTTAAGGATGGTTTTCTTCTTCTGATTTAATTTTGTTTTTAAATTATGTAAAATATTTTCTTGGTTTCAGAGTCAAATCTATGAACATTGAGAAGTCTATTTTGCCTCTCTGTCCCCTCCCCCTTATTATTTTACTCCCCTTATAGATAATGCTTTTGTTTCTCCATTACTTTCTTTTTTTTGGAGACAGGCGTCTCATTCTGTCACCCAGGCAGAAGTACAGTGGTGCGACCTCGGCTCACTGTAACCTCCACCTCACAGGTTCAAGCAATTATCCTGCCTCAGCCTCCTGAGCAGCTGGGACTACAGACGCTGACCACCATGCCTGGCTAATTTTTGTATTTTTAGTAGAGACAGGGTTTCACCATGTTGATCAGGCTGGTCTCAAACTCCTGACCTCAAGTGATCCACCCACCTTGGCCTCCCAAAGTGCTGACATTACAGGTGTGAGCCACCGTGCCCAGCCTCCATTACTTTTTGAAAATAAGCCAATGACCTATATGTATTCTATCTCCTTTCTTACACAAAAGGTAGCAGGCCAGAGTTCAAGATTACAGTGAGCTGTCATCATGCCACTGCACTTTAGCCTGGGCAACAGAGTGAGACCTTATCTCTAAAGAAAAACAAACTAATAAATTTTAAAAATAATTTCTATTAATTAAAAATAATTTTAAACAACTGCGTATGAAGACAACAAAGGAAAACTCTCAGGAATCACTGAAATATGAAAATCAAGTGAGATTAGAGCAAATGAGGATGTGTACGGGAAAGTTCTGTAGAAGACAGATTGAGGCCCAAACAGAGAGAGCTCTAAATACATCATGAAGGTTACCAGAAATGTGAGAAATTCCTGAAGAAGAGGGAAGAAGCAAATCCTCTCCAAATTTAGTTCACTTAGTTGATAATCATTAGTTGACTCCCAGTAGAGTCAGTCTTTTATCATCAGTGCCACCACTGTTGTTCTCTGCATTAACAAAAGAGATATTAATCTGGAAAGCTGCAATCATTTTCACTGTAGAATCAGCCTTTTATTTTTTAGGGTTTTTTTTATTTTTTATTTTTTAGGACACCTTCATTTAAAGTCACTTCATATCTCCTCTGGCTTTTGCAAATGCTCTTTGTCTGATCTACCGTTTCCACCACTGTCCTCAACATTTTTTAGTATATTATTTAATTTATGTATGTATTGGTGTCCACTGATTATTGTTTGCCTTCCCCCATTGGAACACAGATTCTGTAAAAGTAGGGATCTTTATTTTGTTTACCACTGTGTTCTAGGTGCCTAGAACAGTTCCTTTCACATTGTTGGTGCTCAAAAAGAAAAAAGTTAAATGAATGAGTATCAGCAGCAGGAACATTTTGGGGAGAAAGCAAAAGTATAACTGTGGGGGTCTCCATTAATGTATATATATCATCCTCTTATACATTTGTCCCATCACCCCCTAGCCCTGAAATTCTCATTATTTTTTTTTTCTGGTAATGCAGGCTCCAACTCAACTGGCAATGAGAATATGAACTAAGGCAACTGTATTTGAAAAATGAAAGAATATAGGTGATATGAGTTTAAATAATTCAGTATTTGTGTATTTTTCCAATAAGTACATGCTTACGAGCATAGCCTTACAAAATAACAAAAATAATTTTTTACATTTACTCACACATTTACCATTTCCAGCACTCTTCATTCCTTTGTATAGATCCAAATTTGTATCTGGCATCATTTTATTTCTGCCTAAAGAACTAACTCTAACATTTTTTATAGTGCATGTCTCTTAGATTTTCTTTGTCTGAAAATGACTTTATTTTAACTCCGTTTCTGAAATACATTTTCAGTGGGTACTGTATTCTGGGCTGACTTTTTTTTTTCCCAGTGCTTTAGAGATGCCATTCCATTCTCTTCTGGCTTTCATTATTTTTGATGAAAAATCGGTTGTAAGTCTTACTCTTGTTCCTCTGTACATAATCTGACTGCTGCTTCTAAAATTTTATCTTTATTGCTGATTTTTAGCAATTTCTGTGCCTTGTTTTGTTTTTGTTATTTAGTGTTTGTTCTGCTTGGGATTGGTTGAGCTTGGATCTGTAGGTTTATACTTTTCATCAAATGCAAAAAATTTTGGTCATTATTTTTCAAATATTTTTTCTACTCCTCCCTCCTCACTTTTTCCTCCTCAAACACCAATTACATGTATGTTAGACAACTTGCTATTATTCTATGCGTCATTGAGACAATGTTCATTCTTTTTTAATTTCTGTGGGTAAATAGGTGAATATATTTAGGGGTTCATGAGATGTTTTGATATAGGCATGCAATGTAAAATAAGCACATCATGGAGAATGGGGTATCTATTCCCTTAAGCATTTATTCTTTGAATTAAAAACAATCCACTTACACTCTTATCGCTTCTCAGCCTTTTGGGATAAGATCATGTGTAAAAACAATCTACTTACACTCTTCATTTTAAAATGTACAATTAAGTTATTATTGACTGTAGTCACCCTGTTGTACTATCAAATAGTAAGTCTTACTCATTCTAATTTTTTATAAACTTTAACCATACCCACTTCTCCTCCCACCTCCCACTCCCTTTCCAACCTATGGTAACCATCCTTCTATACTCTGTTCATGAGTTCACTTGTTTTGATTTTTAGATCCCACAAATAAATAAGAAGATGTGATGTTTGTCTTTCTGTGCCTGGCTTATTTCACTTAACATAATGATCTCCAGTGCTATCCATGTTGTTGCTAATTACTGGACCTAATTCTTATATATGGATGAATAGTACGTCATTGTGTAGATGTACCACATTTTCTTTATTCATTCATCTGTTGATGGACATTTAGATTGCTTCCAATGGACTAATAGATGGACTATTAGATTAGCTATAGTAAGCAATGCTGCAACAAACAGGAGTGCAGACATCTCTTTAATATACTGCTTTTCTTTCTTTTGGGTATATACCCAGCAATGGGATTGCCAGATCATACAGTAGCTCAATTTGTAGTTTTTTGAGGAACCTCCAAACTGTTTTCCATAATGGTTGCACTAATGTACATTACCAGCAACAGTGTACAAGGGTCCCTTTTTGTCCACATCCTCACCAGCATTTGTTATTGCCTGTCTTTTGGATATAAGCCATTTTAACTGGGGTGAGAAGATACCTTATTTTAGTTTTCATCTGCATTTCTCTGATGATAAATGACGTTGAGCATCTTTTCATATACCTGTTTGCCATTTGTCTGTCTTTGTTGGAAAAATTTCTGTTAGCTCTTTTGCCCATTTTTTTAATCGGATTATTAAATTTTTTCCTATAGAGTTGTTTGAGCTCCTTATATGTTCTGGTGATTAATCCTTTGTCAGATGAGTAGTTGGCAAATATTTTCTCTCATTCTGTGAGTTGTCTCTTGACTTTGTTGATTGTATCCTTTGATGTACAGAGGCTTTGTAACTTGATGTGATCCTATTTTTCCATTTTTGCTTTGGTCGCCTGTGCTTGTGGCATATTGCTCAAGAAATGTTTGCCCAGACCAATGTCTAGAGACTTTCTTCAATGTTTTCCTGTAGTATTTTCATAGTTTGAGGTCTTAGATTTAAGTCTTTAATCCATTTTCATTTGATTTTTGTATATGGTGAGAGCTGGATGTCCAGTTTCATTCTTATGCATATGGATATCCAGTTTTCCCAGCACCATTTATTGAAGAGACCCTCTTTTCCCCAGTGTATGTTCTTGGCACCTTTGCCAAAAATGAGTTCACTGTAGTTTCTGGGTTCTCTCTTCTGTTCTATTGGTCTGTGAGTCTGTTTTTATGCCAGTACTATCCTGTTTTAGTTACAATCGTTCTGTAGCATAATTTGAAGTCAGGTAATGTGATTCCTCCAGTTTTGTTCTTTTCACTCAGGATAGCTTTAACTATTCTGGGTCTTTTGTAGTTCCACATAAATTTTAGGATTGTATTTTCTATTTCCGTGAAGAATGTCATTAGTATTTTGATAGGGATTGCATTGAATCTGTAGATTGCTTTGGGTAGTATGGACATTTTAACAACATTGATTCTTCTAATCCATGAATATGGGATATTTTTCCATTTTTGGTGTCTTCTTCAATTTTTGTAATCCATGTTTTATAGTTTTCATTATACAGATCTTTCACTTCTTCGGTCAGGTTAATTCCTAGGTATTTAATTTTATGTGTGGCTATTGTAAATGGGATTACATTTTTATTTCTTTTTCACATAGTTCACTGTTGGCGTATAGAAATGCTACTGATTTTTTATAAACTTTCATGTTAAGTTCAGGTGTATAAGACAGGTTTGTTATATAGGTAAACTCATGTCATGGGGTTTGTTTTACAGATTATTTCATCACCCAGGTACTAAGCTAGTACTCATTAGTTATTTTTTCTGATCCTCTCCCTCTTCCCACTCTTCACCCTCAGTAGGCCCCAGTGTCTGTTATTCCCCTCAATGTGTCCATGTGTTCTAATCATTTAGATCCCACTTGTAAGTGAGAACATGCAGTATTTGGTTTTCTGTTCCTGCATTAGTTTGCTAAGGATAATGGCCTCCATCTCCATCCATGTTCCTGCAAAGGATATAATCTCATTCTTTTTATGGCTGCATAGTATTCCATGATGTATATGTACCACATTTTCTTTTTTTTCCTTCAACTTTTATTTTAAGTTCAAGAGTACATGTGCAAGATGTGCAAGTTTGTTACATAGGTAAATGTGTGCCATGGTAGTTTACTGCACAGATCATCACATCACCTAGGTATTAAGGCCAGCATCCATTAGCTATTCTTCCTGATGCTCTCCCTCCCTCACCACACCCCCTCCGAGAAGCCCCGGTGTATGTTGTTTCCCCCTCACATGTGTCCATATGTTCTCATCATTCAGCTCCCACTTATTAGTGAGAACATGAAGTGTTTGGATTTCTGTTCCTGCATTAGTTTGCTGAGGATAATGGCTTCCAGCTCCATTCATGTCCCTGCAAAGAGCATGATCGCGTTCCTTTTAATGGCTGCATAGTATTCCATGTTGTATATGTATCACATTTTCTTTATCTAGTATATCATTGATGAGCATTTAGGTTGATTCCATGTCTTTGCTATTGTGAATAGTGCTGCAGTGAACATATGTGTGCATGTATCTTTATAACAGAATAATTTATATTCCTTTGGATATAGACCCAGTAATGGGATTGCTGGGTCAAATGGTATTTCTGCTTCTAAGTCTTTGAGGAATTGCCACACTATCTTCCACAATGATTGAACTAATTCATACTCACACCAATAGTTCCTTTTTCTCCACAACATTGGCAGCTTCTGTTGTTTTTTGACTTTTTAATAATAGCCATTCTGACTGGCATGAGATGGTATCTCATTGTGGTTTTGATTTGCATTTCTCTAATGATCAGTGATGTTGAGCTTTTTTTTCATATGTTTGTTGGCCAGATGTATATCTTCTTTTGAGAAATGTCTGTTCATGTCCTTTGCCCACTTTTTAATGGTGTTGTTTGTTTTTCTTGTAAATTGGTTTAAGTTCCTTGTAGACTCTGGTTATTAAACCTTTGTCAAATATATAGATTGCAGAAATTTTTCTCCCATTCTTTAGGTTGTCTTTTTGCTCTAATAATAGTTTCTTTTGCTGTGCACAAGCTCTTAAGTTTAATTAGATTCCATTTGTCATTTTTGCTTTCATTGCAATCACTTTCGGTATTTTTGTCATGAAATCTTTGCCTGTACTTATGTCCTGAATGGTTTTGCCTAGACTTTCTTCTAGAGCTTTTTTTTACAGTTTTGGGTTTTACATTTAAGTCTTTAATCCATCTCCAGTTAATTTTTGTATGTGGTGTAAGGAAGGGGTCCAGTGTCAATTTTCTGCATTTGGCTAGCCAATTCCCCCAGCGCCATTTATTAAATAGGGAATCCTTTCCCTATTGCTTGTTTTTGTCAAACTTGTCAACAATCAGATGGTGGTAGGTATGCGGTCTTATTTCTGAGCTCTCTATTTTGTTTCATTGGTTTATGTGTCTGCTTCTGTACAACTACCATGCTGTTTGGGTTACTGTAGCCTTGTACTATAGTTTGAAGTTGGGTAGTGTGATGCCTCAAGCTTTGTTCTTTTTGCTTAATATTGCCTTGGTTATTCGGGCTCTTTTTTGGTTCCATATGAATTTTAAAATGGTTTTCTTCTAATTCTGTGAAGAATGTCAATGGTAGTTTAATGGGAATAGCATTGAATCTATAAATTACTTTGGGCGATATGGCCATTTTCACGATATTGATTCTTCCTATCCATGAGGATGGAATGTTTTTCCATTTGTTTGTGTCTTCTCTGATTTCTTTGAGCAGTGGTTTGTAGTTCTCCTTGAAGAGGTCCTTCACTTCCCTTATTAGCTGTATTCCTAGGTATTTTACTCTTTTTGTAGCAATTACGAATGGGAGTTCATTCATGATGTGGCTCTCTGCTTGCCTGTTGTTGGTGTATAGGAATGCTAGCAATTTTTGCACATTGATTTTTATATCCTGAGTCTTTGCTGAAGTTGCTTATCAGCTTAAGAAGCTTTTGGGCTGAGACAATGGGATTTTCTAGATATAGGATCGTGTCATCTGCAAACAAAGATAATTTGACTTCTTCTCTTCCTATTTGAATACCATTTATTTCTTTCTCTTGCCTGATTGCCCTGGCCAGAACTTCCAATACTATGTTGGATAGAAATAGTGAGATAGGGCATCCTTGTCTTGTGCCAGTTTTCAAGGGGAATGCTTCCAGCTTTTGCCCATTCAGTATGATACTGGCTGTGGGATTGTCATAGATGGCTCTTATTATTTTGAAGTATGTTCCTTCAATACCTAGTTTATTGAGAGTTTTTAACATGAAGGGATGTTGAATTTTATTGAAGGCCTTTTCTGGGCCTATTGAGATAATCATGTGGTTTTTGTCTTTTATTCTGTTTATGTGATGACTCACATTTATTGATTTGCATATGTTGAACCAAACTTGAATCTCAGGGATGAAGCCAACTTGATCGTAGTGGATATGCTTTTTGATGTGCTGCTGGATTTGGTTTGCCAGTATTTTATTGAGGATTTTTGCCTCAATGTTCATCAAGGATATTGGCCTGAAGTTTTCTTTTTTTGTTGTTGTATCTCTGCCAGGTTTGGTAGGAGGATGATACTGGCCTCAAGAATGAGTTAGGGAGAAGTCTTTCCTTTTCAATTTTTTGGAATAATTTCAGTAGAAATGGTATCAGCTTTTCTTTGTACCGCTGGTAGAATTCAGCTGTGAATCTGTCTGATCTTGGGCTTTTATTGGTTGGTAGGCTATTTGTTACTGCCTCAATTTCAGAACATGTTATTGGTATATTCAGGGATTCAATTTCTTTCTGCTTCAGTCTTGAGAAGGTGTATGTGTCCAGGAATTTATCCATTTCTTCTAGATTCTCTAGTTTATGTGCATACAGTTGTGTGTAGTATTCTCTGATGGTTGTTTGTATTTCTGTGGGGTCAGTGATGATATCCCACTTAACATTTCTGATTGTGTCTGTTTGATTCTTCTCTCTTTTGTTCTTTAGTAGTCTAGTTAGTTGCCTATCTATTTTATTAATTAAAAAAAACAGCTCCTGGATTCATTGATTTTTTTCAAAGGTTTTTATGTCTATATTTTCATTTCAATTCTGATCTGATCTTGGTTATTTCTTGTCCTCTTCTAGCTTTGAAATTTGTTTGCTTTTGGTTCTGTCATTCTTTTAGTTGTGATATTAGGTTGTTAACTTGAGATCTTTCTAGCTTTTTGATGTGGGCATTTAGTGCTATAAATTTTCCTCTTAACACTGCTTCAGCTACACCCCAGAGATTCTGGTATGTTGTCTCTTTGTTCTCATTAGTTTCAAGGAACTTCTTGATTTCTGCCTTAATTTTGTTATTTACCCAGGAGTCATTCAGGAGCAGGTTGTTCAATTTCCATGTAGTTGTGTGGTTTTGAGTGAATTTCTTAATCTTGAGTTCTAATTTGATTGTGCTGTGGTCAGAAAGACTGTTATGATTTCAATTCTTTTGCCTTTGCTGAAAAAGTGCCATGTGGTGTTGAGAAGAATGTATATTCTGTTGTTTTTGGGTGGAGAGTTCTGTAGATATCTATCAGGTCCTCTTGATCCAGAGCTTAGTTCAGGTGCTGAATATCTTTGTTAATTTTCTGTCTCAATGATATGTCTAATATTTTCAGTAGAGTGTCAAAGTATTTCACTATTATTGTGTGGGAGTCTAAGTCTCTTTGTAGGTCTCTAAGAACATGCTTTATGAATCTGGGTGCTCCTGTATTGGGTGCATATATATTTAGGATAGTTAGCTCTGCTTGTTGAATTGAACCGTTTACCATTATGGAATGCCCTTCTTTGTCTTTTTTTTATCTTTATTGGTATAAAGTCTGTTTTGTCAGAAACTAGGACTGCAACCCTTGCTTTTTTCTGTTTTCCATTTGCTTCTAAATTTTTCTCCATTCCCTTATTTTGAGCCTATGTGTGTCTTTGCACTTGAGATGGGTGTCTTGAAGACAGCATACTGATGGGCCTTGGCTGTTTATCCAGCTTGCCGTTCTGTGACTTTTAATTGGGGGCATTTAGCCCATTTATCTTTAAGGTTAGTATTGTTATGTATGAATTTGATCCTGTCATCATGATGCTAGCTGGTTATTTTGCTGACTTGTTTTTGTGGTTGCTTCACAGTGTCACTGGTCTGTGTACTTTAGTATGTTTTTGTAGTAGCTGGTAACAGTTTTTCCTTTCCATATTTAGTGCTTCCTTCAGGAGTGCTTGCAGGGCAGCCTGGTTGTGACAAATTCCCTCAGCATTTGCTTGTCTGAAAAGGATCTTATTTCTCCGTCACTTATGAAGCTTAGTTTGGCCAGATACGAAATTCTGGATTGGAAATATTTTTCAAGAATGTTGAATACTGGTTTCCAGTCTCTTCTGGCTTGTAGAGTTTCTGCTGAGGAGTCCACTGTTTTCTGTTGGGCTTCCCTTTGTAGGTGACCTGGACTTTCTCTCTGGCTACCCTTAGCATTTTTTTTTTTCATTTTCACCTTGGAGAATCTGATGATTATGTATCTTGGAGTTGATCTTCTTGTGGAGTATCTTACTGGGGTTCTCTGCATTTCCTGAATTTGAACTTTGGCCCATCTTGCTAGCTTGGAGAAGTTCTCCTGTATGCTATCCTGATGTATGTTTTCCAACTTGGTTCCATTCTGCCCCTTTCTTTCAGGTACCCCAGTCAAGTCATAGGTTTGGTCTCTTTACATAATCTCATATTTCTCTGAGGTTTTGTTCATTCCTTCTCTTTTTCTTTTTTTCTGTATTCTTGTCTGCCTGTCTATATGCAGAAAGATAGTGTTCGAGCTCTGAAATTCTTTCCACTGCTTGGTCCATCCTATGGATACTTGTGATTGCATTGTGAAGTTCTTGTGTATTACAAGAACTTTATTTTTTTATCTTTATCCAGTCTACCATTGATGGGCATTTAGGTTGATTCTATGTCTTTGTTATTGTGAATAGTGCTGCAATGAACATACACGTGCATGTGTCTTTATAATAGAATGATTCATGTTTATTTGGGTAAATGTATGTTGATTTTGTACCCTGCAGTTTTATTGAATTTATCAGTTCTAATCATTCTTCTTGCGGAGTCTTTAGGTTTTTCCAAATATAAGATCATATTGTCTGCAAACAATGATAATTTGAGTTATTCCTTTCCAATTTGGATGCTTTTTCTATCTTTCTCTTATCTAATTGCTCTAGCTAGGACTTCCAGTAGTATGTTGAATAACAGTGATGGCAGTGGGCATCCTTGTTGTGTTCCAGATTTTAGAGGAAAGGCTTTGTCCTTCCCCCATGCCCCAGGAAGGTCCAGGAGTCAAGGACTAGAGTCCAAAACCTTAGAAGCCTACCTGGTATTCTATCATACTGTGGCTGAGCTGGCCCTCAGACCACAAGACACAGTTCTTCCCACTCTTCTCTCCCCTTTCCAGAGGCAGAGGAACTGCCTTTAGTAGAGACAGGGTTTCACCATGTTGGCCACTGCCAACCCAGGCCATGAGGAGGACTGCCAGACTACTGCTGATGTTCCCTTAAGGCCCAAGTTCTCTTAAATCAGCTTGTCCTCAATGCTACCTAGCGTGAGACTCACCCTTCAGGACAGTGAGCTCCCCTCTGGCCCAGGAAAGGTCCAGAAATGCTGCCCAAGGGTCAAGACCTGTAATCAGGGACTCCAAGAGCCCTCTTGGTGTTCTAACCCCCGTATCTGTGCTGGTACCTAAGGTGCAAGACAAAGTCCCTTTTACATTTCCTTCTGCTTTTGTCAAGCAGAAGTTTTGTCCTGCAGCCACCACAGCTGGTAATGTACTGAGTCCCACCTGAAGCCAGCAAGTCTCAGAGGCTCACCGAAGGCCCTCAGCATAGTCCCTGGTTATTGCTTCTGGTTATTCAGGGCCCAAGGGCTCTTCACTTAGCAGGTGATAAATGCTGGCAGGGCTGAGTCCTTTCCTTCAATACAGTGGGTTCCCTCTGGCCCAGGGTGTGTCTAGTAATATCACCTGGTTTCTAGGGCCTAGAATGGAGGCCTCATGACTCTGACCAGTGCCCTATCCTGCTGTGGCTGAGCTGGCATCCTAGATGCAAGACAAAGTTCTCCCCACTTCTCCCTCTCCTATTCTCAAGTGGAAGGAAGGGGTCTCTTTTGGAGCTGTAAGCTGTGTAGCCTGGGGTAAGGGGAGGGGTGATGCCAATACTCTCTTGGCTGCCCCAGCTGGTGTCTCAGTAGGTTGCATGCACTCCCAGTCTGCTGTCTCTGGGCCTAGTTCAGCACCAGGACTCACCTAAGAGTTGCAGTCCTTATGGCCTAGACTGCTTTTAAAGTTTACTTGGAGACAGAGAGCACTGTGGCCCTCACTGGTGAGGTTTACAGGCACTCAAGTTTAGACCACTGGGATTGGTGATTCCTCTCTGGCTAGGGCTGTTTTAAATCCTCCCTCTGTTTGCATATGTCAGCTGAGTTTGATCTAGTTTTCGTTTCTGCTCTGATTTCTGGTTCTTATGAAGGTGTTTTCTTCTGTGTAGATAGCTGTTAACTTGGTGTCCTTGCAGAGGGAATGATCAGTGGAGCCTTCTATTTTGCCATCTTGATCTGCCGCCATATATCATTCTTATCAATCATTTTCTCTTTATGCACCTGGAAATACACTGGTATACAAAATTAAGATCCTTACTTTCACAGAATTTGTGTTCTAATGGGGGAAGTCAAACAATAATCAGTGGACACCAATACATAAATAAATTAAATAACACATGAAAAGGTGTTGAGGACATGCTGGGCATCGTGGCTCATACTTGTAATCCCAGCACTTTGGGAGGCCGAGGCAGGTGAATCACTTGAGGTCAGGAGTTTGAGACCAGCCTGACCAACATGGTGAAACCCTGTCTCTACTAAAAATACAAAAATTAGCTGGGTATGGTGGCAGGTGCCTGTAATTCCAGCTAATAGGGAGGCTGAGGCAGGGGAATCGCTGGAAGCTGGGCGGCAGAGTTGCAGTGAGCTGAGATCCCGCCACTGCACTCCAGCCTGGACAACAGAGTGAGACTCTGTCTCAAAAAAATAAATAAATAAAAATAAAAGCTGTTGAGGACAATGGAGGGAAACGCAGATCAGAGAAAGAACATTTACAAAAGCCAGAGGGAGGGTGAAGCAATTTTAAATGAGGTCAGATTTTTGGATAATTTCTATTGCTATGTTTTTAAGTTAACCAATGTTTCTTTTTGCAATGTCTGATCTGTTATATTTTTATTTCAGATATTATATTGTTATCTCTAGAAGTTCCATTTGGATCTCCTTTTTATCTTTCAATTCTCTCCTCATTTTGTTCATATTTTGCTTTATATCCTACAGCATATTTATAATAGTTGTTTTAAAGTTCTTGTGTGATAGTTGTATCATTTCTGTTATTTCTGTGTCTGATATTATTTATCTATTCTTTAAAACTTTATGGTTATAGGTCATATTTTTTCATTTCTTTGAATGCCTGGTGATTATTTTGAATTTTACATTGTTGAGCACTGGATCTTGTTATATTCCTTTTAAGAGCATTGAGTTGTGTTCTGGAATGCAGTTGAGTTTTTACAGATCACTTTGATCCATTTGAGACTTTCCTTTAGGGTATATCCAGAGTAACATCTAGTTTAGAGTTAATTTATTTTTACTACTAAGATGTGGCTTTTCTGAGGATTCTATCCAATGTCCTCTGTATTATGAGGTCTCTCCACACTGGCTGATGGAAACACAGAGTAGTCTCAGCCCTGTGTGAGCTCCAGGAATTACTCAGCTATTGCCTATCAGTGTTTTTCAACTCCAAGTAGTTTCTTCCCGCTCATATCCAAATCAGTACTTAGAAGAAGACTTGGTGGGGGGATCCTCTGCAGATTCCCAAAGTGCTCTCCCCACTCTCTGTATCTTCCTCTTCTTCATTACTCTGCCCCACAAATTCTGGCCACCTCAACATCCTCAAATTCCAATCCATTCCCCTTAACCTCAGGTAGAATTCTAGGTTCTGATTGGTTTTCCCTTCACGTGCTGTGACCAGGAAACGACCTCCAGGCAGTATCTCTTAGGAACCCCGGTTGTGTGTCATCTGTTGGACAATGCCTGAAAATTGTTGTTTCATGTGTTTTGTCTGGTGTTCAACTTGTTCACAGAAAAAAGCAATTCGCACAGCAGTTAATTCTTCACAGACAGAAGCAGAAGTTCTACCAACTGCAAAACAACCAAAACAACTTGTTAAAAGACAGCATTTGTATGACTGGTCATAAATTATGTATAGAAGAATAGAGATTTTGTGAGAAAGATATGGGCCTGTACAGAGGGGTGAACTTGCAAATGACCATCTTGCACTTGGGGATAGTGTCTGTTTTCCTGATCCTAATCACTGGGAAGGATTCTGTAATCTCTATCAAATAAATTGCAAACACTACCACGCATGGCCTTGGGTCTACTACTGTCTATGACATAAACAGTTTCTCCCTAGAGACTTAGTTGTGAGGGTACAGGGGGAAGGTCACTTTTGGAGGGGTCTGGAAGACCCTTCCCTTTGTGCCTTCGATTCTGTATATATCTTGTGGTCAGATGTCTTGTCATTACCCTCTCTGATAACTCCCCACCCACTTTCCCAATCACTAAACACTTTTTGAAACCATTCAACTCTTTCCTTTCAATGATTGAGCCCTTCATTGTTTCATCAGCTCCTCTTGTGTGAATCTCTGTGAATGTGTGCCAAGTTTGCAGTTTAATGCCTGTCGCATGTAGGAGCCCAATATTATGGTATATAAAGTTTCTACACTGGATATCCATGGACTGAAGAGGGGCCTAGCATTCAGAGTTCCACGCCAGTGAGTTTAGCTTATCCAAGGGTACCTCTAGAATGAGCTCAGAAATTTATTCCAAGTCAGAGTTGCATCCCCCAGGACTTTAGGCTCAGATGGACAACCCCATCATATTTACAGAATCCCTCAAAGATAATTTAAGTTTAAGATTGTCAGCCCACCTGGAGTGCACAGTGTTGACCAGGGTTTCTCAACCTTAGCACTGTTGACATTTGGGGCCAGATAATTCTTTGTTGTTCGGACCATCCTGTGAATTATAGTATGTTTAGCAGCATCCTTGGCATCTACCTACTAGATGTGAATAACATCCTTCTCTTAATTTTGACAACCACAGATGTCTCCAGAATTGCCAAATGTCCCCTAAATGTGCAAAATTGCATAGTTGAGAACTACTGGTAAAGAGGCACTATGGCATGCCAAGCTATAGGGAGCCCACAGAAGTGCACCTCTGGGAACTAAAGCTGAAGAAACCCAAGAGGCCCCTTGGTATCTTCTTGGAAGAGGTTAGTCCAGAGTGTCTGCACCATGTGGAGTATATACTGGGATGACATTGACCTTGGAATGTAAACTCCTGGGATTCTTGGCTCTGCAGATTTGAAGCAGGGTTTTCTTCTCTGCTTTTTAGTTTACTTATTTGAAAATGAGGAATGGTGTTTACATCACAAAACACTGTAGTGAGGACAAAATGAGGTTTTATGTATATATACACCCATACATATACATATATACTTCTTCCAAATGATATAATAATATATAAACATTGAATGAATAATGATTCAAATATAAGTGTACTTATTTGCCACTATGATTAAAAGGGCAATATAGGAAAAATACATTTTCTTCTAATCCATCATGTCGTAATAGTCCTCCCTGTGGTTTGCAGTATGGTTCTGTGCTAGAAGGCACAATAGGAAATCTCTAACTTTAAAAAAAAAAAAAGAAAAAATATCTTTCTAGCAATTAAAATCTCAACTAAATTAGAATGTAAATAGGTTTTTATATTTGCTTCTTAATTTTGCATTCAATAATCTGACTAGAATATGCAAGAATTTAAATGCCTTGATGGGAGATAGTGGCTTTTAGTTCTCTTGGGATTTCATTGTAATAAACCTGGTAAATAATTCAGGAACATATGAGAGGCCAATGAATGGTCAGCACCTGGTGCTATATTGTTTGTGCCTAAGCACACAGACTCCAAAGATGGTACTCTCCACCTGTCACTGTTGTTCTGGCTTAAACATGGGCCCTGTGTTCAGTGGCTATTGAAATAATAGTAATTGATATTTTTGCCTTGTCCAATTTTCCTCCACAATCAAAGGAAACTGTGCTAAGCTGTTTAAAAAACACAAAGCAGAAGTGGCAGCCTCTTTTAGATTACCACTGGTAAAATTTCAAATCTATTTTCTCTATTAAGGGATTGATTGCTTTAAAGAATTAGGGATATGGCTTATCTTTTCTACTGGTGCTAATTTGAGCCTTTTTGCCTTTCTGTCTTTGTTCCATAAGGCTGAGCTTCTCTTTAGATCACATTATTCATATTGCGAGGGTCTTCTGAGAGAAATAACACCATCCTCTGGCCAGCCACTCACTCTGCAGGAGTTCCTAGAGCTCCCCAGTTTCTTTCCCTATTGCCTGAGTAGTCTATCTCACTCGTGTTAGTCTCACAGTTTAAATACAAACAAACAAAGACTCTTGCAGGCAGCTTGGGTACCTTTCTTTGACCCCAGCCGACTGGGCATAGAGAACAAGAGCTAGAGAGAACAAGAGCTAGAGTGACTGACAGATCATGTGTGGAGACAGCATGGGGCACCTGAGCCCAGCACCATCCAGGATCAGACAGAACTTAAGCCATGAGCTGCGTAGAAAGATCTTGGGAGGGCACTGGGTTTCCCAGTATGGAAAAAAGAAAAATGTGGCTCACAAGTCTGAGCTAAGGTCTTTACAGTACTGGGCCATAAAAAGGATCTGAAAAGAAACTGCAGAAAATGTTAGATATGCTTTATCTTTGTTTTAAAAATATTATTTACTATAATGGCTTAAAATATGTTTATTTAAACATATTATATTTGATACCTTTGTAATATATATAATAAAGTGTATAATAAAATATAACTATATAATTAAAATAGATGATATTTTAAAACCTCTGTAATAAATCATTTACTGTGTGTGTGTGTGTGTGCCTTTGTTTAACAGGTTTAATTGCTTTCCTTTCTTCAGGAACCAGAGTGAGGGTACTCGAACAGTGACTGCCATCTGGTGGTTAACCAGAATCATCACCTTGTGTAGCCTGATGGTTACTAAGATGTCCACTCTTGACTCACATGGCATGCACTGGCAGCAGGGGACCAGTTGAAGGATGTCTGATTTTGGAGGGTGACCAGTCGAAGGATGTCTGATGAAGGAGCCTAGTGAAATAACCCTTTGCTTCTACCTGAATGGGTTGTTCACTCTGGATTCTGAGCCTGCAGCCAGCTCCAAAATGGGGCCTCTGAAGAAAAGATTTGAGTTGCTCTTGTGTTTTAGTCAAAGATCTGCATCCCTACCAGTGGGTAACCAAGACTGTGAATAAGCACACGCCAACAGGGGCATGTGGTGACATGGAGCCTGAAATAAACTGCTCTGAATTGTGTGACAGCTTTCCTGGCCAGGAGCTGGATCGGAGACTCCTTCATGATCTCTGCAAGACAACAATTGTAAGTGAGCAGCCACAGGATGCCAGGGCTGCTCAGATGTATGTGGTGGTGGTGGTGGTGTTGGGGAGGAGGAGGTGGAGGGAAAGGGGGACGAGGAAGGGGAGGACTGGGAGGAGGAGCTGCTCATGCAGGATACGTATTTCCCAGCACTTGGTGACGATGGGGCAGTTTGGTTTTGACCTATAGAAAATCCTTCATTCCTAACAGCTCTTCCTTATTCTGTCCTCAGACATCTTCCCACCATGGCAGTAAGACCATCTCTTCATTATCTCCTGTCCTCTTGGGTATTGTTTGGACTTTTCTCAGCTGTGGACTTCTGCTGATACTTTTCTTTCTTGCCTTTACAATTCGCTGCAGGAAGAACAGGTAAGTAGCCCAGTTTCTCATCACATAACTGAATCATGAAACCCCAAATGTTACTATCTTTTGGCAGCACAAGCCACTAGCTGGTCTCCCACTACAGGATTAAGCCACATGAGACATTCCCTCTGAAATAGTCTACCTGTTGAGAAGGGGAAAGATCTAGGTCAGTATTGTGCTAACTACTGCAAGGGTATCCAAAGAAGAGAATGAAGAGTCTCTCTCTATAATGGAGGTACAATCCTTCTGAGAAGATGAGGTATTTATATTTAAATTGAAGACCATGTAGAGGATTCCAAAACAACACAAAAACTTGAGGACAGCACAGCAGAACCAGTCTGGGTGAGTTAGGGTTTCTGCAAAAGCAGTGAAGCACTGCTACCTGGCTATTTGCTAGATAATTCTGGCTGACTAGAAAGTGACCAGCTCACCAAGGTAAGTATGGCTCCCAGGATTCGCAAAAGAAGCAAAATGGTGACTTTTTTCTGAAGGGACTTATAACACCTTGCCTTGGAGGCAACTTCATCCTTCCTCAGGGCCATCCCATCTCTCCCACCCCAACACTGTACCCTCATCCTACCACAGCTGTCCCAGGGTGCCTCATGAGAAGCCCTGCTCCAGCCCTCTCCTTAGCCCACAGCTGACTTCTAGATGGAGCCCACAATCAGAAATTAACAACTTCCTCAAACCAGCCAAACTCATCCAGCCCCACTCCAGTCTTACCCTGTATGGTGACCAAGCATGTCGTGCTCCCTTGCCTGTGGATTTGACACTCAGATGAGAATCGGTCAGTTGCATTTTGGGAGGCTGTTTTGCCATGTTAGGCATGGAGGACATGGAATTGTTAAGCAGCAGTGATTGGTTGTTGGGTCAGCCTCAGCATGGTGGTGATATGTGGCACTCCAACTAGAGTAT
Organism: Pongo pygmaeus; assembly: GCF_028885625.2. Classification (NCBI taxonomy): domain Eukaryota; kingdom Metazoa; phylum Chordata; class Mammalia; order Primates; family Hominidae; genus Pongo; species Pongo pygmaeus. Next base: position 52,997,515 of record NC_085930.1, on the reverse strand, counting down.
ACCCCAGAGACTGCCTCAGCCACTTTTCATTCTGTTCCTCAAGCACACTACACTGACTCCCATCTCAAGGCTTTTGTACTTACTGTTCCCTCTGCCTGGAAGTCCTCCTCAGATATTCCCATGACTAGTTCCTTCTCATCTTATAGGTCTTGGCTCCAGTGTCACCTCTTCAGAGACACCTTCCCTGATCATCCTATCTAAAGTAGCATCTCTACCCATGATCACCCCCTCATCTCATTCCATATCCTATCAGCCCGTTTTGTGTTCCTTATAGCAAGCATAGTCTGCTATTACCATATTTGTTGATTTACCTGTTGATTGTCTGTATCCCCTACCAGAATGGAAGTCTGTGGACACAGGGACTTTGCCTGTCCTCTTGTGCTCACCACTGTGTCTCCAGCATTTAGAACAGACTCTGGGACATAATAGGTGCTCAGTAAATATGCATCCAGTGATCCTGGGAGGAAAGAGATTTAAATCCCAACGGTGGCTGCTGCCAACAAAATGACTGGGAAAATCATGCATTTCAAGGTTAGAGAACTATGAAGTACAGTCTTTTCAGCTGTAACATGTTTCTATAATGCAAAGTAATACTCAATTGGTATTACCCAGTTGGTAATAAGAAAATTTTGTCATTGATTCATATGTTACTTTTCCCCCAGCAAATCAATAATTTAAACATTCAGGGGCAAGCTTTCTCACAGCTAGTAAAGGAAGCTTTAAGCTTGGCAGTTCCTTCCCTTAGGGCAAGTAGTGGCTGGCTTAATGGCTTAAGAACTTGTGTCTTCCCTAGAAGATGAGGCTGTAGGAGTAGATGAAGAAGCGGAGAAGAGATTTGCCTTATGTTTAAAAACTTCAGTTGATTGTTAAAGAAAGCACAGACCCAGAGCAGATTTTTAATTTTTTGACAATGTTATCTATTGGAGATGAATGCCCCTGAGGACCTGTGTCTTGAGATTTAAGACTGTAGAAGTTGACTTTGATCCTGGGTACAAATGATAGTGGACATTTACTGGGTGGTAGTGTTTTAGTTGGAATAATTAATATTTTATTAATACTCTTGTTACAAAGTTAACTGTTTTGAGTGTTATGACCCCATCCTATTCCCCACAGTCTATTATTTTTACATATAATTTTGCAGAATACAAGGTTTATCAAGTATTTATATATCCTGTTAAAACAGGAACACCTGTAAACAGCATTATACTAGAAACCCTTATATTTCTTTCACTCTATTAAAGATTTTGCTGCCTGTTTTGTTTGCAGTGGGAGCATGACTTGGCATAAAGAATAAAATATTAAGAGGTACTGTGAATAGAAACGCATTTTACAATTAAGTGGCTTACAAGGTCAGACAAGGAAAGATAAAATAACCCAGTTTCAAAAGTGTTTTATTGAACAATAAATTTGTTAAAAGATGCAGCATCACAATCAGATGCTTTATTTCGTTACAATTCTGTGGTCTCTAAATTTGAGACTGTGTGTGTGAGTATTCACGTGTGTGTACATGCAAGAAAGGAGAGGAAGAAAAATATTTTAACACAATAAAAAAATACAAAAATGTTTAAATCCAGTTGCAGATATTGAATTTTTGATAAAAATTTCAAAAACCAATAAAGATAAAGAAAACTTGAACACTGTCAACCAACTTGACCCAATTGACATTTATATTACCTTTCACCCAACAACAGCAGAATACATATTCTTTTGAAGTACACATGGAACATTTACCAAGATATATCATATTCTGGGCCATAGAAAAGTCTCATTAAATTTAAAACGATTCAAGCTAGATGCAGTGGCTCATGCCTGTAATCCCAGCACTTTGGGATGCTGAGGCGGATAGATCCCCAGAGGTCCGGAGTTTGAGACCAGCCTGGCCAACATGGTGAAAACCCATCTCTACTAAAAATACAAAAATTAGATGGGTGTGGTGGCATGCACCTGTAGTCCCAGCTGAGGGACTACAGCTGAGGGAGGCTGAGGCAGGAGAACCCAGGAGGCAGAGGTTGCAGTGAGCTGAGATCATGCCACTGCACTCCAGCCTGGGCGACAGAGCAAGACTTTGTCTCAAAAAAAAAAAAAAAAGTTAAAGGATTCAAGTCATATAAAGTATGTTTTCTGACAATGAAATTAAAATGGAAATCAATAACAGAAAGATCTCTGGAAAATCCTGAAATATTTAGAAACTACATAGAACACTTTAAAATGACCCATGGTCAAAAAAGAAATCAAAAGGAAAACTAGAAAATATTGACCAGAATTAAAATGAAAATACCACCTAGATTTGTTGGATGCCACTAAAGCAGTATTGGGGGAAATCTAGAGCACTAAACCCCATATTAGAAAAGAAGAAACGTCTCAAATCCATGACCTCATCTTCTACCTTACAAACAGAAAAAAAGAGCAAATGAGACCCAAAGTAAGTAGAAGAAAGGAAATAATAAAGATCAGGTTAGGAAATAAAATAGGAAACAGAAAACAATAGGAAAAAAGTCAGTAAAGCCAGAAGCTATGAAGATAAGTAAAACTGATCAACCTCTAGCCAAAGTGATCAGAAAAAAAAGAAATAAGATACAATTACCCAAATAAGGAATGGGAGAGGTGACATCACTATAGATTCTGCAGATATGAGGGATAAGGTAATGTTGTAAACAACTATGGTAGGTAGCCTCTAAGATGTTCTTCAATGATTCCCACCTCCTTGTAGTCACACTCCTATGAAGTCCTCTCTCCTTGAGTATGAGGTGAACTTACTAACTTGCTTACTAGTGAGATGTCACTTTTGGCATTAGTTCACAAAAACTGTGGCTTCATCTTAGATCTGTCTCATTGTCCCACTAACTCACTCTGTGGGAGGCCAGCTGTTGTGTTATAAGCTGTCCTGTAAAGAGGCCCCCATTGGCAAGGAACTGATGTTTCCAGCCTGCAGCCAGCAAGTACCTGGGACTTGCTAACAGCCATGTCAGTGAACTTTGAAACAGGTGACACCTTGACTGTATTCTTATGTGAAAACCTGAGCCACAGGCACCCAACTAAGCTGTGCCTTAGAAATATTACCAGTTCAACTCAAACTCTTCTAAAAAAACTGAAAATAAGGAAGTAATTCCCAACTCATTCTATGAGGACAACATTACCCTGATTTCAAAATTGAATAGGAAGAAGGAGAAGGAGAAGGAGAAGGAGGAAGAGGAAGAGGAAGAAGAAGAAGAAGAAGGAGGGAGGGGAGGGGGAGGGGAGGAGGAGGAAAGCTGCAGGCTAATATGTCCTATAAACATAGATTTAAAATTTTAAACAAAATTTTAACAAATTGAGTATGACCAAATGTTAAAAAGAGAATACATCATCGTGACAACGTGAGGTTTATCCCTGGAATGCAAGCTTTGTTTAATATCTAAAGATTGATCAATAACTCATGACATTTACCAACTAAAAAAGAAAACTATGTGATCATCTCAGTAGATACAGAAAAATTTTTTTACAAACTTCAACATCAATTTCTGATAAAGTCTCAACAAACTAAGCATAGAACAGAACTTCCTCCCCACTGCGCAGCACAGCTGCTGTGGCAGATTGTGGCCAGACTGCTTCTTTAAGTGGGACCCCGATCCATCCCTCCTCACTGGGCAGGACCTCCCTGTGAGAATTTCAGCAACTCCAGCCAGGGTTTTATGGACAGAACTCTGATCTCTCTGGGACAGAGCCCCTCAGGGGAGGGGTGGCCACAGTCTCTGTGGTTCAGCCAACTTAGCCTTTCCTGCCTGCTGGCTCTGGAGAGTCTGGGAAGTCTGGACAAAAGGGGATCCCCCCCAGTGCAGTGCACCCAGTCCCCCAAGGGGCAGCCAGACTGCTTCTTGAGGCAGGTCCCTGATCCCATTCCTCCTGACTGGGTGAGAACTCCCAAGGGATCCCCAGACACCTCTTACAGGAGTGTTCGGGCCAGCATCAGGTTGGAGCAGGCAGCCGTCTTTGCTATTTTGCACGCTTTGCTGGTGATAGTGATACCTCCAGGTGCAGGAGGGACCCAGGTGATTAGAGTCTGGAGTGGACCCCCAGCAAACCACAGCAGCCCTGCAGAAGAGGGGCCTGACTGTTAAAAGAAAAACAGAAAGCAGCAACAACAACATAAACAAAAAAGACCCCCAAAAAAACCCATTGAAAGGTCAGCAACCTCGAAGACTGAAGGTAGATAAGCCCACAAAGATGAGAAAGAATCAATGCAAAAATGCTGAAAACTCAAAAAGCCAGAGTGCCTTTTCTCCTCCAAATGATTGTAATACCTCTCCAGCAAGGGCACAGAACTGGACTGAGACTGAGATGGCTGAATTGACAGAAGTAGCCTTCAGAATGAGGGTAATAACGAACTTTGCTGAGCTAAAGGAGCATGTTCTAACCCAATGCAAAGAAGCTAAGAATCATGATAAAACATTACAGGAGCTGATAACCAGAGTAGCCAGTTTAGAGAGGAACATAAAACACCTAATGGAGCTGAGAAACACAATGTGAGAACTTCACAATCCAATCACTAGTGTCTATAGCTGAGTAGACCAAGCAGCAGAAAGAATCTCAGAGCTTGAAAACTGTCTTTCTGAAATAAGACAGGCAGACAAAAATAGAGAAAAAAGAATGAAAACAAACAAAACCTCCAAGAAATATGGGATTATGTAAAAAGACCAAACCTACAACTGATTGGGGTACCTGAAAGAGACGGGGAGAATGGAACCAAAGTTGGAAAACATACTTCATGATGTCATCCAGGAGAACCTCGCCAACCTAGCAAGACAGGCTAACATTCAAATTCAGGAAATGTGGAGAACCCCAGTAAGATACTCCACAAGAAGATCAACCCCAAAACACATAATCGTCACATTATCCAGGGTCAAAATGAAAGAAAAAATGTTAAGGGCAGCCAGAGAGAAAGGCCAGGTCATCTACAAAGAGAAGCCCATCAGACTAACAGTGAACCTCTCAGCAGAAATCCTAGAAGCCAAAGAGACTGGAGGCCAATATTCAACATTTTTTTTTTTTTTTTTTTTTTGAGACTGATTCTCGCTCTGTTGCCCAGGCTGGAGTGCAGTGGCGCAATCTCAGCTCACTGCAAGCTCCGCCTCCCAGGCTCACGCCATTCTCCTGCCTCAGCCTTCCGAGTAGCTGAGACTACAGGCACCTGCCACCGCGCCCGACTAATTTTTTGTATTTTTAGTAGAGACAGGGTTTCACTGTGTTAGCTAGGATGGTCTAGATCTCCTGACCTCGTGATCCGCCCGCCTCGGCCTCCCAAAGTGCTGGGATTACAGGCGTGAGCCACTGCACCCGGCCTCAACATTCTTAAGGAAAAGAATTTCCAACCCAGAATTTCATATCAGGCCAAATTAAGCTTCATAAGTGAAGGAGAAATAAGATCCTTTTCAGACAAGCAAATGCTGAGGGAATTGTTACAACCAGGACTGCCCTGCAAGTGCTCCTGCAGGAAGCACTAAATATGGAATGAAAAAACTTACCAGGCACTACAAAAACACACTGAAGTACACAGACCAGTGACACTATGAAGGAATCACATAAACAAATTGGCAAAATAAACAGCTAGCGTCATGATGACAGGATCAAATTCACACATAACAACACTAACCTTAAATGTAAATGGGCTAAATGCCCCAATTAAAAGACACAGAATGGCAAGCTGGCTAAAGAGCAAAGACCCGTCAGCATCAGCAAACACCCAGATGCTCTCTTCCAGAGACCCATCTCAAGTGCAGAGACACACATAGGTTCAAAATAAAGGAATGGAGGAAAATTTACCAAGCCAATGGAAAACAGAAAAAAGTAAGGGTTGCAGTCCTAGTTTCTGACAAAACAGACTTTAAACCAACAAAGATAAAACAGACAAGGGCATTCCATAATGGTAAAGGGCTCAATTCAACAAGTAGCGCTAACTATCCTAAATACATATGCACCTAATATAGGAACAACCAGATGCATAAACCAAGTTCTTAGAGACCTACAAAGAGACTTAGACTCCCACACAATAATAGTGAAAGAATTTAACACTCCACTGACAATATTAGACAGGTCATTGAGACAGAAAATTAATAAAGATATTCAGGACCTGAACTAAACCCTAGATCAAATGGACCTGATAGATATCTACAGAACTTTCCACCCAAAAACAACAGAATATACATTCTTCTTATAGCCACATGGCACTCTAAAATTGATCATATAATCAGAAGTAAAACACTCCTTAGCAAATGCAGAAGAACTGAAATCATAACAAACAGTCTCTCCAACCACAGCACAATCAAATTAGAACTCAAGATTAAGAAATTCACTCAAACCCATACAACTACATGGAAATGAACAACCTGCTCCTGAATGACTCCTAGGTAAATAATGAAATTAAGGCAGAAATCAAGAAATTCCTTGAAACTAATGACAACAAAGAGACAATGTACCAGAATCTCTAGGACACAGCTAAAGCTGTGTTGAGAGAATTTATAGCACTCATCAAAAAGCTAGAAAGATCTCAAATCCACAACCTAACATCACAACTAAAAAAACTAGACAACCAAGAAGAAACAAATCCCAAAGCTAGCAGAAGACAAGAAATAACCAAGATTGGATTGGAACTGAAGGAGATAGAGACACAAAAAAAATTTCAAGAAACCAACAAATCCAGGAGCTGTTTTTTTTTTTTTCTGGAAAAAAAATTAATAAAATAGACTGTTACCTAAACTAATAAAGAAAGAGAAGAATCAAATAGACACAATGACAAATGATAGGGGGGATATCACCACTGACCTCACAGAAATACAAACAACCATCAGAGAATGCTATAAACACCTCTATGCACATAAACTAGAAAATCTAGAAGGAATGGGTAAATTCCTGGGCGCAAACACTTTCCCAAAACTGAACCAGGAAGAAATTGAATCCCTGAATAGACCAATAATGAGTTCTGAAATTCAGGCAGTAACAAATAGCCTAGCAGCCAAAAAAATCCCAGGAACAGATGAATTTACAGCTGAATTCTACCAGAGGTACAAAGAGGAGCTGGTACCATTTCTTCTGAAACTATCTCAAACAATTGAAAAGGAGGGACTCCTCCCTAACTCATTCTATGAGACCAGCATCATCCTGATACCAAAACCTGGCAGAGACACAATAAAAAAACAAAACCTCAGACAAATATCCCTGATGAACATCAATACAAAAATCCTCAATAAAATACTGGCAAACCAAATCCAGCAGCACATCAAAAAGCTTATCCACCACGATCAAGTTGGCTTCATCCCTGAGATTCAAGGTTGGTTCAACATATGCAAATCAATAAATGTAACTCATCACATAAACCACATGATTATCTCGATAGACACAGAAAAGGCCTTCAACGTCTCTTCAATAAACTCTCAATAAACTAAGTATTGAGGAATATACCTCAAAATAACAAGAACCATCTATGACAAACCCACAGCCAGTGTCATACTAAGTAGGCAAAAGCTGGAAGCATTCCCCCTGAAAACTGGCACAAGACAAGGATGGCGTCTCTCACCACTTTTATTCAACCTATTATTGGAAGTTCTGGCCAGGGCAATCAGGCAAGAGAAAGAAATAAAGTGTATTTAAATAGGAAGAGAAGAAGTCAAACTGTCTTTGTTTGCAGATGACATGATCCTATGTCTAGAAAACCCCATCATCTCAGCCCAAAAGCTTCTTAAGCTGATAAGCAACTTCAGCAAAGTCTCAGGATACAAAATCAATGTGCAAAAATTGCTAGCATTCCTATAAACCAAAAACAGGCAAGCAGAGAGCCAAATCATGAATGAACTCCCATTCACAGTTGCTACAAAGAATAAAATACTTAGGAATACAGCTAACAAGGGAAGTGCAGGGCCTCTTCAAGGAGAACTACAAACCACTGCTCAAGGAAATCAGAGAGGACACAAGCAAATGGAAAAACATTTCATGCTCATGGATAGGTAGAATCAATATTGTGAAAATGGCCATATGGCCCAAAGAAATTTATAGATTGAATGCTATTCCCATTAAACTACCATTGACATTCTTCACAGAATTAGAAAAAACTATTTTAAAATTCATATGGAACCAAAAAAGAGCCCCAATAGCCCCAATATCGTTTTGCTTAGGATTCTAAGCAAAAAGAATAAAGCTGGAGGCATCATGCTACCTGACATCAAACTATAGTACAAGGCTACGGTAAACAAAACCTCATGGTACTAGTACAAAAACAGATACATAGACCAATGGAACAGAATAGAGAACTCAGAAATAAGACCACACACCTACAAACATCTGATATTCAACAAATCTGACAAAAATGAGCAATGGGGAAAGGACTCCCTATTTCATAAATGGTGCTGCAAAAACTGGCTAGCCATATGTAGAAAATTGAAAGTGGACCCCTTCCTTACAGCGATACAAAAATTAACTCAAGATGGATTAAAGGCTTAAATGTAAAACCCAAAACTGTAAAATCCCTAGACAAAAATCTAGGCAATACCATTCAGGACATAGACATTTCATGACAAAAATGCCAAAGGCAATTGCAACAAAACCAAAAATTGGCAAATGGGATCTAATTAAAGAGCTTCTGCACAGCAAAAGAAACTGTCATCAGAGTGAACAGACAACCTGCAGAATGGGAGAAAATTTTTGCAATCTATCCATCTGACAAAGGTATAATATCCAGAATCTACAAGGAACTTCAACAAATTTACAAGAAAAAAATAACCCCATTAAAAAGTGGGCAAAGGGCATGAACAGTCACTTCTCAAAAGAAGACATACATGCAGCCAACAAACATGAAAAAAAGCTCAACATCACAGATCATAAGAGAAATGCAAATCAAAACCACAATGAGAAGTGGGTGGGTCACTTGAGGTCAGGAGTTCAAAACTAGCCTGGCCAACATGGCAAACCTTGTCTCTACTAAAAATACAAAAATTAGCCAAGCGTGGTGGTGAGCACCCGTAATTCCAGCTACTCAGGAGGCTGAAGCACAAGAATTGCTTGGACCCAGGTATTGCTTGAACCCAGGAGGCAGAGGTTGCAATGAGCTGAGATCTACACTCCAGCCTGGGTGACAGAGTGAGACAATGTCTCAAAAATAAAAATAAAATAAAATAAAATAAAATAAAATAAAATAAAATAACCCATGATGAGATACCATCTCTTGCCAGTCAGAATGGTGATTATTAAAAAGTCAAGAAACAACAGATGCTGGTGAGGTTGTGGAGAAAAAGGAATGCTTTTACACTGTTGATTGGAATGTAAATTAGTTCAACCATTGTGGAAGGCAGTGTGGCAATTCCTCAAA